>NC_090436.1:254925423-255226351 GCF_031143425.1 Pleurodeles waltl
AGGAAAGTATTTTAACCTCCTGCGTGTCTTCAGCTGTGTTGGTTAGAATCCCCATTCCCATATCCGGGGTGATAGCTTTGGAACTGGCCATTATAGGGCAGTCTCCTGTAACCGACTCCGTTATTGGGCCCACATCACAACCCAAACGGACTGTTCTGCGGCTCACTTCATGCCTGGGGACTGCTCAGGCTCCTGACGGGCACTGAGTCAATCGTTATCAGCCATGTCTCCTAGGGCCACAAAGCAGTTCTGGACAGGGATACTTTAGGGGAATGGCTGAGGTAGCGTGAGACCATAAAGGGCTTCCCAAGTTTGGGGGTGTCTAGCCACACCTCTATAAAAATAACAAAGGGGCAATATCTTAATTTTGCCTGACATGCATTGGACTTGTAGGAAAGCCCTAATCAGATCACCTGCAATTCTCAGGTTTCTGAAGGTTAGAATAACACAGTCGCCTACAAATTCTTTATGCATGCTCCCCACATATCTCACCCTCTTTGCCATAAGGACGTCATTGAGGATTTTACAGTGACACCTCAAATTCCTGTCGATCCAGTGTAAAGACTTGTGGATTAGGTCCACAGTAGAACCAATTGCCTCCAGGGCTGTCTGCGGGCGAAAGATCACATCAAGTGATAGAAAGTGGGGCCGGACCCAACTCTCTTGGGGGTGTTTGAGAAGTATCATATGCCCTCTGAGCCCTAGGGTGTGGCCCAGGTGCCTCGAGTGCCCACCAGATAGGGGAGGCAGAGGAGGCAGCCAGACCGCTCCTGCAAGCTCCTTCAGTTGAACCCAAGTTTAGCCGCCTCAAACCCCCATCAGGTGGACAAAGCTCTTGCACATGGATGGAAGAGATATTTCCAGCTGTCAGCGCACCATGTCTTGCAAGATCATGAGTCAATCTGGTGTCCAGATCACACAGTTTCTTCTCTATGCACCCCAAATAGTCATACATATCCTGCAGATTGGAGACCAGGAGTGCCTCAACGTCCGACCTAAACTGGGCACACAGATCGCCAATGGCCTCTTTAATTGGGTAACGGCAAGCGGCGATGATCCAGAAGAATTGGATTGACTTCAAGTAACGGGGCATTTGAGTTTGGGCCCTCTCTTCTGCTTGGCATTCGGCAGCTTGATAGTTTTAACCACCTGCTCATTTGAGGCACCTTCCACAATGAAGCCTCCTTCCCCGCTAGATGGGGTTGGCATTAGGTAGCACTGGGATTCTTCACCTAGGACCGAGCGATCGGCCGCGTGGTTGGTGGAGGCAGCTATGCTTTTAGGGTGGGTGGGGAGGGGTTGGGGTAGTAGTGTTTTTAGGGTGGGTGGTGAGTGAGTGGGGGTACTTGTGTTTTTAGGGTAGGTGGGGTAGTTATGTTTTTAGGGTGGAAGGAGGGTCGGGTAGTTATGTTTTTAGGGCGGGTGGGGTAGTTATGTTTTTAGGGCAGATGGGGTAGTAGTGTTTTTAGGGCAAGTGGGGGGGTAGGGGTACTAGTGTTTTTAGGGCGGGTGGGG
Source organism: Pleurodeles waltl (assembly GCF_031143425.1). NCBI lineage: Eukaryota > Metazoa > Chordata > Amphibia > Caudata > Salamandridae > Pleurodeles > Pleurodeles waltl. The sequence goes on from NC_090436.1 coordinate 254,926,939, forward strand.
GGTAGGGGTACTAGTGTTTTTACAGCGGGTGGGGTAGCGGATAGTTATGTTTTTAGGGCGGGTTGCAGGGTCGGGGTAGTTATGTTATTAGGGCAGGTGAGGGGACGGGGTAGATATGTTTTTAAGGCAGGTGGGGGTGTCGAGGTAGTTATGTTTTTAAGGCAGGTGGGGGTGTCGAGGTAGTTATGTTTTTAAGGCTGGTGGAGGTGCCGGGGTAGTTATGTTTTTAGGGGTTGTAGTTATGTTTTTGGGGTGGGTGGGGTAGTTATATTTTTAGGGAGGGTAGGTTGGGTGGGGTAGTTATGTTTTTAGGGTGGGTGGGTGTGTCGGGTAGTTATGTTTTTAGGGCAGATGGGGAGTGGCATGCTAGAACCACGCATGCCGTTCCCACACATGTCTTTACTAGGCATGCTTTAACAATGAAAAATCGTTGCAAAGGCATGCGTGGAAACAAAGCGGTCATTGTTCCGACCGCGTTGTTCTGGCATGCGTGGTTCGCGCATGCGTTGTTCCATCATACAACCTTTTTCTTGCAAAAGTCCCATCCAAATTAAGGTCAAGTTTGCGCTTCACAAGATTAGATATTGTGGTGCTGAAGCGGGACTCGTACCATAGGGAGTTGCCAGTCTGGATACTGGCTCCGGTCAGGCAGTTGGCTGCTCATGTTTCCTTCCAGGCGTGAAGAAACGGAGGCTTCCTAATGCAGGGAGACTTGTACCCTAATGTACACTTTACTACCTTTGAGGATGCTCAGGTGGAATTTTAGTTGGTGCAGGGACAATTCTTACAGCACGCAAGAGTGACTCAGCTGGTCAGGCAGACCTAGCCCACCTTTCCCACTGCGCCTGAGTCGACAGGTGTCCTGGGGGTTTTGTTGGAATGCGGGTCGGGCAGACGTTTAATCTCCTTGCTCTGCAAAGCCATGAGGGAAGATGCGGGCTTGTAGGGCCCTGGGAGTTGGACCTGACGCCACCTCTGGCTGATGGGGACTGGACTCACCCAATCAGTTTTGTGCAAAGCCAGCTTCAAACTATTTCATAATAATTTTGTACATCATACATTCTTGACTACCAGGGCCCTTTGTCGCATTTCCCAAGCCCGCACTAACACTAACACTTGCTCACGGTGTGGAGCCCAGGGAGCGGGTTTCCTCCACTTGGCCTGGAACTGTGGTGCAGGGTGGTGGAGGAATTAACGGATGTCTGGCTGGAGGGGACACTGCAGTTCTGCCTACTAGGAAATATCAAACGGCCCAAGGGTCATAAACTGGCATTTAAATTCTTACAGCTAATACTGGTGCTCGCTAGGTGTAGGGTGGCCATCACGTGGATGGACCAAGGAGCTTCAGACATAGATCACTGGCACAGGGATGTAGCGGAGTGGGTGCTAACTGAGGAATACCATATGAAAAATAGCAGAGAAGATGATAAAATAGACGAGGGCCTCACTGTATAGCCGAGATTGTGTGATAAGATCTGGGGTCAAGTGATGAAAGTGATGTTAGTAATGGTTCTAGGGGACCTGAGTGACTGGCGTGCTTTGCTGCAGTATGGTTTGCTCCACAAGATGCAGAAGGATGTGTGCATTGTGCTCCTAAAAGTTTGGAAACCACTTTTGGATACTGGTTAAATGTACTCTGCTCCTATTGGCCCTGATGCTGCTGCTGCTTCCAATGAACCCCTCAGTCATATCGCATGGGGTGTTCCCGCACTCCACCCGCTGTGTTATGTACCGGTCTCTTTAATAACTGCAATGCTATTTTCTATGAAATTGATAAATATTTTATTTTTTTTTAAATGTTTAAAGGTTTGCACTTGACAAGTGGGTAGGCTCGTATTTACAGGAAAGATAGTTAATTAGCTGCAGGGACAGGGCGCTCAAGAAATAAACAGTATGAGGTCTAAATAAAAGGAATTATCAGTACCTTTTCCAGCAAAAAAAAAAAAGAGGATGGCCCAGCCTCTTCCAGGCTCTGATGGGTGCAGACGGCCCGCTATTGGCCCGGTCTTCGCCAAGGCACGCACGCACCTGTGCGTTGTGCTGCAGGCTTTCCAAGTGCAGTTTTGGGCCCCTCGTCCAGAGATGGTAGCTGGGGGGCGCAGTCCCACCCCATCAAGGCAGGAAAGGCAGGGCAATTGCAGCCAAAACAAGTATCCCGTGCTGAGGAGTGTCCAAGCCCCCTTTTAGCATGGTTTTGGGCCCCTTCTCCAGAGATAGTAGCTGGGCAGGAAAAGAATGGCAAGGCAAGTGGGGCCAAAACGAGCATCTCCAGTCTATCAATGCCTGGGATAGGACTATAGCTCATAACTGTTGGCTGCCACAACAATCTCCCTAGATCTTTTCTGTAGCGTAATTTTTGAGGATCCGGACATTGTGTGGAACTGTCACTTTCTCACCAGGACAGGAACATGCCTTGCCATTCTCTAGCCCCTTATCTGGTTCTTGAGATAAGTCTTAAACGGACTGCAAGCATTTTATCAGTCAGCATGGCTATCAATTATTCGGTGTAATAAATATGGCAAATCTTTGCCCACCATAAACCTGTTGGTGCCGGAGAATTTTATTTCCAGCAGCGGACCACTGTCATTCTACCAGCTACCAGAAAATGTGTTAATAATCTTCCCAGGTATGAATGCATAGGGTATACCCTATAGTCCCCTGGACTGATTTAATTTTACATTTATAAAGCATTTTGTTCCGGTGCTAGAATGATGAAGATACACTGCTCACATAAGGAATAGATATGTTTTTAGTAACTTGTGGAAGTTCGCAAGATTGGTTTCTGCACAAATGACTGACGAAAGGCTGTCCCAAACCTGAGCAGTCATCATAGGAAAAAGGTCGACCACCAGTGAGTGACCTATTAAATTTGGAAATATTCACCAAGTGTAGCATACTAAACCATAAAGGTCATGTGGGAAAGTAAGGGGAGAAGAGATATGTCATATTGTTGCTAGATGTAGGGCTACACATGGCTTTATGACAAAAACATGGGTCCTGATTACGACTTCGGAAGAGGGGATTACTCCGTCCCAAATGTGATGGATATCCCGCCCACCAAATTACAAGGTCCATTATATCCTATGGAACTCGTAATACGGCGGGTGGGATATCCGTCACATTTGGGACAGAGTAATCCCCTCCGCCAAAGTCTTAATCAGGCCCATAGTCTTGAAAATGCAGCATTTCCATACAGGGAACAAGTGAAGCATGAAAAGGTGAGAAGAGATGCTGGTGTTCCTGCTGAGAACTAAAATAAGTCTGGCAGCCACATTTTGCATCAACTTCAGCTATGCAAGCAAAGAGCCGAAAGTCCAGCAAAGAGGGAGTTGCAGTAATCCAATCTACTAGTAATAGGAGACTGGACTAGCATTTTCTTAGATGAACTATGCAGTAGAGGGATTCTTTTTTTATAAAAACCTTCATCATAAAGAAGCAGGTGGCATGTGTGTAGTTTGTGGGTGTAAAATGATTTATCAGCAGAGTTATAAGTTCGACTCCAGAGTCTTCAAACGTTTTGCATTCACAATAGGGAGAGTTCTTCAGTATACCCGGGAGCTGACGGAGGCATTCTGTAGGACATCTGAACTTTCAGTGGAAGGGCAGTATCTATGGCTGAACTAACCTAGTTATTATTGAATACAATGGAAATATTTATGTACTTATGTAGAGTAGGGAGAGTACTGTCTAAGATAGAGGCTATTCACAACATCAGGAGGAAGAGCCAGCCAAAATTTAGACAGGAAGGTCCAATGTCAAAACTGCCGCCACGCAATTTCAACACATGGAGGTGAAGATTGTGCAGGTCTGAGCGCAGGACCAGACCCTCCTATTACAACACGAGGTCCTCCCAAAGCAATAGTCTCATTGGAGGACAGATGCTCAGGCCTGGAATTCTGGGTATTATGCTACTCCTGCCCAATCCGGAGCCACTAAGATCACTTGGGCCTGGTTGTGCCTGATCTTCTTCAGTACTTAGTGCAGGAGAGGTAGCGGTGGAAAGGCCTATAGGAGTCCAGTGCTCCAATCTATCTGGAATGAGCCTCCGAGAGACAGCCTTTGTCGGAACTGCTGTGCATAAATATTTTAACAATGAGGGTCTAGGCAGTGGCAAAAAGATGTAGCCAGATTTCTCCCCATTGCTGGAAGATGCCCTGTGTCGTCTCATGGTGTAACCGCCATTCGTAATCTGCCACACACCGCCGACTGAGTTTGTCTGCCCTGACATTCCAAGATGCTGCAATGTGATTCACAACCAGGGAAATGCCTTGGCGCTCCAGCCGTCAAAGTACCTTCTGGCTCAGGACCCAAGATCCCATCCAATCCTGCTTGTTGCACTACCACATAGCAGTGGTGTTATCCCTGAGCACCTGACACAGTCTCCTTTTTACGGATGATAGGAAGACTTTCAGCACCAAGTGAATGGCCTTCAACTTCAACAGAGTGATGTGGTGATGGGTCTTTATCCCTCCCAGATGACCTACCCACCCAAGCAGTGTCACATGTCATCACTATCCGTTCTGGAAGGGGCAGGGAGAGGGTTCTGCTGCCTGCCCAATCATGGCTGAGCTGCAGATCTTTTGAAGTCTTCTCCAAAACCTGGATTGAATCCAACAGGTTCCTTTGGTGCTAGGCCCATACAAGACTTCAGTTTCCACTGCAGAGCCCATATCGGACACCTGCAAATTTCAACAAAAAGAAGGATTCAGGAAGCCAATAGGCCCAGGAGTCTCAGCGATACTCTCTAAGGACCGAGGCTGAAACATCAAGATCACAGCCTGAATATCCTGCATTTGTGGTGTAAGAGAAGCACCAAACTGCACCAAATCCAGGACGGCTCCAAACAATAGGAGACTTTGTGAAGGAGTCAGGTGTTACTTTTGTACGTTGATGGTGAACCCCTACCAATGTTATGAGATATGCTGTCATCTGACAGTTGTCTACGACTTCCCCTGACAAGTCTGCCTTCAACAGCCATTCATCGAAGTATGGGAAAGCTGGAATTTCCAACCTCCGAAGGTGTGCTCATCGCCATCACTTCAGTGAACACCCGAGTGGCACTAGTGAGACCGAAAAGGAGCAGGGCAATTTGAAAATGTTCATATCCCAACTTGAACTGCAATATGTGGGACAGCAGAAAAGGTTCATGAACATAGACTTCCTGCAAGTCCAAAGCCACCATCCAGTAGCCTGGAGCCATGGCAGACAGAAGTGGGGCCATTGTGAGCAATTCCACAAGAAGGCATTTAGAGGACTGAGATCTAAAATGGCACTAAAGCCTCCGTCCTTCTTTGGAACGAGGAAACAAGTGGAGTAATATCCAGTCCTGATTTAGTGGGCTAAGACCATCTCTATAAATCCTTTAGCCAAAGAGCCTGCACTTCCTAGAGCAAGGTTAACATGTGCTCCTCTGAAAGGTGTTCTAATGTGGATGGCAGCTGTGGTGGGTCTAAAAAGAAACACAGGGCATGGCCACACTGGACAATGTGGAGAACTCACCTCTCATACTTTATAGTTTGCCACACGCCTGAATAAAACATCTAATCCTGCCTCCCATAGGGTGGTCAAACTAAAGCAACTTTGAGGCGTATGCTTGAGGGGTGGGGGACTAGGAAGTTTGCTGCCCCTGGTGGCCTGGGCGTATTCTGCCTGGTCCCTGACTCTAAAAGTATGAGGTGCCTGTTGTGAGGTGGTATACAACTCTCTGGAGTAGACTGAAAGGAGTGAAACTGTTGAGGATATTGTCTTGCAGGGATAGAAAGGCCTAAGTAATGTGCTGTGGCTCACCTTTGTTTAAAACATTCCAAACCCAAGTTGGCTTTCTCGTCCAACAGACAAGACCAGTCGAATGGTATATCCATTAGAGGCTTGCACATCTCCAGATAAGCATGTGGATTTCATCCAAGTATGAAGGTGAAGATTGAAGCTGGTGCCCACTGCTCTGTCCAAGCAGTCAGTAGTGTTTAGTCCACAGTGAATGATGGACTTTGCGGCATCCTGACGATCATGGATTTGAGCCAAATCAGCCTGAAATTCCTCTGGAACTGCCAACAAGACCTTGCCTACTATGACCCATAATGCTTGGGCATATCTCCCCTGCAAGCAGTTTCATGGACTGAACAGAGGGCTGGGCTGTCTGAGGAAAACATTTGCTTCCTGAATGTCTCTAAACATTTCTAATCTTAGGAGGAGTCCTGGGGAAAGATTTAAGGTTCACCCAACTGTTGGAAGTTTGGTTCTACGTCAAGAAATCAGGGTCTCCTGGTGCTGGTCTGTCATATCTGCCAACCTGCCTGTTCACTGATGGACAGGATCAGGTCTTTGACCTGGTTTCCTTAAGGGTGTTAGTCAGTCAGAGCTTCATTAGATGGAGATGATTCTGACAAGGTTTTTCCTGGTTGTAAAACTTGTGAGTAAAATGCTTTTTACTTCCATAATTAGCGATTGTAAGTCCAAGACCTCCGCTGCACGTCTCATTATCACTGCCAAGGAAGCACTCTTTTGTTGGTGGCCCAGAGGGACAACACAACACAGTGACAAGTGAAGGCTCCAACCCCCTGGTCTCCTGCAAATCCAGATATAAATTGTAATCAACATAATGTTGATTAAAATAATCCCTTTCATCCTCATTGATGGCTCAGAATCTGATCTGAAAAGCTAGTGGAATGCCAGAGTGCAGCTGTGAGGCAAAGGTGTGGTTTTAACTGATTCAGATTTGACTGGAGCTAGGTGTATCTGTATGGTGGTGAGATGCAACCTAGGCCGGGGGGTCAAGATGCAGTCAAAGAGGACTAAACAGACAGAGTCATCTCCCGGTGCCGGCACTAATGCCTCGGGAAAGGGTGTGGATTGTAGTGCCAGAATGGACGCTGGCTCCAGTGTTAAAGTGGTATTTGAGGTGAGTTCTGGAGGCACAGACAGAGCTGAGGGCGGCCCCACTGGCATTATTCCAACTGTGGGCCTCTGTGGATCCCTCAGGCCCAAAGGTGCACCAGAGGGAGAGCGAAGGGTGCAGTCAATTTTCACAAAGACAACCCTAAAGGCTCAATCTGGTGCAACATCAATGGAACCAGAAACTAGGTGTGCATCGGAATCAGTTGCCGCATTGCCTCTTCAGTTCAAGACCAAGAGAAAGATTGTAAGGCACCAGGCCATTCTTGCGACTTATTGCAAATTATTTTTGGTCTTCTGAGACTTCTTTCGGCTTCGGCGATGTACAACTTCACTTTGCATTTCCAGATCACCTTCAGTATCATAAAGGTGCACTCCTCGCAGGATTTGGAGTTGTGTACCAAACCCAAACATTAGAGATAGGCCCATGAAGACATATCAGTCATCTGTTTTCAACAGTCTCTGCAAAGGTTAAATCCTTGCACACTCGTTTAAGAAAAGACCTATCAACTGATGTGGAAAATTTGGGAGTGAGCTCCAAATCCACGTACAAAGACATTGAAAGAAAAGAACCGATGTCGACCCACCGGAGTGGCTCTTATGTGTCCCTATGTGACTCAATTGTCACCTCTGGGGTGGAACAAAGTCGACGTGGAGCAGCACCACGCTACCCACTGGAGCACAGGAGCATTAGTGTTCAAATCTCCCAGATCCAGTCTGCCGCATGAGGAAGGTGAGGAATCGGAGGTTCGAAACACTCATCAGTAGCTGAACTTATGTTAAGCAGTTCAGAAGTTGTATTGCCCTCCTAACCATCCACATGCAAATTAAAGTTGCCAGGAACAACTAGATTGTTAGTGTTAAGATAGACAATAGACAGAAAATCCTGTTGGGAGGAGAATAAAATCTTTGACCGGACTAGGAAGACTGTAAATTAATACTACTTTGATAGAACAATTGAAAACCATGAAGATGGTGAGTCTCAAGAATTCAGTGTTGAGAGGCTGATTTGTTGCCCACATAGAGACAGTGGAAGCCACCTGACAGTGAGCGCCATCTTATAAATAACTGCAATGTCCCCCTCTGAACACAAGGGATGACTAACAATGTAATAACCTGGAGAGCCCTTGGCTCAATGTCCAGGGCAGATTTCTCTTTGATTCAGGTCTCAGTAATGTAGGCTATAACGTAATCAAAATCAAACAGGACCTTTCTTCTTTCCAAGCAATGTACATTGAATATACAGTTAGAGACAGTGCCAAACTAGACAATACTAAGTTGGTATGAGAGGAGTTAAGGTGATGCACAGCTGTGCTAGGCACTCTGATTGATCGATTGACAGGCCCAGTTTAATCTTCAATGCTGGAGCTGTTTTGCGAAAAGCCAGGTTTTCAGTCCCTTTCTGAAGTGGGACAGCGAGGGTGCAATGCGGAGGTGGATGGGGAGGGAGTTCAAGGCTTTGGCGGCGAGGTGGGAGAAAGAGCACACTCTGGCACAGCAGCAGCGTATAGGTGGTATCTTCACAAGGGCGATGTGTGCTGAGCAGAGGTTCTTGGTAGGTTGGTGGAAGTGGTGGTTCAGGTAGGTGGGTCCTTTGTTATGGAGGGCTTTGAAGGCATGGGTCAGGAGCTTGAAGTGGGATAATTTCTGGATCGTGAGCCAATGGAGGTCCTTCAGGTGCTGTGTGATATAGGTTCTCTTAGGAAGGTTGAGGATCAGTCTAGCAGCTGCGTTCTGGATCATCTGGAGTCTTTGCATGACTTCAGTGGTGGTGTCTGCATAGTGTGTGTTGCCGCAGCCTAGTCGGCTAGTGATGAGAGCATGCATCAATAACTTCCTCGGGCCGATGGGAAACCACTTAAAGATCTTGTGGAGCATGTGGAAGAAGGCTGAGGAAACAGTGTTAACCGTGCATTCATGGAGAGTTCGCTGTCGAGAATGATGTCGAGGTTGCAGGCTTGATCTTTCGGTGTGAGGGTGGGTCCGAGCTCTCCTGGCCACCAGGAGTCGTTCCAGAGGTTTGAGTGTCTGCTGAAGATCAGACCTCCATTTTGTCCATGTTGAGCTTCAGGCAGTTGTCATTCATCCAGGCGGAAACGTTCTTCATATAGTTGTGGAAGTTGGTCTCTCTCTTGGTGGGGTCTATTGAGAGCGAGAGGACGAGCTGGGTGTCATCAGCGTAGTACATGATGTTGATGTTGTGCAATCTCACAATGTCTTTGAGTGGTGTCAGGTATACGTTGAAGACTGTTGGGCTTACGGAGGAGCCCTGGGGGATGCCGCAAATTGTGTGCTTGACCTGTGAGGTGATGGGGGGAGGAAGACTATCGGTGCGTCCCGGTCCTGTGCGGAAGAATGCCAACCATTTGAGCACATAGTCTGTGAAGGGGGCAGAGAGGTCAAGCAGGATCAGGGCAGCTGCTTCTCCTCTGTCGAGCAGGGCTCGGATGTCATCTGTTGTGGCGACCAGAGATGTGATTTGCTCTGAAGCCCGGTTGGGAGGGGTCTAGCAAGTTGTTTTTCTCCAAGTGTTCTGTGAGTTGGAGGTTGATGACCTTCTCCAGACCTCTGGGGGGGAACAGGAGCAGAGAGATTAGGCAGTAATTCTGGAGCTCGCTGGAGTCTCAGGCGGTTTCTTGAGATGGGGCCTGATCTCTTGAGTAGTTCCAGGCTTCTGAAAAAGTGGCTGTGGTTAACGAGAAGTTGAGGATGGTGGTGAGCTGGTGGCTGATCTTGTTTCTTCCGAGGTTCAAGATCCTCTGAGGGTGGGGATCAGTGGGTGCTCCCAAGTGGATGGAGCTCACGACTGATCATGTTCGGTGTGCTAAGTTGGATGCTAGGGAGGTCGGAGGGTTGGCAATCAAAGTTACTGTCGATGGTTTCTATCTTGTTGTGGAAGGGGTCGGCAAGGGCATCGCAGAGTTCTTGTGGGGAAGGGGAGGATGGAATTTTCTATGGCTGATGGGCAGGCAAACTGTCTGATGATGGTTAAGAGTTTCTTCTCAATCCGGTGGATCAGGACCTCTTCTTGCAGCTTTGATTTGGCGGTGGTAGTAGTTAAGGGCCATTTTGAAGGTGGCTCGGTCGGCATGGTTCTTGTTGATGCCACATCTTCCCTCCAGTTGTTTGCACCTGTGTTTTGATTTGCTGAATTCCAGGGTGTGCCAGCTGGCTTTTTTTTGTGGTTCTGTGGGTCTTGGCTGTTTTGGTCTGGGCAACCAGGTCGGTGGCGCTGATGATCCAATCGTTAAAGTTCTGTACTGCCTGATCCAAGTTGATGATGATGATGTGCTTGAGGTGCTGAGGGCGTCGGTCCATTGCTACTGAGTGAACTTGGTCCAGCCGCGGGAGCGGCGCTCAATCAATAAATCGGTATTTGTAAAGTGCGGCTACTTACCCGTGAGGGTCTCAAGGCGCTGGGGGAGGGAAGGGGGGGAGAGACCTCATCCGAAGAGCCACGTTTTGAGGTTCTTCCTGAAGATGGTGAGTGAATGGCTGTGTCTGAGGTGCAGGGGGAGGTTGTTCCGGCTCTTTGCTGCAGTGTAGGTGAAAGATCGACCTACCGGCGGTGGTTTTACAGATGCGAGGGATGGTGGCCAGGGCCATCTTGGCAGAGCGGAGGGATCTGGTGGGGGTGTGGAAGGAGACGTGGTGGTTCAGGTAGGCTGGTCATGCGTTGTGTGTGGCCTTGTACATGTGGGTGAGAAGCTTGAAGGTGGTTCGCTTCTCGACCAGTAGCCAGTGGAGGGTCCTCAGGTGTTGAGAGATGTGTTCTCAGGGAAGGAGGTCCAGAATGAGTCTGGCAGCAGCGTCCTGGATTAGTTGAAGTTTTTTTATGTTCCTAGTTGAGGTGCTGGCGTAGAGGGCATTGCCGTGGTCAAGCTTACTCGTGATTAAAGCGTGGGTGACTGTCCTGTGACAGTCTGCAGGGATCCATATGAAGAACTTTCATAGTTTGCGTCGTGTGTGCCAGCAGGAGGAGGCGACAGAGTTCACCTGGCGGGTCATGTATAGGGAGAAGTCGAGGATGATTCCTAAATTGCGGGTGTGCTCGGTCGGTGCAGGGGAGGTGCCGAGGTATGTGGGCCACCAGGAGTCGCCCCAAGCCAAGGTGGTGTTTCCAAAGATGATGAGCTCCGTCTTGTCGGAGTTGGGCTTGAGGCCACTTTCTCACAACCAGGTAGCGACGGCTTCTATTCCTGCGTGAAAGTTCCTTTTGGCCGTGTCGGGTCTTCGGAGAGGGAAATTATGAGTTCTGTGTCATCGGCATATGACACAATGTTCATACCATGGCTTCTGACAATGGCAGCAAGAGGGGCTATGTATATGTTGAACAGTGAGGGACTCAGTGAGGATCCTTGAGGGACCCTGCAGTTGACTCCTGTGGGTCTGGAGGTGTAAGGCGGGAGTCTGACTCTCTGAGTCTTCCCTGAGAGGAAGGAGTGAATCCATTCCACAGCTCTTCTGCGGATTCCTATGTCGTGAAGTCTGGTGCACACAGTGCTGTGGGAGACCGTGTCAAAAGCTGCTGAGAGGTCGAGGAGTGAGTACGAGTGCTGTGGTGTGGCTGCTGTCTAGGAGTAATCGGATATCGTTGGTAGCTGCCAGGAGTGCTGTCTCCGTGCTGTTAATGCTGCGGAAGCTGGACTGGAAGCTGTCCAGAGAGTTGTTGGCCTTGATGAAATTTAAATTGGCGCGGAGGCTGAGGGGGGTGGTGCGGGGGGATCCAGCGAGGATGAAGGGTACGGTGTAGTGGTCCAACCAGGTGAATTCCATGGTGTGGCTGTAGCTGATTCTGTTGCATAAAGTGAAGACTGGGCCCAGCGTGTGTCCTGCTTTGTGCGTGAGACCCGTGACCAGCTGCTTGAGGCCAATGCTGTCAGGTCTTTTTAGTAGGTCGGTGGAGTTGGTATCAGTGGGGTCGTCCAGGTGGCAGGTAAGGTCTCCCAGGAAGATGTATTGTTCTAATTCAATGGCGAGCAGGGTGATTAATTCAGTGATGGCGTCAATGAGGCCAGTTCTTAGTCCTGGTAGTCTGTATGCAAGGGTGCCTTTGATGGTGGTGGTGTCACCGGCGTGAAGTTCATGTGTTCCATGATGGGTGTGGTTTTGTCATTGGTGATGGTGTAGGTGATTGATTTCTTGTGTATGATGGCAATGCCGCCTCAGTGCCTGTTGGTGCGGTCACAGTGCTTTATTTAGTAGCTGGCGGGGTTGTTTTGCTGTGGCGATGTCCGGGCCCGAGACAGGTGGTGAGCCAGGTCTCTGTGATGAAGGCTACATATGGGGCGAGGGAGGAGATGATATCCCAGACTTCGGATGCGTGTTTGCAGAACAATCTGGCGTTGAACAGGATGTACCCGAGTTGCTCTGAGGCCGTCACGGTCGGTGGGGATGGCAAGGCGTTGGTGGCAGTGACGGCAGTCAGTCCTGGGTTGGAGGAATATTGGCAGTGGGTGTGGGCGAATGGTCCCTCTGTGTGGAGGGGTGATTAGAGGCAGCAGTTGTTGTTGTGTCAGTGGTCGAGATCACAGAGATCTGCGAAGGAGTATCTGTGGTGGTGAGTATGGCCTTGAAACATCAAATGTCTCTTTGTTTGAAGCAGCTGTAGCCACATCTTTTGGGGTAAAGTAAAGCACTATAAACCTTTTTGGGTATATATTTGTGCTTCTAAGTATTTAGTGCCTGGGTGTCCAGCAAATGTCCATCTGGACTGGTTCCATAATAGATTTACAAGATAACCATTTACTGTGTAAATGATGCCTATTTATATTTATAGTCATTGTACGTATTTTTTAGATATCTTGACTATCTGCCATGAATCCAAATTGATATACAGGTATTGCATTCTTCTGATATTTTCAGCACACTGCATTTCCTGTATTGTACTTCTGCTAATAATTGATTATTTCTACTGTATATTTACACCAATCCAGTTTATTATCCTGTTTTTGTATTTTAGTATTACAGTCTGATTTAGGGTTTGGTGGAGGGATTACTCCGACACAATGGTGACAGATATTCCGTCTGCCGAAATATAAAACCCATTGGATATAACGGGATTAATATTTCAGTGGCTGGGATGTTTTCAGTTGATCTCACAGCAGCCCAGGAACACCCACCTTGGTGTATGTTATAGTCTTGTAGCTTTTCCAGCCTACCGTCAGTTGAATTCACTTTAGGGTCACTGTGTCCTGAAGCCTGTTACACATCCTCTAGCATGATCATCATTATTGATTTGCGATTCATGAGTTCACCGAAGTAAACTGTATTGCCCTAGATTCACCGTCTTCACTGTTTTTGAGCATTTGGAATTGGATCAAAAAGTTCTTGTTTGCCCTATGCTGCATGCTGTTTCTAAATCCTTTGGTGGCATCTCTGAATTTTATCCACTCTGACACCTGTCAGGGTACAAAGTGAAGGTGGTTGTCTCTTGTTTGTGATTCTTCTCCTAGCAAGTAGGAAACCAGTCTTTCAAAGTGTCAGACCTCAGTGACAGTCATTAACAGGTCTAGCCTAGCCACTGCAGCCCCCACAGAATAGCTCTACAGCTCTTTACAACACCACTGATGTGTGCAGTTCCCCGCATTCTCCCTAAGCCCTGGATAAGGTGGGTGTCCCTACTTGTGCCACTGCCTTTTTCTAAAATCAATGTTTACCTGGAGTAGGCACCGGTCTCCACTTGGTGACAGGACTGCGGCATAGCTTTGTTTAGTTAACTTACTGAATCAGAGGCTTGCCATCAAAAGGGTCTGCAGAGCACCATCTTACGTCTGAGCTTTGCCTCAATTAGTGCTGCATGCGCTAAAGAGGGAGTTACTCTGGCACGGATACAGAAAGTGACCATAGTGGAGCCCAGGAAGCTCCACTTCATCTGCATTTGTATTTCGAATTTATGTTTCTTGTGGATTATTTTCTGTCACTTCTGTCTTTAAAAAAACGAAATTGGTTTTATCAAAGTGTAACGAAAAAGAAATCGTGCAAATAGCATTGCTTGACAATACAGCATGTACCTAGCCTGCTTGTTCGACCATTATACATGCTTAGCAGTGTACAGAAATCAGTTATCAAATAAAAACAATAAACATTTAGTAAACATCACTGAGTCTATTACTTGGAATTACCATAACAGTTGTGCCAGAGATGTCCTGAGCATTTGTGCAGGACAATTGATGCAAGGTTTAGACTGTGTTGGTATTTATGTTCTCATGAGGCAGCCCCCCCTCTTATTGGAAATGTTAATGGTAGCAAATTCAAGTCAAATGTCTAAATCTATTATTCTGAGTGGTGTAGTTCTCCATCAAAGACTATCTGTTCAACTGAGTTTGGGGGTGGACACCCAGTCCCTAACTGATATGCATTGTAATCAGGGCTATGTAAGTGCTCAGGGTGACATCAGCTGATCTAGAAGTCTTTTTCAATGACAAGGGCGTTGGGCATTGCTGTATACTTTAACTGTGTGTTGTGGTGCTTTCTCTTTCCTTTTGTGATAACCACCTCCATACGTCTACCTTCCATTGCAAATTCAGGTGACTGACGTAATTGCCTCATATACCTGCGGGACTGATTTTGTTTTGTGCCACCCAACATTAGCAATGTGTGAACTGCTGTGAGAGTAGATTTTTGTGGAGGTTTCAGACCCCCAAGTTAACTGTATTGCTCTTACAAGTGAGGCATGTGTTATAAACTGGCCTATCAATGCATCTCAATATTTCCTAAGTTTTGTGACATCAAGTAACCTATCATTGGTAAACAAATTTCACACAGATGTTGTACCTGCCATCAGCCAGGCCACTTTGTTGGCTCTCCTACTCAGAACTGCTACAAATTAAAGTAGACACCATAAAGTTATTTCTGGTGTATAAGGGTGAGTCGTGAGTTTTCATTACCTGTTCAGTCACTGTTTTGCCCATATTCAATAATTTGGGGTAATTTCATTTTCAGCCTCTAAATAAAGCCTTGAGGATAGATTCTCAATTGAGAGATAGCCGCACCACATCATACTGGCTTCCTGACATCCTGTTACATCTCACCCAGGTATGGAGGGACGGGCTTCCCAAAAGATCTAGCAGAGGGAGCTCTGCTTGGAGTGTACCAACAGAATCACAAAACCATGGCTGAACTGTCAATCTTTTTCATCATCTTTGTAATGCTGGGGCCCATGCCCTGTCTCATTTGCCTAGTTATCGCAGCTCATGTTTTTATACAAAAATAAGACTATTGCAATAAATGTTCTCACAACATTTTCACATTCTTTCTTGTTTCTTATCTTGAGTACTCTGAGTGACAACGAATAGGTAGATCTGCTGCCACGATTTTCTTGTTCGAGGTTGTGGAAAGCAACCTTTACCCTGGCGTTTAGGGGTTGAAGTGGGGGCATTGTGAGCTAGCTAGGAATCGTGTCAACATGTCAATATTCTATGTTAGTGGCATTGTCGCTATGAGTTATGGTTCAAGAGTGCCTGACATACACACATTTAGAAATACATCCATATGTTTTATTAGTGAATAAACTTTGAAGTCAGAATCAAATAAGCTTCAAGGAACTGAGTTTTTAAAATAGTTTTCAGTATCTCACAGGCTTTGTGTATTTTTAGTAAACCCAGTGCATTTTCTAGGGTTCTACAATTACTATTTGTGTATTCTTGCTCATATTCTGCATCCCTTCCTGCAAAGTGTTTTTGTTTTTTTATAATTGCTCAATTTAACATTTTTAAACAATACTACTATGTAAGAGGCCTGCACTACTGTTTCCTTAACTAGGAAATAATCCAGGTGGCTTTGAGCCCCTGATGAACAGAAGGGAAGATTAAGCAGCCACCTAAACAAACTGCATGGGGCTAGATCCAACCACTTCATTGCATTAGCAGGGAGAACCCTGCACTCATACATTAATGAGGGTAAACGTTTTCGGACTCATAACATCTAAAAGCAGCTTTACAGATCGCTAAGTTAAATTTCCTTCCAAGATGTGTCAGATCAAATATCAAAACGTGTACATTTTCCGAAATAATAAAAATTTATGATCAGGTTTCTCCTGTATCCATGTGTCCAACAACATTTAAATGGCAAAATGAGTGGAGATTGCTGTGGGGGTGGGCCGAGTGAGTACCCTGAGCTGGCGTTTTAGGGATTCCCTGCTCCAGAGTGAGACAACGTGGAGTCACTTTGAAGCGCAATTACGGATTACCTTAGCTTTTATGATGATGGTAGCTCTTCAACTGAGATAGTATGGGAGGCTATGAAGGCTGTGGTGCGGGGAGAGGTGATGGCACTGTCCGCAAACGATAATAAGACAAGGAGGGAGATAAGGGTGGAGCTGGAACAGAGGGTGGCTGCCCTGGAGCGCTCCCACAAGGCTACTGGCGCACCGCGAACCTGGCGGGAACTAGAGAAGGTGAGGCAACAGCTGAAGAGGCTGGACTGGGACAGAGCGGAATATGCGATAACGAGACTTAAACACAAATTCTATGTTGGGAGCAATAGGTGCGGGAAGCTACTGGCACACTGATTGCGAGCACAGCGTGCAGCGTCTACGATAAAACTATAAAACTGATCCATTCCCCTTCTGGTGTGGAGGCGGGTACGAGCGATCAGTTTGCAGAGGCTTTTGCGGAGTTCTACCGGGGCTTATATACGGCTGATGAGGGAGATGCCGCGGCTTTGGATTTATTCCTAGAGGGCATAGCAATTATGCCACTCAGTGAGAAGGAGGCGTCACTGTTAGACCAGCCGATAAGGCTGGAAGAGGTTATATCGGCAATTTCTCGACTAAAAGCAGGGAAGTCCCCTGGCACTGATGGGTTTAGGGCCTTATTCTACAAGACTTTCTGCGTGGAACTCGCTGCACTTTTGGTGCGCCTTTTCAACTCCTTTTGGACGACAGGAGCTCTGACACCGACTATGCTGGACGATACTATTATAGTTATCCATAAACCCGGTAAGGACCCAGAGGAGTGTGCCTCATATAGGCCTATCTCGCTCCTAAATATAGATGCTAAGCTATTCACTGGCATTCTTGCTACCCGTCTTAATTTCTATATGCCGGGCCTTATTGATCCGGACCAATCAGGTTTTATACCAAATCGACAATGCGGGGATAACACGAAGCAGCTCCTGCACATATTGGACAAAACGGATCGCTCCCGCAGAGAGGTGCTTTTTCTCTCTATCGATGCTGAAAAAGCGTTTGATAGGGTCCATTGGCGCTATCTCTTCAAGGTGTTGGAGCGATTTGGTCTGGGGCCCGTTTTCAGGTCCTGGATCAGTTGCGTATATCGGTCTCCCAGAGAGGCGGTTCGAGTTAACGGGGTGCTCTCCCTGCCCTTCGCGGTGGGACGAGGGACCAGACAGGGTTGCCCGCTTTCTCCCCTTCTATTTGCGTTATATATGGAGCCCTTCGTGCAAAGGTTGAGAGACAGCCCCTTGGTCTCTGGTGTGAGGTTCGGTGGAGTCCACCATCTTGCCACCCTCTATGCAGATGATGTGATCCTAACTTTGGCGGAGCCCGCGACCTCTCTGCCAGCGCTTATGGAGATAATAGCCGAGTTCGGCCGGGTCTCGGGATTTCGGGTTAATATGCAGAAGTCGCGGGTCCTCGGTTTGTCGGTCAGACCGGATCATGAGGCAGACCTGAGAGCTAGCTATCCCTTTATCTGGTCGTCCTTGAGCCTCCCCTATTTAGGAGTTGAGCTGGCGACCTCGGCCGCTAAGACAGCGAGCTTAAACTATGCAACACTGATCCGTGAGGTCCAGCGGGACTTGGAATCATGGGGGAGGCATAAACTATCTTGGCCGGGTAGAGTGGCGGTGGTGAAGATGACAATTTTGCCGCGCATCCTTTACGTGTTTCAAGTGCTTCCGTTGAATCCGCCCCCTAGAACGTTGGTCACCCTTCAGGCGGCGATTTTGAAGTTTATATGGGAGGGGCGACCGGCGCGGCTGTCCCGACGGGCTCTGTATCGACCCAAGAGCGGGGGAGGTTTGGCGATCCCTTGTCTTCAATGATATTTTCAGGCGCCCCAACTGCGCTTTCTACTGGAGTGGAATCGCCCGCTCACTAAGAAACACTGGTGCTTTATGGATCAAGCAGTAGCGGGCTCACATATATGGAAGGAGCCTTGGCTCCGACGCCGGCATAGGGCGGCCAGACTCTATTCCTCCCCTGTCACAGGGGTTACAATGCAGACATGGTATGCAGTGGCTGTTAGGACTGGATTGACATCCTTTCCCTCCCCAATGACCCCCATAGGAGCAAACCCTGACTTTGAGCCTGGATTCCGACTGGAGGGTCTGAGACGCTGGTATAAGGGGGGGAGGTCTCTTTGACGAACAGTGGGTCCTGTCCTTTGAACAGATGAGAGAAGCGTACAGCTTAATGGAGGCAGATAGATTGATGTGTTATCAGATTCTGCACATGGCGACGCAGCCGGCGAATAGAGCGTTAATAGATAGGCCTCTCACACCATTCGAGAAATGGCTCCTGTTAAAGAAGGATGATAGAGGAGTCATCTCAGAACTTTATCGACTTTTGCAGGGGGAACAGCGCCCACCAAAGACCAGAGGACAGATGCGTTGGGAGAGGGAGTTGGAGAGAGAGCTATCGGACGAGGAATGGGACAATATCTTCTATAGAATACATCACACAGCCTATAACGTAGCGGGGACGGAAACATCATATAAGGTGACCTCCTATTGGTACTACACTCCGGCGCGTATTCACACATGGGACCCTGGTAAATCTGACTTATGCTGGAGGGGGTGCGGTGGCACGGGTACACTTGTGCACCTGTTGTGGCGCTATCCCAAACTTCATCGCTACTGGGAGGGCATAATAGATGTGATCGACATGGCATTTCACACACAGATCCCCAGACTTCCATCATACATCTAGCTGGGGCTGCCTAATTCGCTTACTTTTCCCTTGAGGTCGTTGAGGGGGAGACAGATGGCCCTGGCACTTAACGCAGCCTTACAGCTGATTCAGACCATGTGGGCTACGATTAGGGTCCCGACACACAATGCGTGGCTCCAGAAGCTTTGGTTTATACTTGCCATGGAGAAACTCACATTGGCTTCGCAGCAGCAGGCGGGTGACCTGAGTGATCTATGGAAGCCATTTCTGCAGATTCTCTCTGCAGAGTTTACGGAGTTGACATGCCCAGCGTACTTGAGAGTCTTGAGGCTGACCTGAACTTTGACTAGCATGTTGACTGAGAGATCCCCATGGGCTGTGATTTGGCGGGAGGAGAGGTGGAGTGGAAGAGAGATGGTGGGTTGACATGATCGCTGGAGGGGAGCATTATTAAAGTGTTTTATTTATTTGTATGTTTGTTTGATTATTATAAACGGGACTCGCAGTTTAAAGGATCTCCTGTTGGGGCTCTGCCTGTTGAGTTATTGTCAACAAGAGACTTGCAGCGAGGCTCCTCGAGCCAGAACTAGAGACTAGTCTGGAAGACTTCTGCTAGTGGATATAGAGCGTTTACAATGGAGATGTACACTATGTATCGAACTGCGATGTACTGTGCTTATAGTATATATTTGTATTTACATGTCTCACTGTTTAAAATAATAATAAACAGATTTGATCCATAAATGGCAAAATGTTAAACCTAGAGCATGCTGAGAAAGAATCAGGCAGCACGAAACAAAAATGTATGAAATCTATCATATAAGCGATGCGTTCCAGCCCAGGATACATAGAGAATCTAAAACCTAGTTAGGTTTTTTTCACCAAACTAAGTTTCACCTGTAGCCTTTCAAATGGCTGTACTGGGTCAATTCCCAGTAATCCAGATGTCTCCAGTCTGTTCCTATGGACTCGATCAAATGGGTTCCACCATAAAAATGAAAAACAGTCATTAACAGCAAGAAAACAACTGAATTGCATAGATGGCTCTATCCCTTCCTAAAATGGTATTTCAAAAAATAAATCACATTCTTGTCTGACTTCTACTTACTGTTATTTTGTCTGGAGGTATGGTACTTAAGGGTAGATATGGATTAAGAGAAAATCGGTTCCGAAATTCTAAAGCTTGAAGAACTTGGTCCTGAAACAATAGGAAATCATTATGACATCACGCAAGACCACATAATAAACATTTTTAAATTGTGGCAATTTTCCCCCATAAACTTTGGCATCATAAAACATTAGAGCAATAAGATAAGTACCCCTCAAGAACGAAAAACACACAATCAATAAAACAAGTAAATTACTTACCATACAAATGTAGTAGAATTAAAAAGTGACAAAACGTTAAAAAATTAAAACTTGCTTTTTGTATAGCACTTCATGCCACTTTTTGCAGTTGTTACGAGCTGCAATACAAGATTTTACTATCGCACCAATCTAAAGGTCCAAGGGTTGTTTTTGTAAAGCATATCCACATTGGTGCACACAATACAGCTATAGGCAGCCATACTCTTTCACCAATTTACACACAAGTAATAGACACCCATGTGCACATGCTGGCTAGATGCACAAAAGTGAAGATGTATTGATCAACAGATGCACGAGTGCTTGTGCATACTTGGAAAAAATAAATATAGAATATAGATAAATGGATGGATAAATGAATGTGTGGATAAATGGGTGAAAGATGGATGTGGGAGGGAGGAATGAAATGAAGTGAGGAGGAACACTCAAAATTATCAGTCCAGAGCACACGTCAGGTATAACACATTTACCATTTCAACACCAAAGGGTAATAAACTTTTTAGATACCTGAACCTAAAGAATACTGCCATACTTAACCCCTTCACTGGTAAGTTTCCTCGCCCCATCCCTGCTGAGCCTTTTTTTCCTATTTGCGATAGTTTGAGGTAACTTTTTGCCCACATTAGCTATCCATGCCAAATTTGCATCCTTTTTACCCTCAACATCCTGGGGATTCTAAAGGTACCCAGGGTTTGTGGATTCCCCTGGAGGGGACAGAGAAATTAGCCAAAATACAGCTAGATTTTTTTTTTGGGGGGGGGGATTGGGAAGAAAGTGCTGCAAAAGAAAGCATCTGTTTTTACCCTGCAAATGGCATCATTTGCAGTGCTAAATTCACCATCTTCCAGGAACAGGTGGACTAGAATCAAAATCAAAGTTTTCAACACAGTTTTGCCATTTTACTGGGACATACCCCAGTTTTCCTATTTTTTGTGCTTTCAATCTCCTTCCAGTTAGTGACAGATATGGGTTCGAAATCAATGGTGGATCCTGGAAGGCTATACATTTCTGAAATGTAGACAACATTCTGAATTCAGCAATGGGTCATTTGCGTAGATCATTCAAGGTTTTCCTATGGAAAGTAACACTTGAAGTAAAAAAATATTGAAACTGAGCTGAAAAAAAACAGCCATTTCTGTTCAAGTTTTCAGCTAAGTATGGCAGATTTGCAAATCAATATAGCGTCCACTGGCCCCTTCTGGTTACAGGGATATATCAGGCTTGTAGGTTCTCCAAGAACCCAAGCTACCCAAAGCCAATAACTGAGCTGCACCTTGCAATGGTTTTTCATTGTGTACTGGGTATACAGCAATTCATTTGGTAAAGTATCAAGAGTGATAAATAGGTATCAAGAAAAACCTATGCATTTCCGAAATTGGCACAAGATATGAAGTTTAGAAGCAGTGGTTATTTGCACATCTCTGAATTTGGGGGTACCCATAATGGCGTGTGAATGGGAGGGCATTTCTCAAAATGTGCAATGGAAAGTGCAAACACAGAGAAAGACAACTGGCAATAACACTTGTTCTACTATTCTATGTTCCCCCAAGTCTCCGGATAAAATTGTACCTCACTTGTGTGGGTAAGCGTATTGCCCGCAACAGGAAGCAGCCCAAAACCCACCATGGACCACTCTAAATTTACCCTTTTATGCAATGTGCCTCGCTGTGGATAATGGGCTCTAGTTCAGCCATCAACTAGGGAAACCCAGCAAACCTGTACATATTTTTAATTTAGGCATCTAGGGGAATCCAGGATGGGGTGCCTTGTGTGGTTCTTACCAGATTCCGTTACCCAGGATCCAAACACATTTTCCTCTAATTTCTGTGATGGAAAGTTCTGGAATCTGACGGAAGCCACAAACATTCTTCCACCCAGCATTCCCCCAAGTCTCCTGATAATAATAGTAGCTCACTTGTGTGGGTAGGCCTAGTGCCCGCGACAGGTAAGGTCCCAAAACGTATTGTGGAGAAATCAAAATTATTTATCACAAAGTTACTAGTTTCTGGAAGCAGGACATCTGCGTTTTTGGTACCAGGCTCTGCAGCCATCTAGGTAAACCTACCAAACCCAGACCTTTCTGAAAACTAGATACTCAAGGGAGTGCAGGGAGGTGTGGCTTGCGTGGATCACCCAGCGTTTTCTTACCCAGAATCCCCTTCAAACCTCAAATTTAGCTAAAAAAAAAGAAGAAAAAAAACCCACATTTTCCTTACATTTCTGTGTGAGATCACTGCACAAGCACAAATTTCCTACCAACCAGCGCCCCCCTCAGTCTCCCGATAAAAATTATACCTCACTTGTGTAGGTGGGCCAAGTGCCTGCGAAAAGAAAGGGACAAAAACGTGATGATATTGAGGGGGAACCAAAGCGGGTCCAAAAGGGCAGTTTGTAATCATACGTTTTTAGGCTGACACTGCTTTGGGCACGCACACAAGTGGGGCAGAATTTTTAGCGGTACAGATGGGGCAGTGCTGGGTGGGAGAAATTTTGTGGATTCCTGCGGATTCTGGAAGTTTCCATCACAACAATGGAGGGAAAATCTGAGCTCTCAGGCCAAGATGGACGTTTGCAGGGCATTGTGGGTACAAAAATGGTATGGGATGCATTTGAAGTACACCATCCTGGACTCCCCCAGCCCGCACCCCTTTATTTCTTTTTTTTTCCCCCCTGGCATCTGTTGAGCTGTCTCCACCCCCACCCTCTCCCTTACCCCATCCGTCCCCCGGGGGGAAGAAAGAATGTTTATATGTTTGGGGTGGGTGAGGGCATTGGTAAGATCATTTTGGGGAGCCCCCCACTCCAAAGTTTCATCTCTGGTGCCTAGTGGGCTTTCAGTAACCCCCAGGGGCAGATCGGGGACTACTGCCCTCATCTGCCCCCAGGTGGGGGGAAGGGCTGAAAAACTGTTTACATATTTTAATTGGTAAGCCCATCTTGGGCAGCCACCCACCCCAAAGTTTGAAATTTTTTTGATCCCTGGTGCTTAGTGGGCTTTCTGGCACAGGGACAGATTGGGGGCTACTGTTTTCAGCAGTAGGGAATCCCTCTGTGCATGCACCAGAGAGATTCCCTGGTTCGTGTATGAGGACAGCTGGGACTCAAGAAGGTGTTGACACGTTTCGGCCTATTATCTAATGGCCTTTTCAGTACGATATAAGGTGGGTGTGTACCTTGCCCCCATTTCCCATGGGCACAACTTTGTGTAACAGCATGGCCTGTTCCTCTCACTGTGCGAGCTTCCCTTTTTAAATCAATTATTATCTCTCTTTCAAAACTTTCAAATGTATGAATCAGGATCTCTTTATGGTTCTCCCCGCTCTGCCAGTGGCTTTACAAAACATCTCACAGCTGATGTGAGATAATAATTGATTCCATACTGAAAAGCCAATTACAAGACCGTCAGCAAGTACCCACAGTGTATGTGAGACAAGTGGGGCATATGGCGACAAGGTCGTGAGAGTACGGACTACCTTATAGACGGACCAAAAAATCTGGACTGTACATATTTGGCTGTCAATGTTGAAATTATTTCATAAGGAACTGCGTGTGAAAAATACAGCAAGATTTTTTAGTATTTGTTTAGGTTTATGATACATGTGGAAAATTGTATGAATTTGTTTTGAATCTCTTTCTACACAGTGCCTGGGATTATTTCTGTGAACGTGCTGAAAACACAAAAAAGACAATACAAATAAAAGTGCCTCAATAATAAATTATATACTGTGAGTGTGGGCCCAGCCCTACATAGGAGCGAGACCTCCTGCCCGACCTGAGGTGGCAGGGGCGGCTACAGTGACAATACGACCTGTTGCCTGATGTTGGCGGGACACGGTTGCTCTGAAAAGCGGTAATGAAACATCAATGCACAATATGGAGTGCTTGAGCCTGCAAGCTCGGTGAAGTTGAGCCAGAGAATGTTTTGCTGCCTGGTCCTAAGGCGCTGTACCCTTCCTTTGAAGCGCTGCAGACTGCCGCACACACACAAAAACGCCAGGGATCCATAAGCGCTTCATCCGCTGTGAGGCTGCAGAAAGGACCCGGGGGCTGTGTCGGGTCCAAGCCAGAGCCATTTAATTCTAGCAGAACGCTGCTGAATGAGTTGAGGAGCACCACACTGAGGCCTGCCCTGTTGGATGCACACGAGAGCAGCAGGGACCCGCAGGTGCGGCATGTTGCCACTGCACTGCCACTGTGAATATAGAGGGGGACCGAAGGACATGGGGACCGCGTTGGTCCCAGTCCTGAGTCACTGAGGACTGACTGGCCGCTGCAGGCTGGGAAGTGAAACCAGAACCCGGGTGGTTCTGAGCGGGAGGCCTGAAAATTGAACGGACCACTCCTGCATTTCACCTTGTCCTAATGCATTGCTGAACTAGGACGAGCACCACTAACTGGAGAGCGTTGCCCGAACTGTGCCACTGGCATACTCCAGCGGGCACGTTAGCTATAACACCAGTAACAAACACAACAGAGGCACAAGAGACACAGGGGCAGAGTCGGTCTGGGCCTCTATTTTGTCACCCAAGGCCCCTAGCTGTGAGGCACACGTCACTGGGCTACCCCCTGCCTTCTCCCCAACCCTCTGGATTACAATTTAAATTTGACACCTCCCAGGCAGAAAAAAACCGAACAATTGGATTGGCAGCACATGCATTTGTAGTAGGAACCGCAGAGGCGCTGGGACAGCGCGCAACCAACAACCCAAGCTTGTCGCCCCTGACCAATGTGACTTCACCTTAATGCACAGAGCATGATCACACTGAAAGGTGGAGCTGCCCCCCATGTTGGCATTTAACTGTTGTTCTTGCTGCGACCACCAGCCCCCTAAATGACTATTCGTTTGGAGAAAAGAATTGTTGATCTATGCCCAGTCTCACCCACTCCAGACTGATTGATAGCATCTTGGCACTGACCTTGGCCCAAAGAGTTTCTTCTTGTTGGTTGCCATCCTCACCTAACCACTGAACGACACCTGAGCTGACATAATGGCAGTTGACGAGCTACATGGACCTGGGAGTGGCCTTGGTGTGTGTCCATCCTAGCTCTTACCTGGCTGACTTTGCTGACATCCTGATGGCCAGAGAATGGGCACCTCCATTGCAGTAACCTGCACTATCACCCCGATGCACTCCTGGAACTCATTTTAACTACTGATGGCTTTGGGTACCTCTGGGACGTGACTACCGACTATGGGTTGCACTGCTGAATCTGGAATAGAGATTTCAAAACTGAAGACCCACACCGCCCCAACTTCTATAGTAGATAAATTAGATACGGTACTAGTTGCAATTGAACGCTCCAGAACATCATTAAGAGCCAAGATTGATAGAGTGGCCTCAGATCTTACACTCTTGCACGCAGACCATTGCAAGCTTGTGGACCGAGTTACTCTGACGAAGCAGGCTCTCCATGACCTCCAACTACGGTCAAAGGAATTAACAGGATCTCTGAAGACGCTGCGAGACAGCGTCACCACCCTGGAACAGAGAGCTGAAGATGCAAAAGGAAGGTCGAAAAGAAATAACATCCAAGTGGTTGGACTACCGGAGGATAGGGAGGGCTGTGTCGCTGTATGGTTTATAGAACAATGGCTGCGGGAACTGCTCACTGCGCACACGCTCTCACAATATTTCTCCATTGAAAGGGCAAACCGGGTGCCAGCTAGGAAGCCTCCGCCCAGGTCTAACCCTTGGCCATTGATACTAAAATTGTTGTATTTTCAGGATAGAGACTCGATACTGCATGAACCAAGGAAAAATCCCAGAGATTAAAATAGACAAAGCTCAAGTTATGTTTTTCCAGACTACACCGTCCTGGTCCAGAAACAGTGCAGCTCCTACATTGCAGTAAAGAAGCAACTGGACATGAAATATTAGCTACATTTTCCCGCGCACCTGAACATGGTTTCTGGAAACACAAAGCATTTCTATGAAACTGCTGAAACGCTTGGCACTGGCTGGACATGCATAGCCCACACACCTCTGGCCCATCTCAGTCGAATGCATCAATGACCCCGTGACAATCAGACAGCCACCGCCACCAGATTGGAATGAGCCGACCGTTCGCATCCCAGACTGCTCCAGTCTTGGAACAAATTACTGCAGAACAACACCAGATGCTGCAACATGCTGGCACTCTTACTGACACGGCCAGGTGCCTGTCTCCCTGATGATGCAAGATGCGATAGAACAACTGACAACCAACAGCTGATCTGCATTTTCCAGAAGACAAACTGCCCCATTTCTCAAGCAACAAGATCTCTGCGCGACCTGGCCCTTAAATGTAGATATGGAGCTCCCACCGGAGGTGACCCCACAAACTGCAGAGGACATCATATGACATGCCTATTGTAGGAGGCTGGCCTGGCTTGTAGTGGGTACCAAGGGGTACTTACACTCTGTACCAGGTCCAGTTATCCCTTATTAGTGTAGAAGAGGTGTTTCTAGCAGCTTAGGCTGATAGAAGGTAGCTATAGCAGAGCAGCTTAGGCTGAACTAGGAGACATGCAAAGCTCCTACTATACCACTGGTGTCATATGCACAATATCATAAGAAAACACAATACACAGATATACTAAAAATAAAGGTACTTTATTTTTATGACATTATGCCAAAAGTATCTCAGTGAGTACCCTCGGTATGAGGATGCCAAATATACACAAGATATATGTACACAATACCAAAAATATGCAGTAATAGCAAAAGGAAGTAATGCAAGCAATGTAAAGTTACAGTAGATTGCAATATGAGCACATAGGTATAGGGGCAACACAAACCATATACTCCAAAAGTGGAAGGCGAACCACAAATGGACCCCAAACCTATGTGAGCTTGTAGAGGGTCGCTGGGGCTGTAAGAAAACAGTGAGGGTTAGAAAAATAGCCCACCCCAAGACCCTGAAAAGTAGGTGTAACGTGCACCTATATTCCCCAGAGAGCACAGAAGTCGTGATGGGGGAATTCTGCAAGGAAGACCAACACCAGCAAAGCAACCAAAGTGGATTTCCGGACGAGAGTACCGGTGGAACAAGGGGACCAAGTCCAAGAGTCGCGACAAAGTCGAGTTTGGGCAGATGCCCAGGAAATGCCAGCTGAGGGTGCAAAGAAGCTGCCACTGGATGGTAGAAGCTGTGGATTCTGCAAGAACGAAGAGGACTAGGAACTTCCCCTTTGGAGGATGGAAGTTCCATGTCGTGAAGAAGCTTGCAGAGGTGTTCCCACGCAGAAAGACCGCAAACAAGCCTTGCTAGCTGCAAGGGTCGCGGTTAGGGTTTTTGGATACTGCTGTGGCGCAGGAGGGACCAGGATGTCGCCACTTGGATGATGAGACAGAGGGGGCGCCCAGCAAGTCAGGGAGCCCTCACAGAAGCAGGCAGCACCCGCAGAAGTGCCGGAACAGGCACTACGAAGAGGAGTGAACCGGAGCTCACCCGAAGACACAAAAGGGAGTCCCACGACGCCGGAAGACAACTCAGGAGGTTGTGCACTGGAGGTTAGAGCGTCAGGGACCCAGGCTTGGCTGTGCACAAAGGAAATCCTGGAAGAATGCACAGGAGCCGGAGCAGCTGCAAATCACATGGTACCCAGCAATGCAGCCTAGCGTGGGGAGGCAAGGACTTACCTCCACCAAACTTGGACTGAAGAGTCACTGGACTGTGGGAGTCACTTGGACAGAGTTGCTGAGTTCCAGGGACCACGCTCGTCGTGCTGAGAGGGGACCCAGAGGACTGGTGATGCAGTCTTTTGTTGCCTGCGGTTGCAGGGGGAAGATTCTGTCAACCCACGGGAGATTTCTTCAGAGCTCCTGGTGCAAGAAGGAGGCAGGCTACCCCCAGAGCATGCACCACCAGGAAACAGGCGAGACAGCGCAGGATCAGCGATACAAGGTTGCAGTAGTCGTCTTTGCTACTGTGTTGCGGTTTTGCAGGCGTCCTGAGCAGTCAGCGGTCGATCCTTTGGCAGAAGGTGAAGAGAGAGATGCAGAGGAACTCTGATAAGCTCATGCATTTGTTATCTAAAGAATTCCCCAAAGCAGAGACCCTAAATAGCCAGAAAAGGAGGTTTGGCTACCTAGGAAGGAGGATAGGCTAGCAACGCAGGTAAGAGCCTATCAGAAGGAGTCTCTGATGTCACCTGCTGGCACTGGCCACTCAGAGCAGTCCAGTGTGCCAGCAGCACCTCTGTTTCCAAGATGGCAGAGGTCTGGAGCACACTGGAGGAGCTCTGGCACCTCCCCTGGGAGGTGCAGGTCAGGGGAGTGGTCACTCCCCTTTCCTTTGTCCAGTTTCGTGCCAGAGCAGGGCTGGGGGATCCCTGAACCGGTGTAGACTGGCTTATGCAGAGATGGGCACCATCTGTGCCCATCAAAGCATTTCCAGAGGCTGGGGGAGGCTACTCCTCCCCAGCCCGGACACCTTTTTCCAAAGGAAGTCCTTTGTTCTGCCTTCCTGGACCCCAGGGGGGCAGAAACCTGTCTGAGGGGTTGGCAGCAGCAGCAGCTGCAGTGAAACCCCGGGAAAGGTAGGTTGGCAGTACCCAGGCCTGTGCTAGAGACTCGTGGGATCATGGAATTGTCTCCCCAATGCCAGAATGGCATTGGGGAGACAATTCCATTATCTTAGACATGTTACATGGCCATGTTCGGAGTTACCATTGTGACGCTATACATAGGTAGTGACCTATGTATAGTTCACGTGTGAAATGGTGTCCCCGCACTCACAAAGTCCGGGGAATTTGCCCTGAATGATGTGGGGGCACCTTGGCTAGTGCCAGGGTGCCCACACACTAAGTAACTTAGCACCCAACCTTTACCAGGTAAAGGTTAGACATATATGTGACTTATAAGTTACTTAAGTGCAGTAGTAAATGGCTGTGAAATAACGTGGACGTTATTTCACTCAGGCTGCAGTGGCAGGCCTGTGTAAGAATTGTCAGAGCTCCCTATGGGTGGCAAAAGAAATGCTGCAGCCCATAGGGATCTCCTGGAACCCCAATACCCTGGGTACCTCAGTACCATATACTAGGGAATTATAAGGGTGTTTCAGTATGCCAATGTTAATTGGTGAAATTGGTCACTAGCCTGTTAGTGACAATTTGTAAAGAGAGAGCATAACCACTGAGGTTCTGGTTAGCAGAGCCTCAGTGAGACAGTTAGGCATCACACAGGGAGCACATACATATAGGTCACAAACTTATGAGCACTGGGGTCCTGGCTAGCAGGGTCCCAGTGACACATAACAAACACACTGACAACATAGGGTTTTCACTATGAGCACTGGGCCCTGGCTAGCAGGATCCCAGTGAGACAGTGAAAACACCCTGACATATACTCACAAACAGGCCAAAAGTGGGGGTAACAAGGGTAGAAAGAGGCTACTTTCTCACACCTATGTCTCTGATGTTTCAGCAGAACTTCCTTATAGTGCAATTTAAAGACACAAGCTTCATCCACTTCTAAGCCCCGCTCCTCTGAACCCGCAAATCAGAGGTTCATTGTTCTTCCTAGTCTAGATAGCCACTATATGTTTACTTTAGAGGTAATGCTTGCTGTTTCTGCACACTACTGCTATGTTATTGCTCTGTTGTCTAAGTGAATTGCAGGGGTTGTAGCCTCTCACGGTTTTATTCCCCCTGTACGTGTGTGAACTTTGTAGTATTCCTACAAGCCTCTTATTGACTAGTTTGGGTAGGAACTCAATTGGTACATTGTTCTCATGGTAGTCACGATTACTGTTTTCATAGTTATATTGCACTATGTTTTATTATATATGCTATACGTTTTACTCACATTTACCCTAAACACTGCTGCGTTTATGCCTCTCTGTAACAATATAGGAACCCAGCGTAGCCATTATGACGGGGCTGTGCTACTACACACAAATTTTATTACAGGACCAGAGGCTTCCATTATGCATCCATCCTTTTAATGCCACTCCTGCAGCACTAAGTACATTACATCATATTAAAAAAACAATTCAGAACACCATAGTAAAAGATAAATGGCCTGTGCGTGAAACAATCATACTTTTTTGAATGCTGCTCCTCAACCAAATAAGTTGCACTATATTTTTATCCTCTCTATTTCACAAGTAGATTGACCAAAATTTGGCTTACTTTTCGCTTGATTTCCAATTTACAAAGATCCATATCATGCCATGGTGGCTCTCTTTGTAGAATTTAAAACAATCTTACAGGTGCATCATTTTACCAGTATTATTACGAACCAACCGGTGTGCCAAGCTGTATTTTCGTGCCTTCTCGCTGTCGTCTAGGCCAGATAGGTTGGCCAGAGTTCTGCTCTGGGGTCACAATTCCACCATCTTAGTGCGAGTGCGGTGAGGGGTCATCCCGATTTTCACTCGTGGACCCACCCCCCCACCCCTGCCTTTGCTTTGCCGCAATGCATAGTCTGCAATAAGGGAGGATCAATCTGGTCGCCTCTTGCCAGCTGTATTTTCGCCAGTGGTGTGAGGCGTGTGCCATTTCATTTGGAGGCCCCTCGCTTCCAGTCGACGCTCACGCATGCACATACAAGCAAATAACTCTCCCTTGTTGGGGCGGCCATATTACTTCGGGCTTAATGCCCTATGTTTCCTTCTTTGGGTTAATAGCCCATTTTCCATTTCAACTGACGTTGCAAGATGCTAAATCAGCTGTTGGTTGTGAGTTGATCTATCGCATCTCACATCGTCGTGGAGACATCCGCATTCTTCGGGGTGATTATTTCATTCAACCAGAACATTATGAAATAACATTTAAATATTATTTAAATTTATCTATAAATACAATTACTACACAAAATAAATAATGTTAATACAAAATAAAAATCCTTATTTAGGTACATAAATATATTCTTAAAAAATATGTCAGAATCTGAGGATCTCCGGACTTACCAAAGGGCAGGATTAATGAGGAGCTAATTAAAAATCTCATTCAGCACAAAATGTGCACATGCATTCATGAGACAATAAATCAAGTAATGAACAGTAAGAGGCAGGCGGACGAGACATGCTCAGAATCTGATGCTGAGGGTGACATTTACAATTCCAGAAGGAATAAAAGAAAAGCAAAACATTTGGGTGAGGAAGCTACACCCTCACCTGCGAAGGAAGGTAGAGACACCTTCAGAACGATCGGAGGTCCAAGCACCTCACAGAGGAGTGGTGTCCCCTGTGGCACAAAAAAGGACGACGACTCTAGCGGCACATAAAGATTAGGTAACCCTAGTGGTACAAACCAGACTGAGGCTCTAAACTTAGAATTTGGGGGTCAAGAAGCTGAGGAAAATTCATATGATGAATATGTCATCGATTTGGACCAAGAAAACTCAGACACAGATGTTCTCTTGGATGACCCCTCATCCCTATCTAATAAAGATACTATCAAAAATCCTCTGGCAGAAGAGATGTTTTCTCCTAAAAACATCAGACACCTAAGAAGCCCCGAGTGGTGGCCTATGCAGCATGTGGGTGAATTTATCA
The DNA here is from genome assembly GCF_031143425.1 of Pleurodeles waltl. NCBI lineage: Eukaryota > Metazoa > Chordata > Amphibia > Caudata > Salamandridae > Pleurodeles > Pleurodeles waltl. The sequence goes on from NC_090436.1 coordinate 254,958,530, forward strand.
GAAAGTGGATTAGAAACCAACTCAAAAAGGAGGTACATAACCTATTCAGAACCGAATGCCCGCATCCGGTAATTGAATTTAATGTTTGCCTCACTCCAACTCGTGATCCTAAGTTAATTACCTTTTTATTTAAGATGGGGCGCGACCATAGGAAAGGCCTAGAGAGGTCTCTTAAATCATGCAAGGACTGTCTTCTGGATATTGTCGGTCCTCTGGCAAGAATAATTGACATGTCAGAAGAGGCATACATGAAAGGTCTGCCGATAGATCTAGACCTTTTCCAGGGTTGGAGTCAACGAGCCATGGTGCTCTTGGAAAACATGAATGCAAGCCTAAACACTGAAACGTGTAAGGCGGTTCAATTCAAGATTAACCCTAAACTCTGCAGTTTAGCAGAAAAAGAAAGCTCTGATAATCCTAAGGGGCTGCTCTTCAGCAACAACATGGTTAAGAGCATAGGGAAATGTGTAGCTACATTCACAGCACTCGATAAAGCACAGTTTAATATATGCAAAATATTTAATCCAATTTTTGGCAAGGCCAGCAGAAGAGGACACTCTGTCGGACGATACCAACAAAGGTCCCAATATAATTCATCATGGTCAAGAGGGCGATACGCCAGAGGATATCTATATGGCTCACAGTCCAACGTCTAACCACAAAGGGGACGATCTCTAAGGAATAGAGGAAGCAGAGGCCGCAGACAAAATCCAGCTCTCCATAGTGAGTGTTATCAATCCACCCCTTTCTTCTTTCCTGGAAAGAGTTGGGGGGGGGTGTCTCAAATGTTTTTACAAAGAACTGGGAACTTATCACTCAAGACACCTGGGTTTTGGAAACCATTCAGAATAGATTTTTTTGCAATTCCCTCTCAACTAAATATGCGAGGGAGATGGTACTAAAAAACTAAACAAAAATAAACCAAGAGATTGTGGAGAAAGAGGTAGAATCTATGCTATTGAAGGGTGCAAATCGAGAAGTAGGACTGGAAGAGAAAGTTTTTACAAGTACTCTTTTTCTGGTAGAAAAGAAGGAGAAGTGTTGGAGACTTGTCATAAACCTTCGTGAACTGAACAAGTTCTTAGTTTACCACCATTTCAAAATGGAGGATAGTCACCTATTAAGAGATCTATTACTAAAAGTCGACTGGCAAGTAAAGTTAGACCTGAAGGACGCGTACTCCATAATCCCTATGGCACTAGATTCTCTGAAATACCTCCAATTTTTTTTAAGGAAAAAACATCTTTTGTGCACTGCCATTCGGACAATCATCAGCACTGTGGTGTCTCACCAAGGTACTGAGACCAGTACCTTCCTATTTAAGGGAAAGAGGCATCAGGTTAATCATATACTAGACTACTTTCTGATTTTATTGCAAAGTTTTCAACAGATACTAAAGGACCTGAGGTTGGTAATTTTCCCAGGTTGCCTGACACTTTCCAGGTAAGAAGGTTCAAAGTCCCCACCTGAACTAAAGGATGTTCCCTTCCATCTACATCTTTTAGTGAACCCTCCGTGGCAGGGAGAAGAAATGAAATGTTGCAAGGAAGTTCCAAAGTCATTAGGATCACTTGTGAGCTCTAGTATGGAGTTATCAGAATAAAGAAGCAGCTCTTTAACCTCATCTTCGGAAGGACTCTTTGAATCATTGCGAAAGGAGGGAAAGCGTAAGCTTTCATCCCTTTCCAAGTCTGAAGGAATGTATTACTGCCAGCGCATCTGGGTCCATCATCCAACTGTAATACCTGTCCAGATGAAATGTTAGTCTGCTCGCAAAGAGACCTATCTCTAGCAGGCCCCAAATGTGCGATATTCCCTCAGAGCATGCTTTTCTCAGTTTCCAATCGCTGCTTAAGAACCTTTAATTCCAATCTGCAGAAACATCTGCCTTTCCCAGGCAAATATTCCACTCTAAAGACTGATCTTGTGCACTAAACATAATAACCAAAACATCTTGGCTAAGATAGCTTGATCCGTGGATCTGGTACTTCCTATTCGATTGATATAAGCTACTTTAGAGACATTGTCCATTTTCGAAAGAACTGCTCTGCCTTGTAAATATATTTTTGTTTTTAAACTCGTTAGAGCATGAAGTCCTGCAGTCAATTCTAGTTAATTTATATGATTTAGCCTAAGTTTAACCATAATCCACCAGTCTCATGAGCACACAGATGTGCACCCCAGCCAGTCATACTTGCACTGGATTCCAGCACAAAGTCTGGTGAACAACCAAAAATTGCCCAGTCTTTCCTGGCATCCAAATTCTTGAGTCACCGATTCAACTCCTCTCTCGCTGCCTGATCTAGAGAAACCTGGTCCCCATACCAAAGGCCTGAACGAATGGCTTTCCCTTTTATCCTCTGTAATGCACAGTAGTGAAACAGACCTGGAAAGACAGCTTGGATGGAGGAAGAAAATAACCCCAGAAGCCTTGCCAATTCGGTCAGGGTTAAGGAGTCCCAACTGAAGACATATCTTATTTCTTTCCAGATCTGATCTTCTTGAACTTTTTTGGGGGAGAAGGAGAAGAATGACTGAAGTAAAGCCTAGGAACTCTAGAGTATGCAAAGGGATAAGGACCGATTTCTTCTTGTTTACTATAAATCCTAAATTCTCCAACAGGTAAATGACAAAGTTCAAGTCTTTTAATATCTGTACACAGCTTTGGGATAATTATATCAAAATGTTGTCTAGGTAGATGATCATCCGGACGCCCCTCCCTCTTAGATAGGAGGTCATTGGTCTATGTACCTTGGTAAAGCACCAAGGAGCTGAAGGCGGTCTGAATGGTAGAGCACAAAACTGATGAAGGCGGTTGCGCCAAATGAACTGAAGGTAGTGAGGGATTCCAATGCCATGCGTCCTTCAGGTCTAACTTCACCAGCCAGTCGTCTTACATTAATAAATCCCTTAGGAAATGGACACCCTCCATTTTGAAGTGCTTATAGACTAAGATCCATCCCTTGTCTTTCTTGTCTACCAAAAACAGAGAACTTGTTTTCTAGGCTGACCTCTTGAATGGCGCCTTTTAAAAGCATGAACTCCACTTCCTTGTCTACGATAACCTGTTGATCTTTCTTGAATACCATTTCCCTCACACTGAATGGTTGAGAGGGAGTCTCCCAAAATTCTATTTTGAAACCTTGGATAGCTTGTAACACCCAGAGGTCCTGAGTAATCAATTCCAAGTTTTTTTGTTTTTTTTAATTGAGGCGTCCACCCCCACTCATTCTTGGGAAGGGAAAGGAAGAGGCTTGATGACACTCAATCAATCAATCAATCTGTAAAGCGCGCTACATACCCGTGAGGGTTTCAAGGCGCTGGGGGGGGGGGGGAGGGGGTGCTGCTACTACTCGAAGAGCCATGTCTTGAGGAGTTTTCTGAAGGAAAGAAGGTCCTGGGTCTGTCGTAGATCCAACAGGAGGGTGTTCCAGGTCTTGGCTTAGAGGGACGAGAATGATCTGCCGTCAGAGGATTTGTGCCGGATGCGGGTGATGGAGGCGAGGGTGAGGTTTGCGGAGATGTCGCGTGGGGGTGTAGAAGCCGAGTCTGTTGGTCAGGTATGTTGGTCCGGTGTTGTGGAGTGCCTTGTGTGCGTGGGTGAGGAGCTTGAAGGTGATCCTCTTGTTGACGGGGAGCCAGTGAAGGTCTCTTAGGTGGGGGGTGATGTGGCAGTAGCGAGGGATGTGGAGGATGAGTTGGGCGGAGGCGTTGTGGGAGTTTATCCACGATGAGACCTTTGTGGATATTGGCTGACATTAAGTTCCCTTCCACCATCACTGCCAAAAATTGGGTTAAATAGCCTGTGCATGTTAGACTGGGCTCAATCCAGCGCTGTGAACGTGGCCACATACTTTCCTAGGCTCTTGACCATGTTCTCACCGAAGAGTAAACCCTTAGGATTTTCTGAGCTTTTCTTCTCTGCCATGTCTCAGAGTTTCGGATTAATCTTGAGAAGCACTGCCTTGCACCTTTCAGCGTTAAGGCCAGCATTGGCATTTCCCAATAGCACCATGGCTCGTTGACTCGTGCCTCGCAGGAGATCCAGGTCTACCAGAAGTCCATTAAGGAAGGCTTCCTCTGACATGTCGATTATCCTTGCCAATGGACCAACAACATCCAGCAGATGATCCTGGCAGATTTTAAGGGATCTCTCAAGGCCTTTCCTTGGGTCTTGTCCCATCTTGAATGATCACCTCAGGATCAAGGTTTTTTTCGTAAGGCAAACTTTTTCGTCAATCGCTGGACGCGGGCATTCGGTTCTGAGCAGATTGCATGCCTCTTTTTCTAGTGGGTTCTTAATCCACTTTCTTATAAATTTGCCCATATGCTCCATGGGCCACTACTCTGAGCTCCTTGGGTGTCTTATGTTGTCTGGAGAGAACAGCTCCTCTCCTAATGGGTTTTAATTTATATTTTTTGAGCTGGACAGGGATGATAGGTTGTCAAAAATAACATTAATATCCAAGTGTCCTTGGTCCAAATCAAAAACATATTAATCAAACGTGTTCTCCTCAGGGTCTGATCCCCAAACTCTAGGTCTAGGGTCCCAATCTGTTCTGTGCCGCAAGGGTCACCCAATTCTTTTTGCGTGACATCTCTTTGTTTGTGTTGCGAGGGTCACCACTCCTTTGTGAGGTGCTTGGACCTCCAATCTTGCCGAGGGTGCTTAGACCTTCCATCACAACAGAGGGTAAAAGCTCTTTATTCAAGTGTTTAGTTTTTCTCTTCTTTTTTCTTTGTTTGTGGTAGATTCACACTCATCATCAGACACAGAGCATGTCTCACATTCTGAGCTCTTAGACTGCCTCTTTCTGTTCATAACTTGACTTACTGTATCATGAACGCAGAAATGCAATTCATGCTGTATGAGCTTTCTAATTAACTCATTAGTTTTACCCTCAGGGATAGTGGGTGACTGATCCTCACAATCAGACATATTTTGTATATTTTTTTTTATAGTAAACATAGGTAATGTAATAATCATAGCAATGTATATATGAAATATAGAATATTTAAACTGTAGTTTGGAGCTTCTTTGTTAAGGAATATTTGAGAGGCAAACGAGAACAGAGCTCAAAATATGTAGAGGCAAGATATCAGATATTTAAAATAGATCACTAATGCACAAAAATGCAGGCTCTCTAAGCCTTACTGTTCTGTGCTGTCCAATCAGCTGAGACGATTCGAACTGCAACTGTCATCTGTGACAGTTCACGCTAGCGTAATCGTATAGAATAAAATGGGCTTGAAACCCGATCGGTGATGGCGGCTGTTCTCGTGATAACCAGTGCGAACAAGCCACGAGTGGCCAAAGCTGCGGTCAGAACTCCAGGGACATTCTTGAAAAATGCTTTTTTTTTTTTTCAGAAATCCCGGATCGCGATCCTCTGGAAGCCAGGAGGTGAAACAAAGGCCGCAGGCAGCCCAAAGGCAGAACCCTTACCGATACGCGGTGAAAGAACTGCCTGCATCTCCAGCGGGAGGTCGAAGGTGGGTTCCAGCCTTATTTTTGGAATAAGTAAAAGCGCACAAAGAGCGCATGGTTTGTTATATACATCTCCATAAGTTGGAAATAGCATATAAAGAGAATAAGAAGACTCAAGTTATAATGATGCAGAGAAATATAAAGTGCTACTTATCTGGTTGAGGAGTAGCATTCAAAAGAGGATGTTTGTTCCAAGCATGGACCTTTTAAGGGCTAACATGCCGGTTAACAATGTTACTACCTTCTTTTTTCTATATAGGTTGTCCCAGTTGGGACTTTTAAGCTACTTGTACTGAATATTGCAAACTGATGCCAAATGAATGCAATGTGTGTCATTGATGGTGGCCTTCGTGGTGCTGTGAATATGCTCCAACTTCTTTATAGGATTTTTTTCCCCACTCTACACTGATATGAAGTGTGTGAACTGTGTGCTAACCTTAATATTCCCTTCTCTCTAACTGAGTCCAATATGTACTGGTGCGATTTTTGTGGCTTCACACAATTATTGTGCAGAATGCTTTCAATAAGAGATCATTATTGTGCACTGTACCCCAATGCGATTGTACTTCAAAATGTTTAAAAACAATAAACAGATTTGAACAAAAAAAAGAGAGAACAGTGCTCACTGGAGGTAGCCCGGGCCAAGGAACCATTAATAGAGGAGCTGCGACATGAGGCAGAAGGCTTGGAGACTGCTTCCATCACAAATGCCCAGGGAGTTGGTGGGACGTAGTTATTTTCCCAGTCTTCCCCTTGTTTTCTCCAGAGACGAATGACCCACGTGGCCACTCACTTTTGAGCAGATGATAGGATTGCTCTCTTCAGACCAATCATTTGGGTGGGGGAAGGGGGAACGGTTGTGTTGACTGGTTGTTCTGCAGCACTGATACACCTCCTTTATGGGATCAGAAAGTCTTACACATTGATTTTGTACAGTGAATGTAATGAAACTGCCAATAAAATATGTTGGAAAAAATTTGTTCTATTGCTTATTGACAGCATTTCTCTTTGGTTTATCTCATGCTATATAAATGTTTCAAATACATCAGATAAAGTAAGTAGAATTCACATGTTTTATTAGCAATGCAAGAATCCTGTCTGTGAAATTCCACATGATTAACATTTATATTTTAAAATTTAACTTATTTTGTGGGTATTACAATACTTTGGATGGGCTGATGGTGAGTGTAGGGGGTGAAGCAACATGGGGAGGGGAAGCAGCACAGCAGGTGGAGGGAGAAGCAAGCTGAGTGCAGGTGGGAGAGAGAAGAACAGGGGTGAGAAGGAAACAGAGGGCAGAAAAAAAGCACACAAAGGAGACAGTTTATAAACATGTGCATTCTCATGGAGGGTTAAACCAAAAAGAAAAATGTTGTTTCCTAAACGTTAGTGAAGGAAGCACAGAAGATATCCAGTCAAAGATTTGGTAAAGACGCTATGCTCCAATAGAGGGACAAACACAAGATTGACAGGCTGAAACTAGAAAAGTAATTCCATAGAAGGCAAGCAAATAAGAAAGCTATAAGCCCCTGTATGTTCAATCCCACAATATATTTTTAGCAACCTAGGCACGACCTACTAATAAAAAATAAAAAAAATAAGAACACAGTGATTAAAGTAAGCTCACCATTTCAAGTGGCTCTTGGCACATGCTGGCAGAAGACCAAAGAAGTGAAAGAAAATGTAGTTAAAAGGCCTTTGCATTTATGATCGAGGATCTGGAATTATAGACCTATATCCATCAGGACCATCCCTAGCACTGGTAAGTGCTACTTTTTCAAGATAGTAAAGAGTTAAAGATCAGCTCTATATTTTGACACAGTAAACAGTCCACCACTCTTTCAGAACCCAGCACTCTCCAACTATCAATCAATCAATTAATACATTTGTAGAGCTCGCTACTCACCTGCGAGGGTCTCATGGCACTGAGGGGTGGGGTGTGGGGGGAACTGCTACCGCAGGTGGATGGGGAGGGTGTTCCAGGTCTTGGGGGCGAGGTGGGAGAAAGATCTGCCACCGGCTGTTGACCTGTGGAACGATGGTGAGGGCGAGGTTGGTAGAGCAGAGCTGTCGGTTCGGGGTGTAGAAGGGGAGTCGTTTGTTGAGGTATGCTGGTCCAGCGTTGTGGAGTGCTCTGTGAGCGTGGGTGAGGAGCTTGAAGGTGATCCTCTTGTTGACGGGAGCCAGTGCAGGTCTCTCAGGTGGGCTGTGATGTGGCTGCAGTGAGGGATGTCAAGGATGAGGCGTGCGGAAGCGTTCTGTATGAGTTGCAGTCTTTTCTGGAGATTGGCCGTGGTTCCCGCGTAGAGAGCGTTGCCGTAGTCCAGTCTGCTGCTGACGAGGGCCTGGGTGACCGTCCTTCTGGTTTCAGTGGGGATCCACTTGTAGATCTTGCGGAGCATGCACAGGGTGTTGAAGCAGGAGGATGAGACGGTGTTGACTTGTTGGGTCATGGAGAGCGATGAGTCCAGGATGCACCCCAGGTTGCGTGCGTGGTCGGTGGGCGTCGGTGAGGCTCCCATTGTGGCCGGCCACCAGGAGTCATCCCAGGCGGAGGGGGTGGAGCCTGGGATGAGGACCTCCGTCTTGTCAGAGTTCAGTTTCAGGCGACTGTTCTCCATGCCGTTGGCGACGGCCTTCAATCCTTCGTGGAGGTTGGTTTTGGCGGTGGCGGGGTCCTTGGTGAGGGAGAGAATCAACTGGGTGTCGTCTGCATATGAGACGATGTTGCAGTTGTGAGATCGGACGATGTTGGCGAGCAGTGCCATGGAGACGTTGAAGAGGGTCGGGCTGAGGGAAGATCCTTGGGGTATGCCGCAGTTGGTCTTGGCTTCAGATCGGAAAGGGAGGAGGTGGACTCTCTGGGTTCTGCCGGTGAAGAAGGAGGTGATCCATTCAAGGGTTTTGCTGCGGATTCCTGCGCTGTGGAGGTGTGTGCATAAGGTGCAGTGGCAGACGGTGTCGAAGGCGGCTGAGAGGTCCAGAAGGCTTCGCCCTTGTCCAGCAGGGTCCTGATGTCGTCGGAGGAGGCGATGAGGGCGGTCTTGGTGCTCTGGTTGCTGCGGAAGCCGGATTGGGATGGGTCCAGAGTGTTATTTTCTTCAAGGAAGTGGGTCAGTTGCCTGTTGACGATCTTCTCAATGACCTTCGCCGGGAACGGGAGCAGAGAGATGGGCTGGTAGTTTTTGAGGTCCTTTGGGTCTGCCTTGGGTTTCTTGAGTAAGGCACTGATCTCGGCGTGCTTCCAGCTTTCCGGGAAGGTGGCGGTCTCGAAGGAGCTGTTGATGATCATCCGGAATTGGGGGGGGCGATGTTGGAGCTTGCTTTTTTGAAGATGTGATGTGGGCAGGGGTCAGATGGTGAGCCGGAGTGAATGGTGTTCATGACTTTGGTGTTATCGTCATTGATGAGGGTCCAGGAGGTTGGTGTGGCTGGGGGATGCGGAGTCTGAGGTGTTGGTGGCTGTCAGGTGGGGGGGGGGGTCTCGGTGTTGAAGCTGTCATTTCTAGATTCACTCTTCTGTTTTATCCCTGCCTGTGATCCTGCATAGAGCTCCACTGCCTTTTAGCTAGGCGAGCGGTATACAAACACCACAAAAAGCAATAGGAGCTTCTGAGAATGTCTATACTGAAACTTTTAGACTGGTTGAAAAAAATAGTGATTGCTGAATACATTTTTTAGTTTAGCAAAAACATCTGATCAGGAAAGCAATTTGTAATCATGTAATATGGTCAACCCCATGAACAGGCAAATCAATAAATATGAGGTGAAATATTTGGGAAAAGCAAAAAAGCAACAAAAAAAAAGTAAAGATGGCCCTTCTCAGACTCCATTCTGGGAAAAGAATAAACAGTAGCAAAATTACATTGCCAAGACTCAAATCCTGGAATCGCTTTTCAGAAAAAAATGTACTCTACAACTTGATGTCTTTCTTAAAAGTCCATAAAAGGTATTTGTTTAAATATCACTTTAAAAGCCAATGAACCACACACAATTCACTACAGCCAAAGATACGCTTATATATATTTTGTGGGTACTGATCTGAGTGCTATTGTAGCTCACTGTTCCTATTTGTTCCGAAGCTCTCCACCACGTTGATACTAACACGTGTGTTTTAAAATAATTTTATGAATAGGGAATACATAAAAGCAAAATCCCACCCTTAATAGTTTTTTTTAATTTTGTGAGATATTGGTGGCACTATACCTCTAAGGAGCTGCTGCAGAATCAGGAAGACGACCTCATCCTTCAAGTAAACATTATAAATAACAGAATCTGTGAGATAAATAAGCAGTATTCCATTATAAATGTATAGTATATTTGAAATATTGAAAGCCCCTGCTGGCCTTCAGACTAGGGCAGTGGTTCCCAACCTTCTGATTTCTGTGAAGCCCCACTTTGTCAGTACTGGAAGCTGTGGACCCCCACTAAATCATTATTGGAATCCGTGGACCCCCAAATGAGTCATTACTGAAAGCTGGGAGCCTAATATGTTAATATTATTACATTTTCTAAGCAGTCACAGACCCCCTCCGGAGGCTTTGCGGACCCCAGGGGTCCCTGGACCACAGGTTGGGAACCACTGTACTAGGGTTTTGGTGAGTCATTCTCTAAAGGTGACCACTCTCCCACTCAATGTCTACATGGCTCCGCTCGCCAACATCGTTCGATCCCACGGCGTCAACATCGTCTCCTATGCAGATGACACACAGCTCATCCTCTCTCTCACAACGGACCCCGCAAACACTAAGATCAACCTCCACACCGGGCTCCACGCCATCACCAACTGGCTAAAGGAAAGCCGCCTCAAGCTAAACTCGGAGAAAACTGAGATCATCATCTTCGGCCCCCAACAGTGCATGGAACTCCTGGTGGCCTGCCACCCTGGGGTCGGCTCAATAGACCACCACTCACGCACGCAACATCGGCTTCATACTGGACTCTTCTCTCTCCACGACCCAGCAGGTCAACGCCATCACATCCTCATACTAAAACACCCTTCGCATGCTCTGCAAGACCTTCAGATGGATCCCCGTGGAAACCAGAAGAACGGTCACACACACCCTCGTCAGCAGTAGACTGGAGTATGCCAACGCCCTCTACGCAGGAATAAGGGCCAAGCTCCAGAAGAAACTCCAGCGCATCCAGAACGCCTCTGCACGATTCATCCTTAACCTCCCTCACCACAAACACATCTCAGCCCACCTCAGAGATCTCCACTGGCTCCCCGTCAACAAAAGGATAGTCTTCAAGCTCCTGATCCACGCTCACAAAGCTCTCCATGACACTGGACCGGCCTATCTCAACGAACGCCTCAACTTCCACATCCCTACACGCCAACTCAGCTCCACCAACCTCGCCCTTGCACCGTTCCCCACATTTACTGCACCACATCTGGCAGTAGATCCTTCTCTCACCCTGCCGTCAAAACCTGGAACTCCCTCCCCGTAAACCTACGTCTGACCCAGGACCTGCTGACCTTCAGGAAGCACCTCAAGACCTGGCTCTTCGACAAATAGCAATACACCACCACCTCCCACCCAGCTCCTTGAGACCTAGCCAGGTGAGTAGTGCGCTTACCAAATCACTAATTGATTGATTGATTGACTCATATGTGGTGTTGGCCTCATTTTTTGTATTTATAGGAAAGCAACTTTACCCAGAATGTAATATTTGGTGCCTTTGTGAAAGAGTCATGTTGTAACATTAGGTTTGAGTTTGCAGAGGGAATTGTAAATAAATGGTAGATAAAATGTTGCAAAGTTGCAGCAAAAAATGAACTTATAGAGCAGCAAAATTTCCATTTAAAATGCCACAACATCTACTGATGCATGCCGAAATATCTTGGGGAAGTCTGTATAGAGGTCAGCCCATTTAAAAGGACCATCCAGTGAGTGGTGTTGCAATAGAGCTCGAATCACAACAGAAGACAACTTCAAACAAAGCAGCAATCTGGAATGTTTGTGTTGCCAACTGTTAGTGATGCAACGTGGAAGTGGTACAGAAGCTTTGAGAGATAGCTCATTGCTATTGATTTGAGAAAATGTGATAATGAAAGGAAGTTTTCTCTACTATACAGTTGTCTAGGAGCAAAAGGACAATACATTTGTGATCACCTTCCTGAGACTGAAGTTGGTATCACTCAATTTGGTATTTTGAATGAATATTCGGAGGCAAATAAAAGATTTAGCAAGCATCTTAGTCAAAAGCCGAGCATTGTTGTAAAAAGGTATACATGTTTCACACGTAAAGAACACTGCGAAGGAACTATTGATAGTTACATGGTGGAGCTACTCATTTTAACTTCATCATTTGATTTTGAAGGATATCTTTAATCTGTATCTCACGGATCAAACTGTTATTGTATATTTCAATAAGAAAGCAACTTTTAATGTTGCCTCAATCCCACAATGTGGGGCTCTATTGAGATTGCAAAAGGGACTGAACACTCTGCAGTAGCATCCAAGGAACTGAACCAAAGTGAAATGGCTTCTCCGTCAAGTGTGGTAGCTCTTGATATAAATTCTCCAAAGCCTTTTTCAAGCAAAAGTATTAATTTTGGACATGGAAATTAAGTGCTAAGATAAGATAATACTTGCTTTATTTGTTGCTCTCGCAGCCATCCTGCGAATGCTAGCATTTGTATTGCTAGGAATAAGAATTGGAATAAATGTAAAAAGCATGTACATTTTGTAAAAAGGTGTAAAAGTGCTGAAGTAGATTGTGTGCAAATTCGAGATCAGAGAAAAGAGAGTTGTGAGAAATTGAGCTGTGTGCCGACGGTGCTAAAGGGTATTTCGTGTAAAAGTCCAATTAGTCTATTGATGAAGGTTTATTAGATTCTGTTCAGCAAAGACCCCAACCACCAGCGCTCTCAACCGACACCTCTCTCTCTCTACCCCCAGATCATTATCCTCACTCCCTCACAACATTCCTTTATGGAATCCACGCAGATTCCATAACAAGCATAAGACACCACCTCCCTCACTTCACCATAAAACAACTTAACTTACATTCTTACAATCCAATTTTAACCCTTAAATTGTAAAATTAACATACATGGTAAAAAACATCTTGTATAGAAGTGTACCAAATATGCGTATTATTCTAACAACTTTACAATACATAGTCCTTCATATAAGAAGGGCTTTTCAGAACACGTTGAGGTCTGCATCCTTGCACAGAGTTACTTCTTGAAGAGTTACTTCTTGACATCCTCACTTCCAAATCATTCTCACTAACTGGGATAAGCTTTGCTACTCTGTTAAGGTTACACACTCTAAGATTATCCAGCTTCACTGCATTCCTAAATACTTTGATCACCCTGAAAGGTTGACTAAATTTACATGAACCCAGTTCATGTGACTTTATCTTCACCCAGTCTCCCACTCTCACTACTGTCTCTTTAACTGCCTTTCTCTCATCAAACAACACCTTTCTACACAACATTTTCTCCTTCTCTCTCTCTCTCCACTGTCCAGTTTCATTAATTTGGTTGTCCACCAAAAATCTTTTCTCAGAAACCCATAAGGGCATAATGTGAGTGTTAGGTCTCCTTCCCCTGAACAATTGAAACTGAGAAATCCCAGTGGATGAATGTAGAGTAAAGCGATACTCTTTCACCTTTTTACTTATAGCAACCTCCCAGTTGCTACCTGAAGACAATGCCAACTGTATACTCTCCTTCAAGACCTTAATGAACCTTTCCCCAACACCATTACTTTCAGGATGGTTTGGGCAGCTCTTTTATGTCTTACGCCTCTGTCTTGAAGAAATGTCTCCATCTCACTTGAGGTCAATTGTATACCATTGTCTGAAAGAACTGAAGCAGGAAAACCTTCTTTCTCAAATAAACGTCCTAAAAATCCAATGACCACCCTAGATTCCACTGAATTCACAATTTTCACTTCTGGCCAACGTGAATACATGTCAACTCACACGAATACGTATCTGTCAAAGAGTTAATCTTTATGGGCTTCAAGATGTCAATCGTTATATCTGACCACGGACCACTAGCTTGCTCTCTTAAGACAATCACTACACTTCAATCCTTTATCATACTGAGAGCACTCAACACAATTCCTAACTAACCTTTCAATCTCTATGTCCATGGCAGACCACCAATATCCTTCCCTCACTCTTTCCTTAGTTTTGGCTATGCCCATATGACTAGCATGCCTCATCAACAAATCCCTTACACCAACAGGTGGAATCAACTTTGTGCCCCTCATGAGTAGTCTGTCCATCACTGATAATTCATTTCTGACTTGCCAAAATCCTCTCACGTATTCTTCACACTTATTCTTTGCGCACCAACCATTACGTACACTTGAAATAACTTTCATCAAAACCTCATCCTTCTTTAACTCATTCTTCCACTGCTCCTCGGACACAGTCCCTTCATAAACCTCACAAACTTTAATTTCCTCTTCAGAGTCCTCACCACCCTCACCCAACTTTCTTTCGACATCCACCATCCTTGAAAGGCAATCCGCCAACTGTTTATCTACACCAGGGATATACGCTACTTCAAAATTACATTCCTGCAATGCCACAACCCATTTTCGTATCCTATGTGACACTAAATCAATCCCTTTCTTACCAAACACTTCCTTCAGTGGTTTGTGATGTCTTAACCAAAAACTTCCTTCCCCACAAAAACTTTCTCAACTTGCGTACTGCCCAATACACGGCAAGCGCCTCCTTTTCTACCACCAAATAGTTATACTCTGCTCCTCTCAATGCACATGATATAAATAAAATCATCAGTTCCACCCCATTCTTCTTTTGCATTAGGACGGCTCCCAGTCCTTTAGAGCTTGCATCACTTACTACCCAGGTTTCATCTCTACTATAAAAACTACCCAGATTTGGAGCAGAATTCAGACATTGTTTCAAGAAACAAAATTCTTCCTCACATTTTTGTGTCCAAAGGAATTCCTTCCCTTTTTGCAAAAGTTCTCTCATTACTGTAGTTCTTTGAGCCATATTAGAAATAACCTTACTATAAATCAGTCATACCCAAGAACTTCAACACCTCCTCCTTACTTTGAGGAGTTCTCAGTCTGTTAATAGTATTGACCAGGTCATCTTTGGGTCGAATGCCTGTGCTACTTATAACATGACTCAAGTACTCAATTTTTCCTACATCAAACTTACATTTCTCTGTCTTCAGGGTCAAACCTGCATCTCTCAGTCTTGACAATACCGCTCTCACCCATACATCATGCTCCTTTCCACACGAACCCCCAATCAACACACCATCCTGGTATACTCTTACACCCTCCAGACCACCCAGAAGATGTTCCATAATTCTCTGAAACACTGCAGCAGCAGAAATTAGCCCAAACGGCATTCTTGGATACTTGAACGTAGCAAACGGTGTGACAAAAGCAATTAATTCTTGGCAGTCTGGATGTTACCTTATCTGATGGTATGCAGACTCTAAATCTAAGGACGAGAAGTACTTGACACCGTCTAAGAAGCACAACAATTCACATATATTAGGCAGAGGGTAGTGAGCCACAACTACCATTTTGTTCAACTCTCTCAAATCTACACATAATCTCACTCTACCATTAGCCTTGTGCGCCATAACCACAGGAGTCAACCATTCTGTAGCCTCCACCTCCTGAATAATTCCTTCACTGACCAACCTATCTAATTCCATCTTCATGCGGTCTCATACTGATAACGGTACCCCTCTAACTTTAACTACCCTTGGACTTGCATTGGATTTCAGTTTTATTAGGTGTAAATAATTGTTAAGGCATCCAATCTTCTTGGTAAATACTTCCGGAAACTCTTTCATCCATCTCACACTACTTTCTAGCGCCCTATTGGTTTACTTTCCTCCTGCACATTAACTGAATCAACACACACAGAGCTACCCATCCTCTTTCTACTACATAGAGGGAACTCAGCATTCGGATCTAATAATACATTAAGATCACGCTGGTGTAACCAGCTTATTAATGAATCACCCTTCATGGAAACCTATAACTTTCCCAGAATAATCATGTCACCAAACTCAATGGTTGCACAGAAATATCACAACAGACGTATTGGAACACCTCCATAACCTCTAGGTTTGATATCTGGCTTAAACATTTGAACATGCCCAGCCAACTCCTGTTCATAAAATGTTTTCGGAATCAAAGTTATCTTGGCTCCAGAATCAAAGAGCATTTTAACCATACTCCCGTTGACCTTGACTTGCTCTATTGGACCATTCGGAGAAAATCCATTAACTTGAAAAATATTGTACTTTTCATCTGGATCACTTTCACTTAAATCTACTTCTTGAACTTTCTTTGAGTCCTTTACAGATCTGCACCATCTGGTGAAGCGTCCTTTCTTTCCACAGGATTTACACGTAGCTTTCCAACCAGGACATCCTTTGTTGTTTGCAAAGTGACCTTCATTGCCACATCTGAAACATTTTCATTGCTGAGATCTACTGATGACTCTCCCTGTCTTGGTACCTTTACTGGTAAATTTAGACTTTTGAACGGTATGTGAGAAGTCTCATTTTCTACTTTCAAGATTATTAGAGGCCAATGGCATTTCCTTCTTTAGAACTTGAGTACAGGCTTTTGAATGTTCAAAGTTCTTTGCAGCAATCAACAAGTCTTGTAAAGATGGATTAACTTTATGCCACATGCCCTCCCAGGCCTTTTCATAACTGCTACCCAGCGTCAACTGATCTGTTAGTCTTTCCACTAAAGATGCCCCAAAATTACATGTGGAAGCTAACTTGCGCAATTCTGTGGTATACTGTTCAATTGCTTCCCCTGAACGTTGAATGCGTCGCCCAAAGTGAAACCTTTCAAGCACCGTACTAACTTTTGGCAGATAGTGTACGTCCAATTTCTTTAATGCAAATTTCTTCAGGTTTGTGGCTTCTTGGTCTTGAAGATCTAGAAGATGTTAAAAAAATGTCCTGTTGAGGGCGTGGCTACGGGCGTCAAGATGGCGGTCGCACTCTGAGAGTGCTCTGGACCCCTCCGTCATCCGCCTGAACCTACTACCATACCTGATCCTGTTTTTCCTCCCAGCCGGGTCTCGGAGGGTGCTTCGGAGCCCCCGGACTCTGGTGAACCAAGACTGGAGCTCTGAGGTGCCTGGGTGCCGTCGGGAGTCGGCACCATCCCAAGGACCAGAACGCACCCAAAGCGGGAACCGCCTGACACCCTGCGTCGTGGCACAGCCAGCCGGCTCAGACGATAGCCACAGGCCGAGGGTGGCCCCTTCTGGGGTCCGTCTGCCTGCTCTTCACCCAGACTGCGGGGCGCTTGGACCGTGCCCACATCGATAACAACAAGCAGGAGCAGAGGGGTGATGTGAGGAGGAGCGGCTCGGGCCCCCGACCTCGCGGGGGATCCTCACCCTGGAATCCTGGGTCTGACGACTAGGGGAGACCTCGGCCCACCGGACGGCGATACCTGATCCCTGAGAGAGCATCGTGGAGAGCGCGGAGGGAGCCAGGGGACCATGGGGACCCTTTGCCCCCCCACCCAGGGGCCGCCGTGACATGGACCCGGGCCTATGAGAGAGGTGAGATTGGGAGCGACCTGGGGTCCCCATCAACCCACGTCCGGGCGGGACGGCGACTACCCTGAGATCGCCCTGAGGCGGCACTCCGTGGAGGTACGGGGACAGCAATAAAGACGCCCGGTGGACGATCGCCGCCCCGAGGGAGCCCGACAACTGAGCACCTCCTTGGCTTCTGGCCTACGAAAAGAGGGGGCCCCCCACTGATGGACTGATCCTGGGACCCACCGCAATGGAGGAAAGGCGACTATCTCTCCCATGGATTTACTGAAAGACCTGGTGCCCCGGCCTGTGAGTGCTGACCAACTCCCGAGCACCCTTCTGACTGGACCCTCCCCCCCTGGGGTGAACGGTTCGACTTGGAGCCACCCCGGAGAGAAGAAATATAAGACCCCTGACACGGCTAAGCCTTGTCCCCGCAGGGATGTAACTGCGCCTGCTCAACCCCACGGACAACATGGGCAAGGACAGAGCCTCTAGGCAGGCGCAGCCATCCCAGCAGAGGATTGACCAATTTACCACGCCGACGGTTCCTCGGACCGGAGGTGACGCTCCACCTACTGTCCATGCCGCAGACTGGGTCAGTGCCATCCTTCTTGCAATTCAGACTTCACAGCGGGCAGTGGAAACCAAGATTGGAGAGGTGAGAGAAGAGATGGGCCTCGTGAGACAAGATCTTAGAAACGCAATGGGCCGAATCACAGAGGTGGAGAACCGCGTCTCGCAGATGGAGGGCGACTTGGCCGACCTTAGAACCAAGGTGGCCCAACTACAAACTCAGACTGGCGAACTACATTGCAGGGCTGAAGATGCTGAGAACCGCTCCAGGCGCAACAACCTGCGCTTCGTTGGCGTCCCAGAGGGAGCTGAGGATGGCAAAGCTCCTGAGTTTCTGGAGAGTTCGATTAAGTCCTGGATGCCGGAGAACTCTCTTTCACCATGGTTCGCGATAGAACAAACCTCCGCCGGGCGGCCCCCGAAGACCCATGATAGCGCGCTTTTTCAATTTTAAAGATCGTGATGCTATCCTCAGAGAAGCCAGGCACTCCCCCGACCTCCTTTGGGACAATCAGAAAATTTTAATTTTCCCAGACTACACCCGCAAAGTCCAAACCAAGCGTCGATCATATGAACAAGTAAAACAGAAACTGAGAGTGATGCAACTTTCCTATATGCTCCTCTTCCAAGCACACCTGAAGGTAATCTTGGCCGGCAAGGTGCACTTCTTTGAGTCACCTGAGGAGGCGTGGGACTGGCTGACAGAAGAAGGTATCAGGAACCGAAGGGGTCCAGCTGGTCCGCCTGAGGGATCCCGAGAAGTACGACCTGACGCACGAGCGGACACGCGGAGAGGTCGGAAACGTACTAGGTCCAGGCGTGGAAGACTGAGGAGCTCCAACGCCCGAACAGATGAGGACACCTGTCCTGGACCCCCTGCCGGGGGAGGGACCGGTAGACCACCCGGGGGATCAAGCCTCGGGAGAAGAAAAGAGAGAGGATCGTCTGAGCCAGTCCCCCGAACTTGATTGACACTGGCCTCGCACGTACTAAACTCCAGTTCGCTGGGCCACACCAACTGTACCAGGTACCGTCCCACACAAATGGAGCAGCGTCACACCCACGACAACGCTATGTTGTGCACCCCAACGACTTTATTAAGGGTAGGGGTTTTTCACTAGTTAATTGCAATTGATCCGATGCACAGGAGGGGTCCACCACTCCACTCACTGGCAGTGCATACGGTTGTGTTGCCCCTGTTGGGCACTAGGGCGACAGATGCTTCAAGGGTAGAAGTATGGGGTGGGGGGAGTTTGTGGGGTTTAAAGCTCACATTAGGGCTTAGTAAAGTGGTTATGATAAGTCACCGTTGCAATACCTACACCTACCGTACAGATTCTCTTCACTCAATATGTCCGTCTCTGGGTCCCTGGTCGGGTCCTCCATTTTCCACCGCACAGACATGGCACAAGTGGTTCCCTCACTGACACAGATTCTCTTATGGAATGTAAACGGCCTCATGGATAAAATTAAAAGATCCGCAGTGTTTAACACCTTGCGCAGATATGCCCCTTCGGTGGTCCTCCTACAGGAGACCCATTTACTCAGAACCAAATGCCCCATCCTAGTACGGGGGCTTCGACAAGGTTTTCCACGCAGGCTTTTCAAGAGGCTCTAGAGGGGTGGCCATTTTATTCCATCGCTCATTGCCCATAGTGGTCACCTCCCCGCAATTAGATCCACAAGGTAGATTTGTAACAGTGACCGGTACATTACACGGGTCACCGATTAATTTAATATGTGCATACGCTCCCCCAGCCGGCTTCAATACTTTCTTACTAACTCTCCGCAGGGTGCTTATAGACCTCCCACAGGGACTCACACTTATAGGAGGAGACTTTAACTCTGTCCTGGACCCTAAACTAGATGTATCCGGACCAATCTCCTCCACCCGAGCTGGGAGGGCAACCAACTTAAGCGGATGGACAGCAGGCTTAGGTCTGTGTGAAGTGTGGAGGACATGGCACCCCAGATCACGGCAGTAGACAGACACTTCGGCGGCTCACCATTCTCAGGCAAGAATCGACCTTGTGTTCATGCCTGCACTAGATATCTCTAGAGTCACTGGCGCTGAGATATTACCTCGCGGAGTCTCAGACCATTCCCCAGTACGAATCCGACTAGGTGACATAGCCCCGAATCAGCGTCCCACGTGGCGCATGAATGCATGGTACCTACAGAATAATGATTATACCCTTGAAATAAGGGATCACCTTACCCAATATTTTGAACAAAACTTGGGGTCCGTACAATCGCCGGGCATAATCTGGGCGGCATGTAAGGCCACACTTAGAGGCTACGCTAAGCACTGCGTGCGCGCCCGCGAACAAGCGCGCGACCTGCAAGTGACAGCCCTCGAATCCAAAGCCCTAGCTCTAGAGCGGTCTGAGACCACTGCCACATCAGCATCTGCTTTGAGGAGTCTAACAGTGATTAGAGAAGAAATAAAACAGTTAGTGCTTGAAGCCGCAAAGCACATCTGGAGGGCATCGGCGGCTCGTGTGTAGGGATGGAGTGATAAAAACGGCAAACTCCTGCACTGGTTAGCCTCGCGCCCACTAGCCAACAGAATTATCCCCGAGGTCGCGGACGAGGCGGGTTCAGTCGCAAAGACTCCCAGTGAAATTGCCACAAATTTCGCCTCCTACTACACTCAATTATACGCGGTGCGCCCCCGTCCACTAACTGAAAGGAAGTCCCCCTTCTAGACGATATGACCCTTCCCAAAATTTCGCAGGTGACCAGGGAGATCCTGGACGAAGCCATAACCCTGGCCGAAATCACGACAGCCATATCCGGACTATCGTCAGGCAAAACACCTGGACCAGACGGCTTCCTGTCTGAGCTCTACAATAGATGCGGGGACATTTTAAGCCCCCACCTGCTCAATATGTTTGACGAAGCGGAGAGAATCGTCCGTTTCCCCACCGGAATAGACCAAGCCACAATAGTGGTGATCCCGAAGACCCAACCACCCTCACGTAATCGCTCGGCTTAAAGATAAACCTCCCTGCTGAACGCCGAGATGAAGGTGCTATCGACCTTGCTTGCTACCAGGCTGAGGGAGGTGCTCCCCTCACTGGTACACCCAGATCAATGCGGCTTTATGCCTTCTCGCAGTACTAGACACTGCATTAGGAGACTGCACGTCGCACTGGCTCAACGCAGCACCCTGACTGGGTCCCCCCTCGCCCTCCTTCTGATAGATTTTGAAAAAGCCTTTGATACCGTAGACTGGTCGTATCTAGAACAAGTTCTAAGAAAGAATGGATTTGGACACAAATTCCGTGGCCTTGTAAAACTACTTTACTCCAACCCAACTGCGCGTATTCAGGTAAACAGGGTGGCTTCAGATCCATTCCCCATCCGACGTAGGACCCGTCAGGGATGCCCGCTGTCACCGTTGCACTTTGCCCTCGCGATTGAACCACTGGCCAAGCTGTTGAGAGAGGACCCACTGGTAGAAGGCTGGGCATGGCCCGTGGGCCCGGAAGACCAGGTAGCACTGTATGCGGATGATGTCCTCCTTTACCTCTCTAACCCAGCAGTGAGTGGCCCGCGAGTCCTAGAACTCCTGGACCTCTTCTCACAGGCCTCGGGACTAACCCTGACTCCCAGTAAGTCCCTGCTGATCCTCCTGCACCCCTCTAGATACTGCGTAAGCTGGCAAAAAAACATTCCAATCCGTCGCAATAGTTTTAAATATCTGGGGGTTCAGATAACCCTGCTCCCCGAACTAACATGGGAACTAAACATCACACCACTCCTTAAGAAGTCCAAAAAAGATCTCCAACGCTGGCGGAATCTACCACTCAATACGCTGGGTAGAATAGCACTATACAAAATGATGATACTCCCCAGATTCCTATACCAGCTGCAGAATTTCCCACACCCAATCCCCCCGGAAATGGTTTAACGAAATCGAGACGAGGGCGCGCCAATTCCTGTGGCACGGCTCCCGCCCCAAATTATCCCTTGTTACATGTCAAAGAGACATCCACGACGGGGGACTGGGAATGTCTAACATTTATTTTTATTATTTGGCCATGCGCCTACTGGTGATTAACGACTGGCTGTCGGGAGGCTGGACAGACCCCGCGTACAGATTGGAACTTCAGGCGATGGGTTATAACGGGGTTTTCAATGCTCTATACGGAGGTGCGATCCCGCAAACCATCCCCGAGGTGACCAGACTGGTTCTTACGGGGTGGCGAGCGGCACAGAGGGTCTCGGGTGGTGGTCTCCATAACTCAACAGACTCCTCTTTGGCAAGGGAAATGGCTGAGGGAAATCTCCACACTGGAGGGGTTCCGGAAATGGGACATTATTGGGATATCTACACTTGGCGACATCTGGGGTGATTCACAAATTCGGTCCTTTGAGGAGCTTCAGAAAATATACTCTTTAAATAACACCCAGTTTCACAAATACCTACAGCTCAGACATACTTTACTAGTACACGTACGACCAGGGGAAAGCATTCCAGAGTATAGTCCACTGGAAGCAAAGGTCATGATGGGATACCTAAACAAAGGGGGAATCTCCCAGATTTACCGCTCTATCCTTGCTAATACATCCCCCCCCCTTCGAGGAGCTTCGCCAAAAATGGGAGGGATGAGTGGGTCCCATAGACGACAGATTGGAGAGAAGCATTAATGGCCCCTCGAGCACTGGCTATATCCACACGACTTCAGTTGCTACAAACCCTTTACCTACACGCAGCCTACCTTACCCCTAAGAGACTCCACCGGGCTAATCTCCGACCCACAGATGAATGCCCCCGTTGCTCTCAACCGGGAGCCGATTTCTTTCACATGGTCTGGGCCTGCCCAGCTATAGAGTCATATTGGAGGTTAATTATGGGTGAAATCTCTGAGGTATTACAGTCAACGGTAGAGATATCGCCGATACCACTTTTGCTAGGGGCCATGGGTGAGATGGGGCTCAACAGAGCGAATCGAACCTTCCTGGGAGTGGCCTGCCTGGTGGCAAAAAGAGACATCATGTCAGAATGGAAGGCCGTAAAAGCGCCGACCCTCACCAAATGGAGACAAGGAGTGGATTGGTGTGCAGGGTGCGAAAAACTTGTATACAAGGCGAGGGGGTGCCCAGATAAATACTATAGAGTGTGGGGGAATTGGGAGAGTTTACTGGCCACTTGACCAACCTACGACAACAGAAATCCCCCCCAAAAAATAAAAAAAATAAAAAACTCCCTTAAAGCAAAGATTTACCAAGGGGGAAGTGGCACTGCCGCCTGCAATCCTAGCTCTATAATGGTTGAGGGGCCAAACCCATGTCATGCTATGTGAAGATTATGCCGATCTCCCTCAGACACTGTAATAACGAGGGTTATTGATCCCGTGCTGTGGAGGTGGGTTCAAGCTCAAATATTTACTTCAAACTTTATGGAGCACACGGGGACCAACGGGACGAATAAGACAAATGAGACAGATGATGTATCTAGAAGAAGGTGTTAGGGTATTGGTAGTTGTACTTACTGTTACACTGAATTTCCATTTTGTTTCATTTTTGTTTTTCTCTAAAATAAAAAAAAACTCTTTATAAAAAAATTAAAAAAAATTCCTGTCCTTCCAATCCCAAACAGTGCATTAGAAGGGAGGTTTTCCTTTCGGCACTTAATGACGTTCCACACACTCTGGTATAATGCAAGAACACCTTCTTCCACTTCAACCATGGAATTGGTGGTTCCCCTGGGGAGGATAAGAAAAATGCTGGTGCTGGTACATTCTGCATTTCCAAATAGATAGTAAGAAGAGAAGAAAAAAAAACACGGAGCACTGAAACAACAAAGAGAAAACAAAAACAAAGAATGAGTTTTTCTTTTCTTCTCCCTTTTTCCTTTGAATAATATCCTTTTTCCAGCTTAATCTAGATCCAGCATATCTAGATAAATGACCAGAATATTCAAAATGTATTGAAAAGAACCAAGACAGAATAGAAAAATAAATATGGCCGCCAGAATGTTCCAACTGTACTGTAGGTCAGCGTACTAGCGCACTGAAACAGGAAATACAGTCCCTTGTTGGTTTCCTCTTTCTCTTATTTTTTTTTTTATAAATCACTCGCATGTAGCCTGGAATTGGCGCAAAGGATATTTCCGTGTCCGGAGCGTCGTAGAATCATGACACGCTATTGGTAAGAAGCGCTCACAAATGGCGAGAGGATGAGCCTCGAGCAGGTGTCAGTTGCGAGGCTTCTCTCAAACAGTTTCTCGCACTTGAGAGGAAGCGCGAGGCTGAAAGCGCCCATTAGAATTGTAAGAGAAAACTCTCCTCAGCTTTCAATAAAAAAAATTTGTTTTCAATGATGCGCTACTGTGACCGTAAATTACTTTAAGATAAGAATGTCAGCACAGAAAAACGTCAAATAAACGTGCAAGTCACAGCCTTAGAGAAGGGATCCAGGAATTTCAGGTTTCTCGGTGTTAGGGTCTTGCTTGCTGGGTTCGTCAAGCGCTCGTCGCCAAGTGTAGAATCGGGGCATGGAAGGATCACGCGTATTAGTCCAATTAGTCTATTGATGAAGGTTTGTTAGATTCTGTTCAGCGAAGACCCCAACCACCGGCGCTCTCAACCGACACCTCTCTCTCTACCTCCAGATCGTTCTCCTCACTCCCTCACAAACATTCCTTTATGGAATCCACGCAGATTCCATAACAAACATAAGACACCACACATGTACATTTTGTAAAAAGGTGTAAAAGTGCAGTAGATTGTGTGCAAATTCGACATCAGAGGAAAGAGTTGTGAGAAATTGAGCTGTGTGCTGACGGTGCTAAAGGGTATTTCTAAGAAAAGTGATCCTGTTTGCGACATCACTGTGGGGAAGACATGTATTAGCATAACTGGTGTTGCAGGTTCCCATGTTACTATTATTTCAGACATTTTAATTTCCAATGGCCAAATGTGATGTGAATTCCAACTAATATTAGTCCTGTGGCATATAAGTGGGGAGTACAAAAATCAACATGGTTGGATATTTCTGGAAAAATGTTGCATACGAGGGCAGAAACATTTACACAAAAGTTTATGTTGCAAAGAAAGGATACAATGTCTTGGGATGAGGGACCAAAGTGGTTTTGGAATATTGATGAGACCTAGTACTTTGTGCCCCATATCATTAATATTCTTAGATAAGAAAGAGTTTCAGGATATTTTAGATGCTTATAAAATATTTTTGAATGAAGGCTGGACTGTGTTAAATGAATTACACACTGAATTATTTTAAAAGAAAATGCTATCCCGGTTAGACACAAAGTTTGGAATATTACATTCAATATTTGATCACAGGTTTATGACCATTTGAAGCAGTTGGAAGAAGAAAACTGTATTACTAAACAGTTGATTCATCAGAGTGAGTTTCTCCGATCCTGGTGGTGAAACAAATAAGATGGTGAAATCCAATACTGTGCTGATCTCAGGATGCTAAATAATGGCTAAATATGAATACCGTGATTCATTTTTATCCTCTTCCCAAGATTTTGGAGATTTTTGATGAATTGGGTGATGCTAATTTTTTCTCGACAAACGACTTAAGATCATCATATCACCAAACTGAATTAGCAGATGATTTTAGGTCACTTACCGCATTATTACACCTTTTAGTACGTACAGATTTTTAAGGAATCTGTTTGGTTTAGCATCGGTGTTTCAAAAGCTTATGTTCAACATGTATCATGGGGTGCAAGGAGTTCATGCTTTTTAAAACGATAGTCTCATTCATGCTAATTATTAAGAAAGAACATAATATAATTATTGATAACGTTTTGAATGTTTTAAGTGAGCACGGTATGAATGTGAAACTACAAAAGTGCACATTTTTTAGCGAAAATGTGGACTACTAAGGGCATTATATCACATCTGATGGTATTGAACCCAAGGGTGATCTTTCACTAGCTATAAGTTAGGCACATGTGCCAGAGAATTTGGAACAAATGAAACCCTCTTTGGGATTTTGTGAATCTTATTCACAGTTTGTAGAAGGATTTGCATTGGTGACTGAGCCTCTAACAACCTGCTTTGAAAAGGGGTTACATTTGAATGGGATGAGGAGCAGGATAGTTCTTTTGAAAATATGAAATAAGTTATTATTGAAGCACCTGCACTTGAACAGTTTCAAGACAGTTTGTTATGTTTTATTACTGTGGATGCCAGTTTAACTGGAGTTAGGGCAGTTTTGAGACATTAATTGAAAAGCAAGGAAACACTATTGCTTTTGTGTCTAGATGTTTAAGAAGTGCTGAATTAATGTATAGCACAACTGAATGTGAAGCATTTGCTTGTGTATAGGCTACAGAACATTTTTCAACATATGTTTGTGGTTGCAGGTCTTTGCTTTGCAAGAATTAAAAACCTCTGCAATATTTACTAAGTGATAAAGGCTTGGGAAAAGCTTCTCCCAGATTAGTATGCATGTTGTCAAAATTACAAGAGTTTAATTATGAAATAATATACTTTTCAGGCAAAGAGAATGCTAGAGTGGATTTTGTATCTCTATTCCCAAGCGAGAATGTACATTGTATTGCTCTAATTAAGGATGATGTTGAATTTGTTGTTGGTTTTATTTATAAGAGTTTCAATCACAAGTGAGGTGATTTCTGAGAAAAACTAGTTACAGGATTCTGAAAATTACTGAGTTAATTGAGGTAAGGAGGCAAATAATAAATGAAGGGCCAAGAGAATATGTTCTTTGCAATAATTCTAACACTAAGGGCCTGATTACGACTTCGGCAGAGGGGATTACTCCGACCCAAATGTGACAGATATCCCTCCCACCGAATTATGAATGCATTATATCCTATGGAACCCGTAATACCGCGGGCGGGATATCCGTCACATTTGGGATGGAGTAATCCTCTCCACCAAAGTCGTAATCAGGACCTAAATCTGTTACTGGCTTTCTTGAAAGTGTGTTTGTAATTGAAGGGTATCCCAAGTTTTTGGTATCGGATAACGTAGTGCCTTTTGTTTCAAGAGAAATGAAAGGCTATCTTGCTGTTGCAGATATTTGACACATCACTGTGGTTTTATATAGTACACAAAGTAATAGATTGGTGGAGAGAGTTAACAGAATTTTAAATGATACCAATTAGCTGTTAGTGCTAAAACGATGTCAGAATTGCGCTAAGAGACTGTTTTTGGAATGACCACAATGCCACATTCCACTACTGGAGTTATTTCATATAAACTTCTTTGACTAAAGGATCCAGCATCAAAGCACTTTCCTGTGTATATCCACAAATGGACAGACATGGAGAATATTACCAGGATTGACGATGTGTATAACACAGTAAAAAGAAGTCAGGAGAAAAATAAGCTGTATCATATCACATCACACATTGGCCCTCATTTTGACTACGGCAGTCTTTTTTGAAGGAACGCCGAAGCCGCTGCAGCCAACAGACCGCCAGTGCTGGCGGTCTGCTGACCACCATATTAGGAGTCATTGGAGGACTTCTGTCCATTTATGGGCAGAAGCCCGACTCCGAAAAGGAGGTTGCATCGCCAGCACCGCCACGCCAGCAAGACTCTGTCCGCCATATTACGAGACGAAATACGGCTTGTCGGAGTCTTGCTGGTGTGGTGTTGCTAAGGGGTGCAAGACCACCAGGACCCATCCCCTCCCGGATCACCTCCTCGACGGAGAAGATAAGTGATTGTCTGAAAGAGTGGGGGGATGTGTGTGCGTGTCTGAATGAGTGTGAGTATGCAGAGGGGAGAGGGTGGTGGTGAATGCATGTGTGTATGTGATTGAATGTGAATGTTTGTGTATGTGCACGTGAGTGGGGGTGTCTGTATGAATGCATGTGTATGCCTAGGGGTATCCTATGTCAATGCATGCATGCATGACAGGGTGGAGAGGGGTGTTTGTAAGTGTGTGGACCGGTGGGGGGTGTCTGCTTGTGTGTGGACGTGGGGGTGCATGTGCCAGCGACAGGAAATGGGATTCCTGTCACCGGGTGCGTTTCTGCCAGGGTTTTTGTGGCGGGTGACCACTGTGGAAAGCCTGGAGGCCTGCAGCCCTATAATCCAGCCAGCAGGATGAGGCCTGCCGCCAGGTGGGAGGTGCTCACCATCGACCGCTGCAGTGCGACTGACCCAGCAGGTCAGGCAGTGTTGTGGAAGTTTGGCGTCTGCCAAATCCCACAACTTGTGATGTGGCGGTCTGTACTGCTGGGTCCGCCCGATAGGACAGCCACAGCGAGGCTGGCGGTCTCATGACCGCCAGCCTCGTAATGCGGCCCATTGTGTTAAAGCTCAGGATTTTCATATTGGTGATTTGGTTAAAAGTCATAAACCAAGGTAAGTTGGAAAATGTAATTCTACATTTTTCAACGAAACTCATAATAAATTTAAGCAAATGGTCCATACAGGTTGAGCATGAAACGTGGTGGAGTAAGAGGAATGTTTTAAAGGTAAAAAAGAATGAGAATAGTTAGAATAAGACTGGGAATGTTAGTACAGGTTTGAGATGTGGTGAGTCTACAAAGTTTAAGAGTAACTGCAATTTGGATATTTTCATAAAACATTTAGCAAACAGCCTAGTTCAAATCTGAACCAGGAGAGTATAGAGAATAAGTGTAGAAATTAGGTTCTGAACCAGGACAGTATGGAGAATGAGTGAAGAAATTAGGTTAATGCTGCTTCAAATGTTGATTTGATAAAGGAGTCTTGTCTAGTTGATCTTGTGCATATGTGTTAATATCGGATCAATCAATGCACATGACAACAAGACACCTTTATACACGAATTATACATTTTCAGACACAAACAAAGTCACATCCATCACCTATGTTAGATTCCCCCTTCATGAACTCTCCATCAGCCCAAGCACATAGGTACCTGGTCAGGCTGGCTCAGTGGCCCAGGCCTGAAGGTTAATGACTGACAGGTCACAGGTGAGGTAATAGACCACAGCCAAACACACAAGCTTAGATCACATCCCACATATAGGCAGCAACACTACAATGGTCCTGGAGCTTTGCCCCAGTAAAGCACAAATGGCTAGAGGGACACATGCATTCCCACAACACCATAAAGTTAGATGCCACATGCAGTTAGAGACACTCAGCCAGTCAGGGCACAGCAATTCAGCGAACGCGCACCCCTCAAGTTAGACATTTGGATGAGTACTCGTTGGCCCACACAGTGTCCACGCCAGGTCGAGGCCCATCTACATTCCCTATCTGGAAATTGTAATTACAACTCCTTGTCAACAGTTTGCATATTTCACCAGAGAAAGAATGTTTATGTGTTTATTGCACCCAGAGAAATATATAAAACTTGGGTAATTTCAATTATTTGTGAAAGAGAGTCCTCAGACTGAGGTGACGAAACTGCTCTCTCGGCCGTTATGTTTAATTAAATGAACCGTTTTCTGCTTTGCCAGGCGCCTCATGTCTCTTGTTTTTTTAGGGTAAATTGTCATTCGAGCAACAATTGTGTGTGGTTCTTTTTTAGAAACAGGAAACAATGTATTTGTAAATCATCATCTCAGGTCAGGAAATTCAACAGAACTATGAGACCTTCCAAATACTTACAGGATTGTGTGTGTAACTGAAGATCTATGTTGATGTAGTAATTAATGGCTCCATTTTGTGTATTTTCACAATTTTTGCTCAGTTTTTTAATATGTTTTTCTTCTTTCTTCTTATTTTGTTCAAAGTGGGGCGGTATGTTGTATTTGGGCAGTTATGTAAATATAGGTATGTTCTAGTGCAGATAAAGTCTGTGGAACGTTGTTATGAAATGTTAAGGCATTGTTCATCAGAGTTGAAGGCAAACTCATTATGCGTGAAGACCAGTAGCCGATGTGTAGAACTCTTTACACTGGATGGTGTTTCATTTTACAAATAAAGTTGAACTGAATATATTCGCTGTGGAAGTTGTAGCTAACAAGTTGCTTGTGTTCTGGCTCAGGAAGGACATGGTCTGGCAGTTCGGACTGGACTGTTTCAGTTGAAGCTGGGTCAAGGCTGATTTGCACCTGGTTGGGTCCAAACTGAGGTGGCATGGTGTGCAAAATAACAATGGAATGGGGTGCAGCCCTGAGTAATTACCAGTGACTGAGATTAATTCATCTATCACTTTTTGTATACTTCAGTGTACAATTAGCCATGCAGTCTCAAATTGCAGATCTAGTGCACAAGCAAACAAGAGGAAACCTTGCGCTATTCACACTCTACCACATTACTATAGAATATCTTTTTTACCACATACCCTGTAACTGCTAACGGCAAACTGTGTCCTTTGACGAATTCTTTCAGGCTGCTGTAAAGGATGTGCTGAAGCAGGAATAGATTTTTCAAACAAAAATTCAGAACCACACGGCGACAGCTGCAAGTGAGAACCATCTGAATATTGCAATTCTACCGAATCATCATCATAGAGGACAAACAGACTTCCAGGCTTCATCGTTGATTATCCAGATTGGCGGTCTGAGAAAGGAACAAAATACAGAATGAAACGTATTTATAATTCAATTAAGGCATATTTTACAGTTGTTCATGTCACTGAACTCAATGTTTCTCCTCGGGTTAGCGCATTTTACAAACATTTAATTTTCATTAGTTAGGACGTAGAAACCAAAACAAGAACAATTAAACAATACGTTTTCCCGTTGTATTCAACCTAAAGGAATTATTCAGCACATCAGCGCATCGGTGTTTTAACAATTATGTGCCTTAGTTTTGCAGGGGTAACATTGTGTGGTACTCATTGGCCTTTTCACTTATTGTCTGCGCATTAAGTTGATAAGAGGAGCCAGCTAACATGGAAACAAGTCAAATATCGCTGAAGATGCCGCAGGTAACGAGTGCCTCCCCCCTGCCTGCTGTCCTCTATATCCCTGCAGGATGCGCCACTTCGTGTGCTTGTCACTGGGGGTCCTTTCATACCTTTTGGTGTGCAGTTCCACAGTCGCCGACCCGCAGACACAAACTGTAGACCAGCTGTTCAAGCCTCCCGCCCTCGGAAGGAACCTGAAAGACGGACCATAAACATGGATTGTCTATCGCGCACAGCAGCGGCCATCTTACAGAGGTAAAGTTAATTAAACTTATCCTTAAAATTAGTTGAAGAGAGATATTCAGTTCGCAGTTTTGAATTACACATCTTGATTTTTTAAATCATTTTTTAATCAAAACCAACACGTTGGGAACTTTTAGTAACATATTCCACTGCGCAACAGTTTTGGTGTGACGAAAACAATTGTATAGACATTTCATAAGACTTAGCTCGAAAAACATAAAGGTATAAAGAACTATATGACAAATAGTGTTCACTACCGAATATAAGAATGTACTCGATGTCTTGTCCCTTATTTGTGGGTAATCTCAGCATCACGGAGGCCATCTTTGAAATTACTATATTAGTTTCGCTTTACTCGGAAAGAACCTAAGAAAAACCAGAGCGGCTTCTCTGCTCTCAGAAACATTATCACCGGTTGCCATAGCAAAGCAGTTTTAACCTTTTGACTGCTGGGGCTTTCTCTCCTTGAACTACGCCCATTGTAGGTCGAAGCTACTAAAAAGTGCTAAAGACATCTTAGGGACATTCAGAAAGCTGCCCTAGGAATACATTCTGCCCGTTGCTTACCATTGGGTTTGTGATTTGTAACTTACAGTTTCTGGCTTTCTATTGACTGGCTTTATTTCAGTTAGGGTCTCCAGCTTGCGTTCGTCCTTCCTATTGCCCAAAATCTCTTTATTGTATTCTTCCACAAATTCACTTTCTAGAAACAGGCCTTTACATCTTGTTCTTCTCTTGTCACATTTGCTATGCATGTAAAGACAGAGGTCAAATGTCAAGCTGTCTCTTCCTAGGGAGCTTGGTGTTTACTTTTCTTTCTCTGACTTCAAAGTGAGAGAATTTAGGTGACCGTCCTGCTTAGTATGCATGTAGGAAGAGAGGTTGTAGGATGTTTTTTTGCTAGCACACAAAAAACAAAATGAACTGCTCTTATGTTTCAGAATATATCAGAATTAGTACAAATGTAGCACATTTATTTTTTCTAATTCTGCAGTGTGGTGTAAACTAATAATTGAATATGATTAAAAGAGACCAATACACTAGGTGATGACATTTGCACACGTTATTGTTTGTATGCAGTAAAACTGTATTTCAGTGCAATTTTAATGGTCATTTCAATTGAGAAAGTGTTGTCTGACATGGTAGTGCACTACCACACCGTGCATACCCCACTCCACTCTATCCCGTTAGCACGTCAAACCTTAATAAGTAAACTTAAAAGGGGACGCGAATAGGTCGATGAACCTTTTGACCAACGCTTGAGATGTTCCCACCATATATGCCCCGTACCAATATCGATCAATAACCAATTGTTAATCATTAACATTAATTAACCATGACAATCAATAACATTAGTAAATAATAGGAGTCAGTAATTGTCACACACCATGACCTTGCAGTCATGAATAACCAGTCGCAGCATGCACTGTTAATGAGGAGGGGGGGCTGGGGCGGCGCACAGGGGAGGCAGAGCGCAGGAGCGGGTTAAAAAAAATTAAAATAAAATAAAAACTTACCTCGCTGCGCCACTCCTCTCCTCTGTCTCGCTGGTGCTGCAGGCACAGGCTCCCAGCCTGCCCTGCACCAATCCTGACACTGCTCTGAGCAGCGTCAGGATTGGCCTGGAGCGCCCTGGCTGGGCACTCCCAGGCAGACTGGGAGCCTGTGCAGGCTCTCTCTAGCCCAGCAGCCGTGTTGCTGGGCTTGAGAGAGCCTACAGCTCATGTGTGTTTGGCCGGCCGGAGCCGGCCGGCCAAACATACATGCACTCTGAGGGGAGCTCTCTGTGCACTTCCCTTCAAGGCTGTCATCCCCTGTGCCCCGCCCCTTTCACCACAAAGGAATAATAAACCTGGTTTAATATTCCTTTGCCGTGAAAGCGTTGCAGCTTCTGCTACTGGTGAGGTGGTAGGGGGCGACGCTCCTCCGCCCTAATGGTGGAGCCGCCCCTGTGAATAACCACACTGTTATGTAAAGGTTAAAATATTTATTTCCCCTATATATACACTGCTAATGTCACATAGGTTAATCTCAAGATCAAATGCTAAACATACAGAAACAATACTGGCTGCCCAAAGCGGCGAAAGAAACGCAATCTAATCAAGGTTTGAGCTACTACACATTCCAAAGTTACAGTGCAAATTAATAGCAAGAATAACTGCGCAAACAATATTACATACATTTAGATTTAGCAAAGAAAGCCATCAAATGTTATTACATGTAGTGAACTTCATCAGTGAAAACCCTAACTAACACCAGATTAGAATTAGCATGTTTGGGCTTCATGCAAAACAATTTAGTCAACACAAAATTGGAAAAGCATCTAACTATGGCTCTATCAAGATACCGCGGTTGGTACCTAGAAACAAAAGCAAATAGACATAGCAAACAACATCGTAGTCAGTATACTTATCCTCAGTTTGGATCAGCAAGCTGTGACAGTCTTCGTCATCAGGACATGAGTCTGGTCAGCAAGACATCAGGATTCAAAGTTCAGAAAAGGCAAAGTCTTTAAGCAGTAAAGTTAAGCACTTCTCTTCTAAAGACGCTCAAGGAAGTAATGGCGGATCTCCCCTTTGTGCAGTCTGGCTAAGTTAGGTTTCCTAAAACTACTTCCCAAGTTCCTATTGGTCAAGGGATTACATGTTCACACTTTGTCCAATAAAACTAAAACATCAAATCTACATTTCCAGTAGTACATGGTTCACATGTCGATGATTGGCTCCTTCCCTACTGTTCTCATCATCCGGCTCGTCAGGCATATTTGCAGCTTATTCTCCAGTCAGAGTCTCCACCGTCTTCTACCGGGAAAGATAGTCTCATACACATTACAATTACAATGTTACAGTAGTAAGAACAGCATCTTCTAGCAAGCAGTTCTCATGAGAAAGACTTTTAGCTACGAGCACATTAAGTCAGCACAGTGGAAAATCACAGTTTAGTTTTCTAAACAGCCATTTTATTAAACGCTTGAGAAATACAGCTTGAAATGAGGCTGTGCAACTAGGCCCAGACCTCCGCTAAGTTAAGGCCTACAATCAATGAAGCTAATACATAATGCATAACACTTAAGAAGGCATATTACTACATTATTCAAACATAAGCTCAATATTTCATATTAGTAAGCCATTAATAAGTGCACTTTGTGAACATTGGCGGCCACTCACATGGCCATACTTTCAAATGAGTGCATTATTTGTCTCTAGATTATTACATTTTCAACGCAAATCCAACACTCATAATATATGAATACTCATTAGTAATTTCATTAAAAACCGCTGCGCCAGCAATCCCACTCCATTCAGCCTAACCAAATCAACCCCGCTCATTAAAAATCTACCCCACTCTTCTTCATCCTACCCCACTCTAACCCCACTCCACTCCAACCTACCCCCAATCCTCCACACTCCAGTCTACCTGACTCCACTCCAATTTACCCCAATCAACTTCACTCCAATTTTCCTCACTCATACCAATTTACCCTACTTCAAACTCCACTGCAATCTATCAAACGTATCTCCATTTGAATCTACCCCACTCAACAGCAATTAACTCACTACACCACAATCCACCCCATTCCAATCTACCACAATCTACCCCACTCCATTCCAGTCTACCACGCTTCAATCCACCCACTTTACCACACAACACTCCACTCCAGTCTACCCCAATCCAATCTACCACACTCCACTCAAATCTAACCCACTTCACCCTAATCCACCCCACAACAATCAGCCCTACCCCACTCCGTCCCAATTTACCCCACTCCAATCTATCCCTCTGTACTCTACACCAGTCTACCCCACTCCACCCCATCCCACTGCAATCCACCCCACCCACTATACTCCACTCCAACCCAGTCTACCCCACTATACTCCCGTCTACCCAGCTCCACTCCAATCTACCCCACACCAATCTTACCTCTTCAATCTACCCCACTCCAATCTCCCTCACTCCATTCCAATCCACCATACATTAATCTAGCCACTCTACCCCATGCCACTCCACCCTAATCTACCCCACTACACTACACTCGAGTCTACCCCACTACACTAAACTCTTCCCCATTCTATCTCACTCCCCTCCAGTCTCGACTCCACTTCAATCCATCCAACTCAACACCACCTCACTCCATTCCAATTTACCCCCTCCACTCTGTTACAATCTACCCACGCCAATCTACTCGACTCCACTTTACCCCAGTCTACCACACTACATTCCATTCTACCCTATCTACCCCACTCCATTTTAATCTACCGCATGTCACCCAAATCTACCCCACTCTAGTCCATTCTAACCAACTCTACCCCAACCCACCCATTCCATCCCACTCCAACCTACCCTATCCCTCTCCACCCCAAACTACCCCATTGCAATCCACCCTATCCAATGCACCTCACTCCAATCTACCCAGTCCAATCTACCCCCGTCTTTTCCACTCCAATTTACTCTACTCTAATCTACCCCACTCCAATCTACCCCACCCCATCCAGTTTACCCCACACCACTCTATGCAACTCCACTCCAATCTACTCTACTCCAAACGATTTGTTTTTAAATATATCTTTATTAGTATAATGAGTATCAATAGGTTCAGTAGCAAACAATGCAAACATGATATTTGGCAATATTGATACTCACTTATTCATTCTCCAATGGTACAACAGTGCAGGTATTCAGCAATATAGTCTCTGTCTATTCCACTATCGTTTCAACTTTGAAATTTCTGCAGTTGCATTTACAATCCTGAGTGGTCAAACATCACGTGGCATAACATTTAAAAATATAAATTATCCAAACGAGGATGTGTAATTACCTAACTTAGCTAAGGGCAGAGTCGGTAAGTGGTGAGGGGGGGGTGCAATTCCTGAGTGGTCATCACTGGCTACGTACCACATTCGTTTACAGGAGAGAGATAAGAGGATGGGGAAGGGGGAACAGTCCATCCACAGATCCTCAACACTCATACCAGCTGAGTAAGAGTTCAGGGCTGGGTGTTATCAAATTTAGCTTCCACCACCTCTAAATATCTCTGCCAGTTTGGTGGGGTTAGACAGGGTTGGGCACTCTACCCCAGCACTACGCAATGCCTCTTGTTTAGTCGTTATGCCAGTGCGTTGATCTGATAGCCGCAGTTTTTTGTTTTTTTGGGGGGTGGGGGTGGGGAGGGGGTGCAGAGTCAGACTTCCAGCTCATGACTATCCTGCATTTAGCTAAGACTAATGCTAGGTCAATACATTTGTTGTTAGGTTTACGTGCTGCAGACTCGGAGGTAACTCCTAATAGAAAGTGCTGGCTGACTATCTTTACAGAGTGGGGAGCCTAAGGCCTCAAAGAGAATTCTTGTTATCCTTTCCCAGTAAGGTGTAAGCTGTGGACATATTTACACCATGTGTGTAAAGTTTTCAATAGTGTCCTGGCAACGGGGGCTAGAGTCTGGGGTCACTGGGTACATGTGCATCAATCTTACTGGGGGAGGGTATGTGTGGTGGAGATAATTGAATTGTATGTATAGAGATGTGCCTCACACTTGCCGAACACTTTATCCATTGTTTGTCTGTTAGTGTAATACCCAGCATTTAATCCCAATAACCATGGAGTGAGCTGAGTGGCATCCCTCTGTGTGCGCGTAGTGAGCTGTACAAATGTGTGACAGTATGGCAGCCATTTCAATACCACCTGAAGGAGTTTTGAAGTTTCTGGTTTATCGTGTATTCAGTGCTAGACCCTGTGTAAATGTCTCATAAGCGAGGCATAGATAAGAAAGGAACCTGGAGGTATGCAATAATCATCCATTAAACTCTTAAATGTGCAGAGAATCTTGTCATTAAATATATTACCCCACGTCGTAAGACCAGATTCCGCACATGTAGATGCATCTGGCTTGGAGCCCAATTCCATGCAACCATGCATCGCCCAGAGAGATAATTCTGAGGCGTATGGGGGATGAGGGTGTTTCTTAACCATGTAAGTGGTCCTGCACACCTGAGCTGTTCTCATAAGTATGTTCCCTTCCCCACTGGGGATCCCCAGGTCAGAACCCAGCAGCCATTCCAATACCGTATGCAGATGTAACCCAATGAACCACAGTTCCAATCCAGACACATTGTGTCTCGCCAACAAACGGTAGAACATTGTAGTTGTGCAGTTGCATAGTAGTATTCATAATTCAGAGCCCCCACTCCACCCTCTTCCAATGAGCATATAGTTCGGGAAGTGCCACTCGTTTCCCAGATCAAGGCGTTCAAGAGTGTATGGAGTTCCCTGAATATCTTTTGGGGTAGTAGGAAGTGGAGAGCAGAAAAAAAATATAACAACCTGGGGAAGAGCAGCGTTTTAGAAATGGTGATGTGTCCCATTGGGGAAAGTGGCAAGGATGTCCAGAATGGGAGGGAGGATCTCACTCCCATAAGAGCCTTACCCAGGTTGTCGTCCAGAAGATCCCTAGCTGAATGGTAGACACATATCCCCAAGTATTTAACAGAGTCACAGAACTAAGGGAGTAAAGTGGTCAGGAGTGCTTGCCGCTGTTCCATGGAGAGGGATGTCAAAGGGAACAGTTGGGATTTGTCCCAATTTATTTTCAATCTAGAGGCTTCTCCAAATCATTGCAAAAGTGCCAGGAGACTTGGGATCGCCATTCTACTGTCCCAAAAATATACTAAGGCATCATCTGCGGACAGATATATTATGTTCTAACGGTTTTTGGTGTAAATTCCCCATCTTGAGGCCTGATTCTGAAGTGCACACGCCAGTGGTTCCATAGCCAGAGTAAAAATAATTAGGGATAGGGGACAACCCTGGGAAGTGCCTTGTTTAATACAGGATGAGTCAGAGAAAATGGCATTGGTTTTCATCCGAGCAAAAGGTGAGTTGTACAGCAATGTTATCCATTTAAGGAATCTGGGGCCTTCCCTGAACCATCTAAGGACTTCCATCACATAATTCCACCCCAGGGTGTCAAATGTCTTTTCGATGTCTAGCGATGCAACCCAGGGGTCAGCCTCAGTTATCTGAGCCCAGTCCAGTAACATGAAAAGGCAGCGTAGATTCGGGAATGTAGTCATACCGGGTATAAACCCATTTTGATCAGGGTGTGTCACGTGCTCTAGTATAGGGATCAGCCAACTGGCCAGCAGTTTGCCAATGATTTTGCAATCTGATTTTGACAAGGAGAAAGGGCGATTCGACCAAAGAAGCAAAGGATCTCTATCTGGCTTTGGCAACACTACCAACACAGTTTCACGTAGGGTTGAGGGGAGTATGCCCTAAGTGTAAGCCACAGTGTAGACCTTAAGAAGATGTGGGGCAAGTTGAGAGTGAAAAGTGGAGTAGACTTTCATGGGCCAACCGTCTGCACCAGTGGTCTTGTCCCCAGCAATTTGTCTGACCACATCGGTAATGTCAGTCTCCGTAAGAGGAGCCTTCAACTCTGCCCTCTGGGACACTTATATTTGTTGGAGAGTTAACTCATCTAGGAAGGACATAATCAATGCTAGGTCCACCATCTGTGGAGCTGCATATAATTTGGTGTACTACGAACAAAAAGCGGTGTTTATGGCATCTGCACCGCTCAAAATTATCCCACTCCACTCTACCCCAATATACCCTCCTACAAACTACTCCACTCCAGTCTACGCAACATCACTCCATTGTACCCTACCATAATCCACCCAATCTATCCCACTCCAATCTACCCCACTCCACCATAATTGACCCCACTTCTCTCCAATCTACTCCTCTCCACTCCTGTCTATCCCACTCCACTCCAATCTACCTCGCTCCAATCTACACAACTCCAGTCCACTCTACCCACCCCACTCCAATCTACTCCAATCCACTGCACTTCACTGTTCCCCAGTTTACCCCACTCCACTCCAATCTACTACATTGTAATCTACCCCACTCCAATCTACCCTACTCCATGCCAGTCTATCCCACTCTGCCACAATCTGCTCCAATTCATCCCAATCTACCGCAATTCAATCTGCTCTACTCCCCCACTTCAATCAACCCCACTCCAGTCTACTCCATTCCAAACTACCCCATTCCAGTCTACCCCACCCCAGTCTACCCCACATCACTCCAATCTACCCCACTTTCCCAATCTACACCATTCTCCCCAGTGTACCCCACACCAAACTACCACAGTCTACCCTAGTGCATTCCATTACACCCAACTACAATCTACCAAATCTACCCCACTCCAATCTACCCCACCTCACTCCCCTCTTCCCCAATCTACTCAACCCCACTTTCATCTACCCCAATATATCCCACTCCACGCTACCCCGATCTACCCTACTCCTATCTACCCCACTCCACCCTAATCTACCCTAATCCAATCTACCTCACTCCAATCTAACACACTAATCTACCCAACTCATCCCACTCCATTCTACCCCCACTAAACTACGCCAATCTACCCCACTCCACGCTACCCTAAACCACCTCACTCCAGTTTACCCCAATCCACTAACTTTTAGCCATACTAACCAGCAGCCATACTGGTGCACTGAATGGCTCAAACACATTTCCAAAGTCAATAGCTCTCTCTGTTGCTTTGCCAATGCTTGTTATGGTCTCTTTTTAGAGCTTAGCTGTTGTCCGGCAAAAATGTAAGCATCACTAGAGAGGGCCTGTTGGCATTCAGGAGTACATGTATTGTTTGGGCAGAAGGTGTGTGCTTCTACAAAAAAGTGCTTGCCCTTCATCAGCTGGATCATGTTGTTAATGTATCCAGCTGCTTATGCTTGAATTTACAGGGGTGCATTAAAGTGTCTTAGATGGCTTGATAATTTGTTTTTTTTTCTGTAACAGCAGCACAGTTGGGAGAAGGGCAGTCATCAACCTACATGGATTTTCAGGTCTGGCTTGACAGAGCAACTGTCATCTGATCTTTAACCCACATCAATATTATTCTACAGATATTTACTTCCACACAAATGCATACCTATTCCAATGCTATTAACTTGTTTGAGATATTGAGATAGTTAGCACTTAAACCTCCATAACTTGTTTGTCCACAAATTGTATCCATGCCAAATTTGTGTCCTTGGTTTCCAACAATCTGGGAATTTTAAAGGTACCCAGGGTTTGTAGCTTCCCCTGGAGGAAACCATGAAAATAGCCAAACATAGCTACATTTTCTTTTTTTGTGGGCTAAACGGGAAAAAAGTGTGATGCAAGAAAGCACTTTGAAAAAAAGAAAAATGGCATCAACAAAATGTTTGCTGTGCTAGCATCCACCCGATCTTTCCAGCATTCAGCAAGAAGCAGAAGTAGAAAAAATTCTGGCTTCCGCATGTAAATATTTGTGTAGATTCCTCAAAGTTTTCTCAAAGAAAATCTTTGGGAAGGCACACACCCATGAGAAGAGACCAAAGTTTAATACACTAGTACACAGGAACGACTGTTGGCTGGCACTGCCCCATTATCTGCCACCACCACCATCACCCTCTAGAAGTCCAATAGTTTATCAAAGAATGATGAGGTGAAAACCTTCCATACAGAGACATAACTTAGGTAAATACAATACATTCTCCTTTCCCATAATTAAACAACAAATGTAGGAAGTTGGCTCTGTATGTGCTATTTCAAAGTGAGGAATAGCATGCACAGAGTCCAGGGTTCCCCTTAGAGGTAAGATAGTGGCAAAAAGAGATAATACTAATGCTCTATTTTGTGGTAGTGTGGTCAAGCAGTAGGCTTATCAAAGGAGTAGTGTTAAGCATTTGTTGTACATACACACAGGCAATAAATGAGGAACACACACTCAAAGACAATTCCAGGCCAATAGGTTTTTGTATAGAAAAATATCTTTTCTTAGGTTATTTTAAGAACCACAGGTTCAAATTCTACATGTAATATCTCATTTGAAAGGTATTGCAGGTAAGTACTTTAGGAACTTTGAACAATCACAATAGCATATATACTTTTCACATAAAACACATATAGCTATTTAAAAAGTGGACACTGCAATTTTCAACAGTTCCTGGGGGAGGTAAGTTATTGTTAGTTCTTGCAGGTAAGTAAACCACCTACGGGGTTCAAATTGGGGTCCAAGGTAGCCCACCGTTGGGGGTTCAGAGCAACCCCAAAGTCACCACACCAGCAGCTCAGGGCCGGTCAGGTGCAGAGGTCAAAGAGGTGCCCAAAACACATAGGCTTCAGTGGAGAAGGGGGTGCCCCGGTTCCAGTCTGCCAGCAGGTAAGTACCCGCGTCTTCGGAGGGCAGACCAGGGGGGTTTTGTAGGGCAACGGGGGGGATACAAGTCAGCACAAAAAGTACACCCTCAGCAGCGCGGGGGCGGCCGGGTGCAGTGTGCAAACACGCGTCAGGTTTTCAATAGGTTTCAATGAGAGACCAAGGGGTCTCTTTAGCGATGCAGGCAGGCAAGGGGGGGGCTCCTCGGGGTAGACACCACCTGGGCAAGGGAGAGGGCCTCCTGGGGGTCACTCCTGCACTGGAGTTCCGATCCTTCAGGTCCTGGGGGCTGCGGCTGCAGGGTCTTTTCCAGGCGTCGGGATTTCAGAGTCAGGCAGTCGCGGTCAGGGGGAGCCTCGGGATTCCCTCTGCAGGCGTCGCTGTGGGGGTTCAGGGGGGACAACTTTGGTTACTCACAGTCTTGGAGTCGCCAGGGGGTCCTCCCTGTAGCGTTGTTTCTTCACCAGTCGAGTCGGGGTCGCCGGGTGCAGTGTTGCAAGTCTCACGCTTCTTGCGGGGATTGCAGGGGTCTTTAAATCTTCTCCTCTGGAAACAAAGTTGCAGTCTTTTTTGAACAGGGCCGCTGTTCTCGGGAGTTTCTTGGTCTTTTGGAAGCAGGGCAGTCCTCGCTGGTCCTGGGGAAAGCGTCGCTGGAGCAGTT
Source organism: Pleurodeles waltl (assembly GCF_031143425.1). Taxonomy (NCBI): domain Eukaryota; kingdom Metazoa; phylum Chordata; class Amphibia; order Caudata; family Salamandridae; genus Pleurodeles; species Pleurodeles waltl. The sequence goes on from NC_090436.1 coordinate 255,000,049, forward strand.
TTCTTCTGAAGGAGGGAGACAGAACAGTAGGGCTGGGGCCAAAGCAGTTGGTGTCTCCGTCTTCTCTGCAGGGGTTTTTCAGCTCAGCAGTCCTCTTCTTCGTAAGTTGCAGGAATCTAAATTCTTAGGTTCAGGGGAGCCCTTAAATACTAAATTTAAGGGCGTGTTTAGGTCTGGGGGTTAGTAGCCAATGGCTACTAGCCCTGAGGGTGGGTACACCCTCTTTGTGCCTCCTCCCAAGGGGAGGGGATCACATTCCTATCCCTATTGGGGAAAAGTTAGAGTCACTTCAGCTCAGGACACCTTAGGGGCTGTCCTGACTGGCCAGTGACTCCTCCTTGTTATTCTCATTATTTCCTCCGGCAATGCCGCCAAAAGTGGGGCCGGGCCGGAGGGGGCGGGCAACTCCACTAGCTGGAGTGCCCTGTGGTGCTGGAACAAAGGGGGTGAGCCTTTGAGGCTCACCACCAGGTGTTACAGCTCCTGCCTGGGGGAGGTGATAGCATCTCCACCCAGTGCAGGCTTTGTTACTGGCCACAAAGTGACAAAGGCACTCTCCCCATGTGGCCAGCAACATGTCTCGAGTGTGGCAGGCTGCTAAAACCAGTCAGCCTACACAGGTAGTTGGTTAAGGTTTCAGGGGGCACCTCTAAGGTGCCCTCTGGGGTGTATTTTACAATAAAATGTACACTGGCATCAGTGTGCATTTATTGTGCTGAGAAGTTTGATACCAAACTTCCCAGTTTTCAGTGTAGCCATTATGGTGCTGTGGAGTTTGTGTTTGACAGACTCCCAGACCATATACTCTTATGGCTACCCTGCACTTACAATGTCTAAGGTTTGGCTTAGACACTGTAGGGGCGCAGTGCTCATGCACTGGTGCCCTCACCCATGGTATAGTGCACCCTGCCTTAGGGCTGTAAGGCCTGCTAGAGGGGTGACTTATCTATACTGCATAGGCAGTGTGAGGTTGGCATGGCACCCTGAGGGGAGTGCCATGTCGACTTACTTGTTTTGTCCTCACCAGCACACACAAGCTGGCGAGCAGAGTGAGGGGTCCCCAGGGTGGCATAAGATATGCTGCAGCCCTTAGAGACCTTCCCTGGCATCAGGACCCTTGGTACCAGGGGTACCAGTTACAAGGGACTTACCTGGATGCCAGGGTGTGCCAATTGTGTGAACAAAAGTACAGGTTAGGGAAAGAACACTGGTGCTGGGGCCGGGTTAGCAGGCCTCAGCACACTTTCAATTCAAAACATAGCATCAGCAAAGGCAAAAAGTCAGGGGGTAACCATGCCAAGGAGACATTTCCTTACACAACCCCCCCCCCCAAACGAAAGAGGATGAGACTAACCTTTCCCAAGAGAGTCTTCATTTTCTAAGTGGAAGAACCTGGAAAGGCCATCTGCATTGGCATGGGCAGTCCCAGGTCTGTGTTCCACTATAAAGTCCATTCCCTGTAGGGAGATGGACCACCTCAACAGTTTTGGATTTTCACCTTTCATTTGCATCAGCCATCTGAGAGGTCTGTGGTCAGTTTGAACTACAAAGTGAGTACCAAAGAGGTATGGTCTCAGCTTCTTCAGGGACCAAACCACAGCAAAGGCCTCCCTCTCAATGGCACTCCAACGCTGTTCCCTGGGGAGTAACCTCCTGCTAATGAAAGCAACAGGCTGGTCAAGGCCATCATCATTTGTTTTGGACAAAACTGCCCTTATCCCATGTTCAGAGGCATCTGTCTGCACAATGAACTGCTTGGAGTAATCTGGAGCTTTTAGAACTGGTGCTGTGCACATAGCTTGTTTCAGGGTGTCAAAGGCCTGTTGGCATTCTACAGTCCAGTTTACTTTCTTGGGCATTTTCTTGGAGGTGAGTTCTGTGAGGGCTGTCACTATGGATCCATATCCCTTCACAAACCTCCTATAGTACCCAGTCAAGCCAAGGAATGCCCTGACTTGAGTCTGGGTTTTTGGAGCTGCCCAGTCCAGAATAGTCTGGATCTTAGGCTGGAGTGGCTGAACTTGGCCTCCACCTACAAGGTGTCCCAAGTAAACCACAGTTCCCTGCCCTATCTGGCATTTGGATGCCTTGATAGAGAGGCCTGCTGATTGCAGAGCCTTCAAAACCTTCTTCAGGTGGACCAGGTGATCCTGCCAGTTGGAGCTAAAGACAGCAATATCATCAAGATAAGCTGAACTAAAGGACTCCAATCCAGCAAGGATGTGATTCACCAACCTTTGGAAGGTGGCAGGGGCATTCTTTAAACCAAAGGGCATAACAGTAAACTGATAATGCCCATCAGGTGTGGAGAATGCTATCTTTTCTTTTGCTCCAGGTGCCATTTTGATTTGCCAGTAACCTGCTGTTAAGTCAAAGGTACTTAAGAATTTGGCAGCACCTAATTTGTCTATCAGTTCATCAGCTCTAGGAATGGGATGGGCATCTGTCTTGGTGACAGAATTAAGTCCTCTGTAGTCCACACAAAACCTCATCCCTCTCTTTCCATCTTTGGTGTGAGGTTTGGGGACTAAGACCACTGGGCTAGCCCAGGGGCTGTCAGAGTGCTCTATTACTCCCAATTCCAGCATCTTGTGGACTTCCACCTTGATGCTTTCCTTAACTTGGTCAGACTGTCTGAATATCTTGTTTTTGACAGGCATGCTGTCTCCTGTGTCCACATCATGGGTACACAGGTGTGTCTGACCAGGGGTTAGGGAAAAGAGCTCAGCAAACTGCTGTAGGACCTTCCTACAGTCAGATTGCTGTTGGCTAGAGAGGGTGTCTGAATAGAACACTCCATCCACTGAGCCATCTTTAGGGTTTGATGAGAGGAGATCAGGGAGAGGTTCACTCTCAGCTTCCTGGTCCTCATCTGTTACCATCAACAGATTCACATCAGCCCTATCATGGAAGAGCTTTAGGCGGTTCACATGGATCACCCTCTTGGGGCTCCTGCTAGTGCCTAGGTCCACCAGGTAGGTGACCTGACTCTTCTTCTCTAGCACTGGGTAAGGGCCACTCCATCTGTCCTGGAGTGCCTGGGAGCCACAGGCTCCAAAACCCAGACTTTCTGCCCTGGCTGAAATTCAACCATTGCAGCCCTTTGGTCATACCAAAACTTCTGGAGCTGTTGGCTGGCCTCAAGGTTTTTACTTGCCTTTTCCATGTACTCCGCCATCCTTGAACGAAGGCCAAGTACATAGTCCACTATGTCTTGTTTAGGCTCATGAAGAGGTCTCTCCCAGCCTTCTTTCACAAGAGCTAGTGGTCCCCTTACAGGGTAGCCAAACAGAAGTTCAAAGGGTGAGAACCCTACTCCCTTCTGAGGCACCTCTCTGTAAGCGAAGAGCAGACATGGCAAGAGGACATCCCATCTCCTTTTGAGTTTTTCTGGGAGCCCCATGATCATGCCCTTTAATGTCTTGTTGAATCTCTCAACAATGCCATTAGTTTGTGGATGATAGGGTGTAGTGAATTTATAAGTCACTCCACACTCATTCCACATGTGTTTCAGGTATGCTGACATGAAGTTGGTACCTCTGTCAGACACCTCCTCCTTAGGGAAGCCCACTCTGGTAAAGATACCAATGAGGGCCTTGGCTACTGCAGGGGCAGTAGTCGACCTAAGGGGAATAGCTTCAGGATACCTAGTAGCATGATCCACTACTACCAGGATGTACATATTTCCTGAGGCTGTGGGAGGTTCAAGTGGACCCACTATGTCCACACCCACTCTTTCAAAGGGGACCCCCACCACTGGAAGTGGAATGAGGGGGGCCTTTGGATGTCCACCTGTCTTACCACTGGCTTGACAGGTGGTACAGGAGACACAAAACTCCTTAGCTTTCTGGGACATGTTGGGCCAGTAGAAGTGGTTGACTAGTCTCTCCCACGTCTTGGTTTGTCCCAAATGCCCAGCAAGGGGAATATCTTGGGCTAAGGTCAGAATGAACTCTCTGAATTCCTGAGGCACTACCACTCTCCTAGTGGCACCAGGTTTGGGATCTCTTGCCTCAGTGTACAGGAGTCCATCTTCCCAATAGACCTTATGGGGGTCATTCTGACCTCGGCGGTAAAAGACGCTTACTGCCGGTCAGAAGACCGCCATAACACCGCCGCGGTCGCGGTAAACTGCCACGGTCATTCTGACCCGCAACAGGCAAACTGCCAAAATACCGACATCCACAGAAGTCAGCCACACCAATGGCCAGCGAGAAACTGACGATGACCAAACCTCCACCGTCACGCCAACAGAAATACGCCCATGCCATTCCGACCCACGAATCCACGCGGCGGTCTTTCAAACGCGGTATTCCATTGGCGCTCAAAACACACACCCAGCTCCAAATCACAGCCACATTGGACAGTTTGAAATACACACACCTGATACACATACAAACAACACTCCCACACCCCCAATACAATATAAAACACACACCCACATCACCCACAAACCCCTACGACCACAAATCAGAGACGAAGGACAGAGAGAGACAGCACAGAATAGAGAACACCATCACACAGAGGCACACTACACCATCAACCACACAACATCCACACACAAAACACCACACACCACCACACTCACCACACTCATCACCGCTAACACCACCCCACACCTCATCCACACCACCCCATGGCACCCCAAAGACACCCCAGGTTTTCAGACGCTGAACTCAAGGTCATGGTGGAGGAAATAGTTCGGGTAGAGCCCCAGCTCTTCGGGACACAGATGCAGAACACCACCATTGCCAGGAAGATGGAGCTATGGCAAAGAATAGTGGACAGGGTCAACGCTGTGGGACAGCATCCACGAAATCGGGACAACATCAGGAAGCGGTGGAACGACCTACGGGGGAAGGTGCGTTCCATGGTATCCAGGCACAACATCGTGGTGCAGAAGACTGGCGGCGGACCCCCACCTACTCCCCCAGAATTTACTACATGGGAGGAACAGGTCTTGGCGATCCTGCATCCTGAGGGCCTCGCAGGAGTAGGCGGAGGAATGGACTCTGGTAAGTCTAATCTCAACTACTTCATCCCCCCCCACCCACCAGCATGCCAAATCATACCCCCACCCTCCCCCCACCCCATCACACATCCTCCTTGCTAATGTCTCACCAGCACAACCCACCCATCCCAACACCAAGCCCTGCATGCCACCACAAACCATGGACACCCATCACCTAAGCATGCCCACTTCACATACCCATCCCCCCCACAAACCACCGTCACAACTGCCCCCACAAGGGAATGCCAGCACTGGGGTACACGGGCACCCACACATTGCACGCTATGGCACACACAGAAGCAATAACCATTCTCTTATACCCCTGCAGGACCCGAACGCCACCACACCGCCCAGGAGGGTCCAGAAATGTCCATCCCACCCCCAGAAGAGGCCCCCAGTGATGACAGCAGCTCTGTCTCCCTGGACCCAGTTGACCAGCCCGGCCCATCGGGGACCTCGGGACAGTCGGTTCCCCTCACACAGCCACAGGCCACAGCAGACCTACCCCCCTCTGGGAACACCAGCACAGCTCCCACCCAGCGGGCCCATGCCTCTGTCTCCAGGACACATCAATCAGCGGTGTGTCCACCACTACAGGGCACCCAGGTTAACCCACCACCCCAACAACAACAGGGACCTGGGGGCAGTGGTAGTGGGCACACGGTCCAGGGGACAGAGGCCCAAGAAATCAGGGGAACTGGGAGGGCTGCTGTGCGACAGGGGGGGGACAGGCCCAGGGAACCCACTCTCCACAAGGCCCTCTCCTCCATCATGGGAACATACCACCACTCCCAGGAGACGATGGCGACGGTCCTGGCCAGGTTCCAGGAGATCCAGGTACTGCAGGAGGAACAGTTTATGGGGTTCAGGGAAGAACTCAGAAACCTCAGTTCCGCAATGGGTACCATCGTTGTGGCTCTCAACCAGATTGTCACCACATTGCGGGACCATGTGGCACCACAAAGGGCCCCTGTCACTAGCATGGACCAAGAGCAGCCTACCACCTCCGCCGGCGCTAGTGGACAGGAGGCCCCGACACAAGAACAACAGGCCACCCGAACCCCACCCCCTGCAGAAGGAGAAGGAGAGCGGGGCCTGAGATCTAGGAAGAAGACAGAGTAGGATGCCAAGACCCCCGCCAGGAAAGGATACCCCCTGATGTCATCCCACTGTCCCACATTGTCACCCTGTCCAACCTTCAACTGCCCCTGCTCCACCTTCCACAGGCATATGGACAATGCACCTGTGAGACTGAAAATCTGGACTCTGCCATGGACATTCCTCCACCATCACCCATCACCGATTTTCAACCATTTCCCAAAATTGAGTACTTTAATAAACACACTTATTGCACAAAAAATAATCAGGAGTCTGCCTGTATTTTTTAACAATTGTATTAGACATAACCGTGCAAAAATGTCCAGTAACATTGTGATGACAACATACCACTGTCACACTGCTGTAGTCCATGGGGAAACTAAGCTGAGGTCACGGAGTGGGGCCCACATCTCTGAAATTGGAAGGGAAAGTCACAACTCAGTTAACATACACTGGGGGGAAACTCAGACAGTAGAGAGGCAGGAGACTTTAAGTAAATTTAAAATGCCGGTGTTCATTCTTACCTGTGTGTTATTGAAAATACTGCTGTATTACTGTTGTCTGTGTCGTCCTCTTCGTCTTCCTCCTCTTCACTCTCCGCAGGCTCCACAGCTGCCACAACACCACCATCTGGACCATCCTCCTGCAGGAAAGGCACCTGGCGTCGCAAAGCCAGGTTGTGAAGCATACAGCAGGCCACGATGATATGACACACCTTCTTTGGTGAGTACATTAGGGATCCACCTGTCATATGCAGGCACCTAAACCTGGCCTTCAGAAGGCCGAAGGTCCACTCGATCACCCTCCTAGTACGCCCATGGGCCTCATTGTACCGTTCCTCTGCCCTTGTCCTGGGATTCTTCACTGGGGTCAGTAGCCACGACAGGTTGGGGTAACCAGAGTCACCAATTAGCCACACACGGTGTCTCTGAAGTTGTTCCATCACATAAGGGATGCTGCTATTCCGCATGATGTACGCGTCATGCACTGACCCAGGGAACTTGGCATTTACATGGGAGATGTACTGTTCAGCCAAACAGACCACCTGGACATTCATCGAATGATAACTTTTTCTGTTCCTGTACACCTGTTCACTCCTGCTGGGGGGGACCAAAGCCACATGGGTCCCATCAATGGCACCAATGATGTTGGGAATATGTCCAAGGGCATAGAAATCACCCTTCACTGTAGGCAAATCCCCCACCTCAGGGAAAACGATGTAGCTCCGCATGTATTTCATCAGGGCAGACAACACTCTGAGCAACACCTTTGAAAACATAGGCTGAGACATCCTTGATGAAATGGCCACTGTTGTTTGAAATGACCCACTTGCCAAAAAATGGAGTACTGACAGAACCTGCACTAGAGGGGGGATCCCTGTGGGTTGGCGGATGGGTGACATCAGGTCTGGCTCCAGCTGGGCACACAGTTCCTGTATAGTGGCTCGGTCAAGCCTGTATGTCAGTATGACATGTCTTTCTTCCATTGTCGACAGGTCCACCAGCGGTCTGTACACGGGAACATCCCTCCATCTCCTCGCAAGTCCCAGCGGACGGTGCCTAGGAAGGACAACAGCGAGCACAGAGTCAATCAACCCACAGGTACGTTCCCACAGCTTGCACAGTACACGATTCTCAATGCATTGAATGGCTTGTATGAGTGTTGATGCAAGGCCTAGGTATGTGTGACGCAGTAGAAATTAAGCCATGTGGGCCCTTGAAATGGCGGCTGCCTGACCTGTGAAGTGCGACAATGGGATGTGAGGTCAATGCGCTGGCGTGGCACACCGTGGCGGTAGGCGGTCGAAGACCGCGGCGCAAAGCCGCATTGCTTAACATTGAACCCTATGGGTTTCATGATCCAATGACGAAGTGCGGCGGCGGTCACGGTACGCACCGCCGCGATACGCACCGCCGCGGGCGTGACCGCCATTTTCTATCAGCTTAATCACTCGATACCTGATCATCCACAGGAGAGGACCTATACTGCAAGTGCTGCTGTGACCTCGGTCTGGAAGAGACAATGGCTGCTGCGACTGGGGAAAGGGCCCCTGCCTTCACTTCTGAAGAATTGGAGAAACTCGTGGACGGGGTCCTCCCCCAGTATACGCTACTCTACGGTCCTCCAGACCAACAGGTAAGTACACTGGGAGCATGCTTTGCGGGCAATGCCTGGGTTGAGTGGGGTGGATGAAAGATGGTGGGGAGGGGAGCGATTGAGGCATGCATCAAACGAGAGATGAGAGCATGTGCCACATGGCAAGGGTGGGAATGGGGGGCCACTCACATTGGCAATGCAGAAACTGATGAAATATTTTTTATCCCCCTGTACATGTCACATAGGTCAGCGCCCATCAGAAAATCGACATTTGGCGTGCCATCGCCAAGGACGTCCGGACCCTGGGGGTCCACAACAGACGGGGCACCCACTGCCGCAAGAGGTGGGAGGACATCCGCCGCGGGAGCAGGAAGACCGCAAAGGCTCTGCTGGGGATGGCCTCACAACGTAGGAGGGGTGGCACTCATCAATTGACCCCCCTGATGTCCTGGATCCTGGCGGTGGCCTACCCCGATTTGTATGGGCGCGTGAGGACATCACAGCAGACACAAGGGGGTGAGTACAAGCACAATCTGGTGATTTTGAGCACATTCGAGGTGTCTGGGTGGGGGAGGAGGGCTGTGGGTATCCCTAGGCCAGGGCGATTTCCATAGGCTAGGCACCTCCATTAGGCATGGCCCTGTGCCCCCGCCACCCACCTCTGTAGGTTGCCTAGTACAGCTAATTATGGCCCTGTGTCACCTATGTGTGGATTTGTCGTCCATAGGCTTGTAGGCCATGTCCCACGGATTGACTAGTGGACCCCAAGTGCGCGGCGTAGTGCAGGGGGCTTCTGTGTTTGTCCTCTCCGCCAACTGTGTCGCCAATGCATGCACTCAACATGTCTTTATTTCTCCCCCCCCCCCTTTTTTGTTGGTCTTCCTGTTCATGTGTGCATTAGCATCATCAGGCGGAGGAGAAGTGGCATCGGAGAACGAGGGAGCTGCATCTCACATGGCCCAGGAGGGCCATGCAACCGACTCGGAGTTCACCAGTGAGACGGAGGGCGAGGGGAGCTCCACAGCGGGGACACGTGGTGACACCAGTGACACAGACACGTCCTCGGAAGGGAGCTCCCTTGTGGTGGCGGCAACATCCGTGCCCACTGCAACAGCAGGTACAGCCGCCACCCAGCGCACCAGCTCCGCCCTCCCAGCAGCCCCTCAGCGTCGGCCCCGTGCCCGCCCACCCAGGAAGGTGGGCATCTCCTTCGCCCCAGGCACCTCAGGCCCTGCCCCAGTTAGCCCTGCTGCCCTCAGTGAGGAGGTCATTGACCTCCTCAGGACGCTCATTGTTGGGCAGTCTACCCTTTTGAATGCCATCCAGGGTGTAGAAAGGGAGGTGCACCAGAGTAATGCTTACCTGGAGGGCATTCATTCGGGTCAGGCTGCCCATCAGCGATCGTTCAACGCTCTGGCCTCAGCACTGACGGCAGCCATTGTCCCTGTCTCCTGCATCCCCCCTCCAACTTCCTCCACCCAGTCCCAGTCCCCTGTACCTCTGCCTATCCCAGACACACCTACAGACCGGCCTGCACACACCTCAACACCCAAGGGAAGCTCATCCAGACATAAGCACCACACATCATACAAGCATTCACACAAGCAACATCCACATGCAGACATGCCAACAGCCACTGCCTCCTCTGTGTCCCCCTCCTCCTCGTCTCCCTCCTCCCTCCCTGTGACGTCTCCACTCACACTTGCATGCACAACATCATCAGCCACTACGTCCATCACCAGCACACCCACCAGAACACTCCGCACACGTGCAGTCACCACCCCCACTACCATTTACACGTCCCCTGTGTCCTCTCCCAGTGTGTCTGTCACCCCCTCTTCCAAACCACACAAACGCAGGCAGCCACCCACCCAACAGCCATCCACCTCACGACAGCCTCCAGCACAAGCACCTGCACCCAAAGACACCAGACTTGACTCACCTACAACCACATCCTCTTCCTCCACTCCCATACCCACTGCACCTACCCTTCCCAATGCTCCTAAAACGCTATTCCTGTCCAAAGTTAACCTCTTTCCATCATCTGACCCACCCCCTCTATCTCATAAGAGTCCAATCAGCACCTCAGCCACCACAACCGCTGGACCTACAAGGACAATAGTCCAAGGATTTTGGAGTCCACCACCTTCAAGGGCAGCTACATCGGCTAGCAGTAAAGGGACAGCCAGCCCACCCCCTGGGAAAAAATCACAGAAAAGGCAAGGCCCGGCGCGAGAGGCCAGAGACAGCAGGCTCCAAAGGCACTACCCTTGCACCGTCAGGAAGTGGTGTGCCACCTGGCACACCGACAAAGGGAGGAAACGGCCACAGAGGAGCAGGGAAGGGTGGCAAGGGCAGCACGCCCGACAAGTCCGGCAGCAGGCGAGCTGCCCAGGAGGGCCCCATCAGCCCCATTCCAGGTGTGAAGGAGGACACCCACGGGCCCGGGACAGCAGCACAGGAGGGCCCCGCAAGCGAGTAGACAGATGTGCACGAAGGGCCCGGCAGCCACATGTCGGGTGGCGAGTGAAATCCATGTCATGGCCGGGTCTGGTGCCCTGGAGACACATGTCAAGCACCGCTGCACAGGGCACCGCCGTCTCAAGAACCGCTGAACAGGGCCCTTCAAGTCAAGCACCGCTGAACAGGGCACCGCCGTCTCAAGAACCGCTGAACAGGGCCCTTCAAGTCAAGCACTGCTGAACAGGGCACCGCCGTCTCAAGAACCACTGAACAGGGCCCTTCAAGTCAAGAACCGCTGAACAGGGCCCTTCAAGTCAAGCACCGCTGAACAGGGCACCGCCGTCTCAAGAACCGCTGAACAGGGCCCTTCAAGTCAAGAACCGCTGAACAGGGCCCTTCAAGTCAAGCACCGCTGAACAGGGCACCGCCATCTCAAGAACCGCTGAACAGGGCCCTTCAAGTCAAGCACCGCTGAACAGGGCCCTTCAAGTCAAGAACCGCTGAACAGGGCCCTTCAAGTCAAGCACCGCTGAACAGGGCACCGCCGTCTCAAGCACCGCTGAACAGGGCCCTTCAAGTCAAGCACCGCTGAACAGGGCACCGCCGTCTCAAGAACCACTGAACAGGGCCCTTCAAGTCAAGCACTGCTGAACAGGGCACCGCCGTCTCAAGCACCGCTCCGCTGGGCCCTTCATCTCAAGTACCGCTCCGCTGGGCCCTTCATCTCAAGCACCGCTCCGCTGGGCCCTTCATCTCAAGCACCGCTCCGCTGGGCACCGCCGTCTCTGCACCGCTCCGCTGGGCCCTTCATCTCAAGCACCGCTCCGCTGGGCACCGCCGTCTCTGCACCACTCCGCTGGGCCCTTCATTTCAAGCACCGCTCCGCTGGGCCCTTCATCTCAAGCACCGCTCCGCTGGGCCCTTCATCTCAAGCACCGCTCCGCTGGGCACCGCCGTCTCTGCACCGCTCCGCTGGGCCCTTCATCTCAAGCACCGCTCCGCTGGGCACCGCCGTCTCTGCACCGCTCCACTGGGCCCTTCATCTCAAGCACCGCTCCGCTGGGCACCGCCATCTCTGCACCGCTCCGCTGGGCCCTTCATCTCAAGCACCGCACCGCTCCGCTCAGCCCTTCATCTCAAGCACCGCTCCGCTGGGCACCGCCGTCTCTGCACCGCTCCGCTGGGCCCTTCATCTCAAGCACCGCTCCGCTGGGCACCGCCGTCTCTGCACCGCTCCGCTGGGCCCTTCATCTCAAGCACCGCTCTGCTGGGCACCGCCGTCTCTGCACCGCTCTGCTGGGCACCGCCGTCTCTGCACCGCTCCGCTGGGCCCTTCATCTCAAGCACCGCTCCGCTCGGCCCTTCATCTCAAGTACCGCTCCACTGGGCACCGCCGTCTCTGCACCGCTCCGCTGGGCCCTTCATCTCAAGCACCGCTCCGCTGGGCCCTTCATCTCAAGCACCGCTCCGCTGGGCCCTTCATCTCAAGCACCGCTCCGCTGGGCCCTTCATCTCAAGCACCGCTCCGCTGGGCCCTTCATCTCAAGCACCGCTCCGCTCGGCCCTTCATCTCAAGCACCGCTCCGCTGGGCACCGCCGTCTCTGCACCACTCCGCTGGGCCCTTCATCTCAAGCACCGCTCCGCTGGGCACCGCCGTCTCTGCACCGCTCCGCTGGGCCCTTCATCTCAAGCACCGCTCCGCTGGGCCCTTCATCTCAAGCACCGCTCCGCTGGGCCCTTCATCTCAAGCACCGCTCCGCTGGGCCCTTCATCTCAAGCACCGCTCCGCTGGGCACCGCCGTCTCTGCACCGCTCCGCTGGGCCCTTCATCTCAAGCACCGCTCCGCTGGGCCCTTCATCTCAAGCACCGCTCCGCTGGGCCCTTCATCTCAAGCACCGCTCCGCTGGGCACCGCCGTCTCTGCACCGCTGGCCCATTGGCAGAAGGGGCAGGGCCGGATCTGTGTCAGGCAGGGCTGCACGAAGCACTCTGGGCACCATGCCTCCTCCAGAACCAGTGTAGTCTGTAAACCACTTGATAGACTGTGGCTTTGCACTCCCCAGGGTGGCACAGTGGGCAACCCACCCACTGTAGAGACTTGTGAGACTGTGGCTTTGCACTCCCCAGGATGGCACAGTCGGCAACCCACCCACTGTAGAGACTTGTGAGACTGTGGCTTTGCACTCCCCAGGATGGCACAGTGGGCAACCCACCCACTGTAGAGACTTGTGAGACTGTGGCTTTGCACTCCCCAGGATGGTACAGTGGGCAACCCACCCACTGTAGAGACTTGTGAGACTGTGGCTTTGCACTCCCCAGGATGGTACAGTGGGCAATCCACCCACTGTAGAGACTTGTGAGACTGTGGCTTTGCACTCCCCAGGATGGAACAGTGGCCATGGAGGCCCCTCGTGGATCTGGCGTCGTGGACTCATCTGGCTGAGGTGCCCCCCTTCCCCCTGAGGTGCCTGTAGTTTTGCTATCTGATGCCCCTGCAGTGTTCTCTCCAATGGATTCGGGTCTCCTGTGTGGGCTTTGCCCATGTGTTTAGGCCCATTGGCCCACGAACAATGGCTGATACCCAATTTGGACCGGACAATTTACATATGTGTATATAGTTATAGATGTTTGATATATTTTTTTACTTAGCCGTACAATATACTTCAATTTTCATGATCATTTTATTTTGTCTTTGCATTCTTCCGGGGGGTTTGGGGGGTGTCACTCTGAGTTGTTGCTCTGCATTGATGTGTATGTTGTAGTGGGTGAGGGTGGGGGTGGGTGTGTCACGTATGTGTGTCCCCGTAATATTTTGCCTCCCCTGTGTCGTAGGTGCAGTACTCACCGTTGTCTTCTGCGCCGGCGTTCGTGCTCCTGGTAGAGGAGCAGGAAGACAATAGCTGGTAGGATGTGTAGTTCGGGTTCCATGCTGTCCAGATTCCTCGTGGAGTGTGTTGAGGTGAGCGTTTCCCGTTTGAAATGTCTGTTTCCGCCGTGTTTTTATCGGCGGGGCTACCACCCCGGAAAAGGTGGCGGATTGGTGGGTTGTGATAGGGTGGGCGGTACATTGTCGGCCGCCTGCCTGTTGGCGGTGACCACCGCGCTGTTTGTCTGTCCCGCCGTGGCGGTTGGAGTGTTAAAGTGGCGGTCTCTGTTGGCGGTTCCCGCCAGGGTCAGAATTCCATTTTTTTGCCCGCCTGAATGTTTGCGGTTTGGCCGCCGCTTTAACACCGCCCGCCAGGGTTGGAATGACCCCCTATGTGTTCCAGTTTTCTTGCCATTGGACTCTTCAGCAGCTTGCTGCCTAAGGCCTTCAAGAGAGGGACAGGTTTCTTGCCCCTTACACAACTGTTCCCTTGAGGGTCCCCCTGGGCCTAAGAGCTCAACATGATAAGGTTCCAACTCCATAGGCTCAGTTCCCTCAGAGGGCAGAACTTCTTCCTGGGAAGAGAGGTTCTCTTTCTGTTGTTGTGTTGCAGCTGGTTTCCCAGCTGGCTTTCCTTTTCTCTTGGTAGGCTGGGCCCCTTTTCCAGGCTCCAGCTCTACTTTTTCACCCTGTGCCTTGCACTGTGCCCTTGTCTTGACACACACCAGTTCAGGGATACCCAGCATGGCTGCATGGGTTTTCAGTTCTAACTCAGCCCATGCTGAGGACTCCAGGTCATTTCCAAGCAAACAGTCTACTGGGATATTTGAGGAGACCACTACCTGTTTCAGGCCATTGACCCCTCCCCACTCTAAAGTTACCATAGCCATGGGATGTACTTTAGTTTGATTGTCAGCATTGGTGACTGGATAAGTTTGTCCAGCCAGGTATTGACCAGGGGAAACCAGTTTCTCTGTCACCATGGTGACACTGGCACCTGTATCCCTCAGGCCTTCTACACTTGTCCCATTAATTAAGAGCTGCTGCCTGTATTTTTGCATGTTAGGAGGCCAGGCAGCCAGTGTGGCTAGATCCACCCCACCCTCAGAGACTAATGTAGCTTCAGTGTGACACCTGATTTGCTCTGGGCACACTGTTGATCCCACTTGGAGACTAGCCATTCCAGTGTTAGCTGGAGTGGAGTTAGAAGTGGTAGTTTTCTTGGGACAGGCCTTGTCTCCAGTTTGGTGTCCAGGCTGATTACAGCTACGACACCAGGCCTTTTTGGGATCAAAGTTTTTACCCTTGTACCCAAAATTGGTTTGTGAAGAGGCTCTGGGCCCACCCTCCTGTGCAGGTTTTTGGGGGCCTGTAGAAGACTCTTTACTATTTTTGTTTTTGGATGTCTCAACACCTTTCCCCTGGGGAGGCTTTGTGACCCCTTTCTTTTGGTCACCCCCTGTGGAAGTCTTGGTCACCCTAGTCTTGACCCAATGGTCCGCCTTCTTTCCCAATTCTTGGGGAGAAATTGGTCCTAGGTCTACCAGATGCTGATGCAGTTTATCATTGAAACAATTACTTAATAGGTGTTCTTTCACAAATAAATTGTACAGCCCATCATAATCATTTACACCACTGCCTTGAATCCAACCATCTAGTGTTTTTACTGAGTAGTCTACAAAATCAACCCAGGTCTGGCTCGAGGATTTTTGAGCCCCCCGGAATCTAATCCTATACTCCTCAGTGGAGAATCCAAAGCCCTCAATCAGGGTACCCTTCATGAGGTCATAAGATTCTGCATCTCTTCCAGAGAGTGTGAGGAGTCTATCCCTACACTTTCCAGTGAACATTTCCCAAAGGAGAGCACCCAAGGAGATTTGGTCACTTTTCTGGTTACACAAGCCCTCTCAAAAGCTGTGAACCATTTGGTGATGTCATCACCATCTTCATATTTAGTCACAATCCCTTTAGGGATTTTTAACATGTCAGGAGAATCTCTGACCCTAGTTATGTTGCTGCCACCATTGAAGGGTCCTAGGCCCATCTCTTGTCTTTCCCTTTCTATGGCTAGGATCTGTCTTTCCAAAGCCAATCTTTTGGCCATCCTGGCTAACTGGATGTCCTCTTCACTGGGGTTATCCTCAGTGATTTCAGAGTTGTTGGTCCCTCCTGTGAGGGAAGCAGCATCTCTGACTGTTATATTTGGAGACTATCTTCATCCTCTGTGTTGCCATCCTCAGAGGGGTTGGCTCTTTCAAACTCTGCCAAAAGCTCCTGGAGCTGTAGTTTGGAAGGTCTGGGGCCCATTGCTATTTTCTTTATTTTGCAGAGTGACCTTAGCTCCCTCATCTTAAGATGGAGGTAAGGTGTGAGGTCGAGTTCCCCCACATTCATCTCTGCACTAGACATTATGCTTCTAAAAGTTGGAATACTTTTTAAGAATCTAAAACTAGTTCTAGAGTCTAATTCAAACTTTCACAAAACTTTTAAACCCTAAAAGAAATGCTAACAGGGACTAACACAAGGCCCTAGCAGGACTTTTAAAAATTTAGAAAAATAGTTCAAATTGCAAAAATCAATTTCTAATGACAATTTTTGGAATTTGTCGTGTGATCAGGTATTGGCTGAGTAGTCCAGCAAATGCAAAGTCTTGTACCCCACCGCTGATCCACCAATGTAGGAAGTTGGCTCTGTATGTGCTATTTCAAAGTGAGGAATAGCATGCACAGAGTCCAAGGGTTCCCCTTAGAGGTAAGATAGTGGCAAAAAGAGATAATACTAATGCTCTATTTTGTGGTAGTGTGGTCGAGCAGTAGGCTTATCAAAGGAGTAGTGTTAAGCATTTGTTGTACATACACACAGGCAATAAATGAGGAACACACACTCAAAGACAATTCCAGGCCAATAGGTTTTTGTATAGAAAAATATATTTTCTTAGGTTATTTTAAGAACCACAGGTTCAAATTCTACATGTAATATCTCATTTGAAAGGTATTGCAGGTAAGTACTTTAGGAACTTTGAACAATCACAATAGCATATATACTTTTCACATAAAACACATATAGCTATTTAAAAAGTGGACACAGTGCAATTTTCAACAGTTCCTGGGGGAGGTAAGTTATTGTTAGTTCTTGCAGGTAAGTAAACCACCTACGGGGTTCAAATTGGGGTCCAAGGTAGCCCACCGTTGGGGGTTCAGAGCAACCCCAAAGTCACCACACCAGCAGCTCAGGGCCGGTCAGGTGCAGAGGTCAAAGAGGTGCCCAAAACACACAGGCTTCAATGGAGAAGGGGGTGCCCCGGTTCCAGTCTGCCAGCAGATAAGTACCCGCGTCTTCGGAGGGCAGACCAGGGGGGTTTTGTAGGGCACCGGGGGGGGACACAAGTCAGCACAAAAAGTACACCCTCAGCAGCGCGGGGGTGGCCGGGTGCAGTGTGCAAACACGCGTCGGTTTTCAATAGGTTTCAATGAGAGACCAAGGGGTCTCTTTAGCGATGCAGGCAGGCAAGGGGGGGCTCCTCGGGATAGCCACCACCTGGGCAAGGGAGAGGGCCTCCTGGGGGTCACTCCTGCACTGGAGTTCCGATCCTTCAGGTCTTGGGGGCTGCGGCTGCAGGGTCTTTTCCAGGCTTCGGGATTAAAGAGTCAGGCAGTCGCGGTCAGGGGGAGCCTCGGGATTCCCTCTGCAGGCGTCGCTGTGGGGGCTCAGGGGGGACAACTTTGGTTACTCACAGTCTTGGAGCCGCCAGGGGGTCCTCCCTGTAGCGTTGTTTCTTTACCAGTCGAGTCGGGGTCGCTGGGTGCAGTGTTGCAAGTCTCACGCTTCTTGCGGGGATTGCAGGGGTCTTTAAATCTGCTCCTCTGGAAACAAAGTTGCAGTCTTTGTTGAACAGGGCTGCTGTTCTCAGGAGTTTCTTGGTCTTTTGGAAGCAGGGCAGTCCTCTGAGGATTCAGAGGTCGCTGGTCCTGGGGAAAGCGTAGCTGGAGCAGTTTTCTTCTGAAGGAGGGAGACAGGCCGGTAGGGCTGGGGCCAAAGCAGTTGGTGTCTCCGTCTTCTCTATAGGGGTTTTTCAACTCAGCAGTCCTCTTCTTCGTAAGTTGCAGGAATCTAAATTCTTAGGTTCAGGGGAGCCCTTAAATACTAAATTTAAGGGCGTGTTTAGGTCTGGGGGGTTAGTAGCCAATGGCTACTAGCCCTGAGGGTGGATACACCCTCTTTGTGCCTCCTCCCCAGGGCTAGGGGGTCACATTCCTATCCCTATTGGGGGAATCCTCCATCTGCAAGATGGAGGATTTCTAAAAGTTAGAGTCACTTCAGCTCAGGACACCTTAGGGGCTGTCCTGACTGGCCAGTGACTCCTCCTTGTTATTCTCATTATTTCCTCCGGCCTTGCCGCCAAAAGTGGGGCCGTGGCCGGAGGGGGCGGGCAACTCCACTAGCTGGAGTGCCCTGTGGTGCTGGAACAAAGAGGGTGAGCCTTTGAGGTTCACCGCCAGGTGTTACAGCTCCTGCCTGGGGGAGGTGATAGCATCTCCACCCAGTGCAGGCTTTGTTACTGGCCACAGAGTGACAAAGGCACTCTCCCCATGTGGCCAGCAACATGTCTCGAGTGTTTCAGGCTGCTAAAACCAGCCAGCCTACACAGGTAGTTGGTTAAGGTTTCAGGGAGCACCTCTAAGGTGCCCTCTGGGGTGTATTTTACAATAAAATGTACACTGGCATCAGTGTGCATTTATTGTGCTGAGAAGTTTGATACCAAACTTCCCAGTTTTCAGTGTAGCCATTATGGTGCTGTGGAGTTCGTGTTTGACAGACTCCCAGACCATATACTCTTATGGCTACCCTGCACTTACAATGTCTAAGGTTTGGCTTAGACACTGTAGGGGCGCAGTGCTCATGCACTGGTGCCCTCACCCATGGTATAGTGCACCCTGCCTTAGGGCTGTAAGGCCTGCTAGAGGGGTGACTTATCTATACTGCATAGGCAGTGTGAGGTTGGCATGGCACCCTGAGGGGAGTGCCATGTCGACTTACTCGTTTTGTCCTCACCAGCACACACAAGCTGGCAAGCAGTGTGTCTGTGCTGAGTGAGGGGTCCTCAGGGTGGCATAAGATATGCTGCAGCCCTTAGAGACCTTCCCTGGCATCAGGGCCCTTGGTACCAGGGGTACCAGTTACAAGGGACTTACCTGGATGCCAGGGTGTGCCAATTGTGTGAACAAAAGTACAGGTTAGGGAAAGAACACTGGTGCTGGGGCCGGGTTAGCAGGCCTCAGCACACTTTCAATTCAAAACATAGCATCAGAAAAGGCAAAAAGTCAGGGCGTAACCATGCCAAGGAGGCATTTCCTTACAACAAACAAATAACCAGGACCACTGGAATTATGCGACAGGGGAGCACCACATTATGTGGCAATGTTCACGGAAGTATGTGTCAAGAAAAATCAAAATACGCAACATTATACAGCACATATTTTTGATAGTATTACTTAATTATTTTGTAAGTTTTACACATGGTAATACTGCCTGCAAAAAATATTGTGCCTTATTTAGTACCAGTTGAACAACCAAATGCAGAAATAGGCATCTGAAAGATAATTAGTTACCTTTTACGAAGGACCTTCCACTGCACACAAAAACGTTGCCACATTTTTAGTAACTTTTAATATGCTTGAGATTGAGACATTTTGTTGTTGTTAAAATATGCAGATTATGTAGGCAAATCCATAAGTATGTCCAAAAAGCAGCAGCAACAAATCGCATAATTCCATTGGCCCCATAAATAACATAAAATACAGGATAACAGTATAGCAAATGACTTAAGTGTACATGAAACAAAACCTAGTAATAGAATGAGAAATTAAGTGAGAAGTTAAGCACAGACATAGGCCCCCATTACGAGTGTGGCAGTCACACCGTATTGCAACCATGACGGTGATCCCGCCGCAATACAGCCAAGTTTCTGCCAGTGGGGTCGGACCGCTGCAGCCGCCGGTAGCCACCTCCAGGCAGACAGGGACCAATTCACTACCCACCATATTATGAGTCAGCAGACCACCAGATTTCTGGAGGGTCGTAAACATAAACTTCGCACTTGTATAGCGCACTACTCACCCATTAGGGTCTCAAGGCGCTGTACGCATACCGCTGTGGAACCCCTCCTGGCTTTTCCATGTGAGGCACCCACTCCTGTACAGCCCCCAGGGTGAAGCCAGGCATCCAAGCGCTGTCAGGGCCGTTGTGGAGATTAAGCAAGCTATTGCCATGAGTTACAGAGTGGGACCCATTAATTAGATTAGGCACCGAGGCGAGAATTATCTGGTCCAAGGGAATTGAGCCCAAGACCCGCCGAGGTGGGAATTGAACCCTGGTCGCGGGCCAGATCTCTGCATAAGGGTCTGCAGCTCTAACCATTGCGCCACACTTCTCCACCCAACCGCCTCGAAAAGCCTGGCGGAAACGGTCAGTATAAAAGGAGACACTCACCTCTAGGTACACAGATGCGTCTGCGGCCGCCATGGAACCTGAACTGGAAGTCTTCCCACTGCTTGCCATACCCCTCCAAGCCCAGCAACGATGACCAAGACGACAACCGTAAGTACCCCCGCCTAGCACACACTGGAGGGAAGGGCAGTATTACACACCCACACACAACACACACACCTGGCACGGACAGCAACGGCCACACACAAACTACACAAACGCATACGCTAAATACACACACCACAGCCAACATACATGTGCCATACACACAGCACACCGCACACACACCACCGCCACTGTCAAACACATCCATACACAACAACCCACAATCACACACAAACGCATTGTCAGAAAGACACATCAAAAAACTCCACCTGACAACACTTACTGGCAGCAATACATACCAACAACACACAATCAAAATAATAGTACAGACATCCAAACAAGGCCTCAGGTGACACGCCATGTCCAACTAACATACAAAGGACATCACAGATGTATCTATATGCACATGGACGCACACATCACTACCTAACAATGCCACACACCACCATAACAACACATCACAACAAGCATATGGCACAAGTCATCAACCCAGCACATGCAGCAACACAGATACATCCCATACACATACGAAACACACACAAATGTATACAGATATAACACAACCATGTTGAAAGAAATCCAGGACAATTTCTTAACCTTGACACCAACATCTCAGTGGTGCAGATGTATTGGTGCAAATTAATAATATTTAAAAACTATATACAACTTAAGCTTACTGGCCAGTCCAATTGTCACAAGTGCCCCAGGCACATTGGGCACAGTTACATGCCCCAACTTGGCTCCTGACTTCAAATTGGCCTCCACATGGCATGGGCATCAATGGGGCAGGCTGGCACCTCAGGTATGGGGGGGTGGCGGCGGTGGTGGCTTGGGCTTGGAAAGGGAGTTCTTGGGTTTTGGTTTGGGAGGGGGGTTGCCTTTGATTTTGATTGTGGGGGAGGGGGTTTGGATCGTGGGGTAGGAGTAGGGGCCTTAGGCCTTGGAGGGGATGGTTTCTTTGCAGGGGGAGGGTCATGGGCACTACTAGGGGGCCATAGGATTACTGGGAAGTGAAAGTACTAGGTTGAGGCAGGGCGACATGGCGCTTAGGGGCATCACAAGTGGGATAGGAGCAGGGAACAGGTCAAGACGGGCAAGGAAACGTGTTTTAGGTACAGAGGTGGTCATGGGTAAAATGTTTAGGAGTGGAAGTAGAGGGAGTGGTTGTAGGAGGTTTTGGTGTGGTGGACGTGGGTGTATGTTGGGTGGGTGAGTGGTGTTTTTTGGGAGGAGGCCAGAAGAGATGAAGGGAGAAGGGATACAAGATGTGTGAGTGTACGTTGGGGTGATGTCTGCAAGTAAGGTGGATGTGCTGCATGTGGTCGTTAAGGTTGTCGTGGTGAGTGCGGATGTGGTGTGTGGCGTGGATGTCTGCTGGTCTGCTCTTGTGGTGTCTGTGGGTATGACATGACTGGTGGCAAGATCAGGGAGTGTTGGTGTAGTGATAGCAGATGTGAGTGGTGATGTGACTGTGAGGGAGGAGGTGGTAGGGGAGACAGTGTAGGGAATGTCTGTGTCCTTGTGTCTCCAGGTGTGTGTTGACTGTGTGCATGCTTATGTTGTGTCTTGTGGTGCCCATGTTTGTCTTCGCACACCTTGTCTGTTGTAGTGGGTGAATGCTGGTCTGTATGTATGCTCTGGATGGGTGAGGGGTGTAGGATTGGGCACAGGTAGCTGGACAGGGGAAGGAAGATAAAGGGACACTGGCTGCCGTCAAAGAGGGGGCCAGAGCCGAAATGATCTCTGCAGGCCAGTCAAGGTACTGTGAATGTCTTCCAGGTAGGCATTACTTTGTTGCTTCTGGGATGCCAGTCCCTGGATGGTATTCACAACAGTTGACTACCCCACAGAGATAGATCTCATTGAGGGCTGCAGGGCTGACTGGGGTGGAGGCAGAGGTGCCTGCGGCGCAGGAGACCCCCACCCTCCTGGTGAGCAGGCAATTGGGTGGGGAGCCACAGGGAGGGCGGTGCTGGTAAGGGGGTGGCAGACAAGAATGGGGCTGGGATGGAGTCAGATGGGTCCGCCAGCACAGGGGGCTTCCATCAGAGGAGGAATCCGAAGACGATGTCGCTGTACCGGTTTCCCCTGTGGTGTTCTCCTTGCCCTCCGTCCCACTGGTCCCTTTGATGTCGGTGGACTGTGCCTCCTGGGTCCCATGGGCTGCAGCTTCCCCACTCACTGGTGCCCATTCTCCTTCGCCTGATGATGCTGATGCACACAAGGATAGAAGAGGACAGGGAGAGAGGGTGGGAGAGAAAGGGAGAAAGGTGTCAATACCTATCCATCTAGTACACATACAAACAAGTGCTCTACTCCTCTTCTGGCATGGCAAGGAATGGCCATGATACATTGTCCCCAAATATTGGTCATGTAGACATAACCTAATGCTCAAACTGTTACCTCCTAATTTCTACAAAACGACTAGTTTGGACATGCTGCAGTCTGTCATCAGTCGTTCCACAATTGTAATAACTACCATCTACCCACATATACTTACCAATCTGACACTTTTGACACTTTAAAAAAAATGTCATGGATAAGTACATTGCACACAAAATATAGGACAGGTAGATAAAGAACTCATGATGTACAGAAGTCCATTGACAATGCAATGATTTCACTGTGGAAGTTACCTACTCACAGTACTTATTACCCAATATCAGCCCTGACAAGATGGCATTGGCTATCTAGAGCAGACTCAGGGATAGAGAATAGAGGTTTGCGAATCACTCAACAGAGGAGTGTGTCTAAACGTAACTGGACAAGGAGGTATAGCACCAACATATTACTGCCTGCGTGGTGTCTAAACTGTGGACTTTATAGCCAGAGACTATAATCTGATCTTATGTACACACACCTCATTAGTACCTAAGTTATCTAATTGACACAATAGAAGCCCATATAACTGATATTAAACAGTCTGTACTCACCCCCTTGTGCTTGATGTGCTGCCCTCAAGCACCCATCTATCTCCGGATAGGCCACCACTAATATGTGGGCCATTATGGGGGGTTCATGGTCGGACGGGCACCCCTCCCTCGTTGGAAGGACATCCCCAGCTGGGCCTCCGCATTCTTCCGGGCCCAGCATCTCAGGTCCTCCCACCAGTTTCTGCAGTGGGTGCTCCGGCGGCTATGGACCCCCAGGGTCCGCACTTGCTTGCCGATGGCTCTTCATATCCCCTTTTTCTGATGGGCGCTGGCCTCCATGGGAGACAGACAAAAGGAGATAATCATGTAGAGTTTCAGTACACCTACAGTAGTGGCCTACACACAGCATGCACAGCACATGCTCATACCGAGTCCACATTATGCCATTATCAATCATACAACACAGCCCCAGCAGTCAATCATGCCATGTCAGTATTCACACACTTTCGCCAACACACCACCCTAGCTGATAAGTATTCCACATTGTACTGACCTGTTTATCTGGAGTCCCATACAACTGTCCATACAGGAGTTGGACCCCTTCCACCAGTTTCTCCAGTTCCTCCTGGGTGAAGGCTAGGGATCTATCTCTTGCATGATGTGCCATTGTGGCTTCTAGATACGGAACACAGCAGCTCACGCAGAGGAGTTCTTGCTTGCTTGAGTGTCAGGAGTCAAGTGAGCTGGGCTATAGAAAATGGCAGTCATGGACGCGGTGGTGATGACCGTCACTGCCAGCGGTGATCATCATTGGCCCCAGTTTCCCATAGACATCAATGTTAACCAGTGAGGAGTTGTACGTGAGTTCCGACTGCCTTCCGCCATGATGACTAATGTGGCGGAATGAGGTCATTTCCATCTGCCCTCTGCATGTAGGACAGAGGGCTGCCGATTTACATATTTTTATGATTTCTATGTTTTCCTAGTGCGTCACAGATGCTGATCACTAGTTGCGTGATGTACGAGGTAAACTCATGTGTACTCACTAGTGAAGTGAGTGTCACCTGCCAATATGTATGATGTATCATCTTTTCAATGTGTGGAAGTTTGACAACTGTTTCTGACTTATGGACAATATTACTATTTCTGACTTCCATCTCTGTACAGACCCCCTGTGGCAAGTATAGCAATGGTATTTACAGCCAGGATGTCGCAGTTGTGTAGTGTGTGAATAACTGTTTCCCTGTTTCAGCTATCAAATACCTTACATTACTTGTCCCGTTTGCTACTTCTATGGTGTACTTTTTGTAACACTGTAAGAGGTGTCATACATTTTGTTCTATCCTATGCCTAGATACCGTCCAGTGGGGAGAATGCACTGTAAAATGCACTGGTCTACCGGCCCCTAGTCGACCTTGCTCCCATGGACAAAAGACTCATTATACAGATGTATCATCTGAACCGCTAGACCATCAGGGAACTGTGTACCCAGTTAGGGCCGGATCTCCTGCCAGTCATACGTAATCCCTATGCCATCCCTCCAATAGTACAGGTGTTATCAGTACTCCACTTCTTAGCCTCTTGCTCTTTTCAGGTGACATTGGGCATGGCAGCAGGTATGTCGCAACCCATGTTTAGTTTTGTGTTGGAAGATGTACTGTCTGCTTTGGTAAAACACATGGACAGCTACATAAGGTTCCCACATTTTGATCAGGACCCACTGTGAAGGCTGACTTCTATGATGTAGCACATATTCCTCATGTGATAGGGGCCATAAATGGCACCCACATTGCTTTGATCCAACCCAGGATCAATGAACAAGTATTTAGGAACAGGGAAAGTTATCATTTTATGAATGTGCAGGTGGTGTGTCTCACTGATCAATACATATCCCAAGTGACAGCCAAGTTCCCTGGATCTGTGCATGACTCCTACATTCTGAGGAACAGCAATCTTCCACACATGATGGCACAACTACAGAGTGAGCGGGCTTGGATCATTGGTGAGTCCATTCTTTTGTTGTTCCACTGTTAGCTGTTCATTCTTCACAGTTTACCTTATGCCAATCCTGGATTTTAATGTGTGCAAATGTCTTCTACACAGGTGACTCCGGGTATCCTAACCTATCATTGCTGCTGACACCAGTGAGGTATCTGGGTAAGAAGGCGAAAATCGCTATAATGAGGCCCAGGGCAGGATAAGAAGGGTGATTGAACGCACTTTTGGCTGCTGAAAGCAAGATTCCGATGTCTGTACATCTCTGGAGGTACCCTGCTCTACCCCCGTAAAAGGTTTGCCAGATAGTTGTTGCCTGCTGCTTGCTACTCAATTTGGCCCTGAGAAGTCATATTCCTTTACCCGAGGAGGATGCAGTGCCTGCTGTACCGGTGGCAGATGAAGGTGCAAAAGACAGTGATGAAGATCGTGATGATGAGAATGATGTGCACTCAAGAACTCATCTGATACTCCAGTACTTCCAATGACAGTCAGGTATGAATGCAAAAACAGTTATTTGAAACTGATCTGATTTGCAGTGTGGCTGGTGAGATGTCAATTACTGGTATTATGGCTACTGTGCAGATGGTGATTGACTTTTTTGTACACAATGAGTAAACAAGGGATATGATGTATACATTCAGCACAAGTGTTGCAGTACAAATTGTCTTACTAACATGTTTATGCTAAGTGTTGCACTACCTTGTGTGACAAGGTTTATTGGAAACAGTTTACAGTCTTTTCACATGGATTCACCATTAGGGTCTCTTGAGACAAACATATCCTCAGTTATAAGGCTCTCCCTGACAGAACTCCCAGCCCAGGATGTTAAGAAGCAGTCAATGTAATTGTAACTTTGGATACTGTTTGGATGTGTCAGCTATGAGGTACTGACATATGCCATAGTGTGGGAGATGTTATGTACTGTAGGGAATGTTCCATTCGTCCACAATGAGTAATTCAAATAATTTTGTAAGTCTGTAAGAGTACAGCATGTTAAGTGGCCACCTAAATTAAGATCCTAATATGTCTATTCTCACTGTCTTGCATTAGTTCCAGGTAATGTTGTTGTGTTAACTCGGTTTCCTGCCTCATCTGCTGGCTGCCTTTGGAGAAGAAATCAGATCGTGTGTAAGGAAAACCTATTTTTGAGCACTTTACTCCACCTTCCATCCCCTTCCATGACATACATTTGTCTGACATTTGTTGACATTTTGATTTCAGCATACAAACATTGGTATATCACTCAATAAGAACATGTAAACAGTACATGTGCTCAGTGGTGTTTATTCTGACAATATAGTTGAAAGTGGAGAAGAGTGGGGTGATGGTGTTTGAAATCATCAGAGTAGTATGCACAGCTGTGGATAGTAAAGGTCCCGTATCCACAGGCCAATGGAAAATGGGGCAATGACGGGGGAGAGTAAATAGGATGTCTCAGTGGCACGCAATGGAGACAGTTGAGGAGAGGGTCACTTCCTGACAGTGGGATTGGTCTTGCATTAATTTCCTGCAGGATGTCTGGCTAGACAACCACGTTTGTGGAGGGGTTCCTCATTTACAGAGGGAGGGGTGCTAGTGGCCTGTAAGTCCTCTGGCAGGGCCTCCATTCCACTAGCTATAGCAGATGTTAAGGGCTGTGTTGGACTATGGCTAGTGGAAGGGGCCTGCTGGTGGGTGGAGGACTCACACAGGATGGTGGGTAGTTCTTTCAGCACCCCTACAATGGAGGCCATGGTGGCATTGAGTGCTTGCCATCGCTGCATGGCCTCCTGGTGGTGTTCCCTCTGCAGCCTCTGGTTCTCCTGCAACGTGGCAAGTATCTGGCCCATCCTGTCCTGGGATTGCTGGTATGCTCCCAGGACTTTGGAGATGGCCTCCTGGCCAGTCGTTTTCCTGGGTGGCCCCATCCCTTGGCCCACAGGTGCCCTCCCACTTGACCTAGCCCCCTATACCTGTGTCCCTGGCACAGTGTGCCCAATCCCAGTGACACCAGGACCTACAGCGTCTTGGGTGTTGGGGGAAGACTCAGGTCCCTGTACTGTTGGACACACTGCTGATTGAGCTGTCCTTGGGACACAGGTTTGGGAACGTGCAGTTGGCTGAGGTTTTGTGGCCACAGGTGTGGTGTCCTCTGCAGTGGGCAGGGCGAGGCTGGTTGTGGGTTATTGATCAGATATCCCAGATGGGCCAGGTATGTCATCCAGATCCAGATATCCCAGGTTGTACTCATTACTGGGGCCTTTTTCCTGTGGAGGACTGGCAATTTTGTTAAGTTCTTCCCTCAGAAAAAAATGATTTCCCTTTTCCTTGTACCGACATTGGTTGCAGCGGCGTCCTCACTCCCGGTGGCTCTTGCGGAGGCTGCTCTTAGAACTAGCTTCTTCAGGTTTAACTGCTACTCAAGATGGTGGCCGCAAATCCTTGTCAGCGCTCTAGTGTTTCTACCTTAGTCTTGTGCTGAAGGTTCCCTCCAGCTGTTTCTCTCTGGGAGCCCTGCACTTCAACTGTCATCCTGAGGAGAATGAGCAGTGTTCCTGAGGCGATTCGTTTCATAGAGAATTCTTTCAGTTTTGAGTAATTAATTCTTCTTCTTGTTACGGTGTGCACACCGGCTACTTTTTCCCTTTTGAAGAAGCTGAATTTTTTCCTTCTTCCAACAACTAGCTATCGGCTTTCTGAGGAGAATTAGTTTTGATTTAACAGAACTTGAAGCAACTGCAGTAATTAATCCTTTTGTATGATTTCCAGACTTGCCAATACATATATGTACATATATAGTCAAGAACTCTTTGCGTTGCAGACTTGTCAGTCTTAGAGACAAACCTCAGTGTTCAGACTAATTCCTAGAGACTATGATTGAGAAAACTGAACCTTGAAAAGGAGTTTTCTTTCCTGTAAAATACATTAGTAGTTTTATTTATTTGTGAACTTTTGAACTGTTCTCCAGAGAACCTTGGAAACCTCTGAATCCTGGATATTAGAAGATATTAAGTTAACATTGTTCTCTTAGAAAGAGGCTAGTCTGTCAAAAGATCCAGGTTAGGAGAACAATAGAATTGGGTGAATATGAATGGTTGAACAGTTGAATGCACAGTAGGAATGTACTTATCTATGCTCTTATCACCCAAATGCAGGTCCTTCCTTTAAAGATTTCCCAATAAGAAGAAAGGTGCAGGTTTTCAGAGACACACACTGAATATCCTATCTTCAAGTGGGAAGCACAGACTGGAACTGGATCTGGAGGCGGTCTCTCTTTTTCTATTCCCATTCCCCATTCCCCCTAGTGGATGCAGGGTTCAGATAATCAGTTAAAGTCCTAGCACGCATCTGTTGGAGGAAGTTGGGTAAAAGGTATCAGCTCCTGTGGAAGTTTGATTTAATTAGTAATCTTCTGACATGTGATGCCGGGTGACAGTGGCTGTTGTACCAGTGAATGGAACAGACTGCTGTTGGTATCAGGTTTATATGATTGTAGTATGATGCCATGGTGCATGCTGCTGTTTAGGTGCTTACCAGGGATGACAATGACAGTTGCTACTGTCCAATTTTACATTGCTGGAGTATTTTTTTCACATAGGTTTCATCTTAGATGTGGGATTGTGTCTTTTGTGGTGGATTACTGGCATTACCATGTCATGGGTTGGAAATTACACCTCACGATTATGTAGCATATGCCTTGCTCATACATGCAGGTGTTCCAATGTTGAATGTGCACATTTTAGAATACTTTAGTATGTAGTGATGCATTGTGGGAGTAGTAGTCCATCCAGCTGAGCATGCTTTCCATTAACTCTGGGGTATCTGGTTGGGATGGTGTCAGTGGGGTGGGGTGGACATGCAGGAGAAGGGTTTTAGCTGATTAGTGGGTTGAGGGTCAGTGTAGGATGGGCCAATGTGGGCAGTGATGGGGGGTGGGGTCGCATGCTGTACAATGTGCAGGGGAGTTTATATGATTTACCAGTCTCCAGTCCCCCAGGTATTCCAGTCAGGCCCTCTGGATGCAGGATAGCCATGACCTTCTCCTCCCATGCTGTGAACTGCGGGGAGGAGGGGAGAGCCTGCCACCAGTCTTGTGGCTGGCAATATGGTGTTGTGACACCATGGAACGCACCTTCCCCCGTAGGTCATGCCACCTCTTCCTGATGTCCTCCCATGTGCGTGGATGGTTTCCCACTGAGTTTACCCTGTTGACGATCCTCTGCCATAACTCCATTTTCCTGACTAAGGATGTTTGCTGGACCTGTGCTCTGAACGGCTGTGGCTCAACCGTGAAGATTTAATCTACCATGACCCTCAACTCTTCATCAGTGAAGTATGGGTGTTTTTGTGGGGACATGATGATAGTGTGGTGGTTGTTGTGGGAGGGTGGTGCAAAGGGTGGAGTGTTTTTTGGTTAATGGGGTGTGTGGGGTGGGTGGTTGCGTGTGGTGATGTGTTGTGATTGTGTGCAGTGGTGATGTGTGTGTGTGTTGTAGATGGTGAGGTTGTGTCGTGTGTGCCTAGTGTAAAGTGTAAATGTGCCTATGGTATGTGGGTGCTAAGTGTTGAATTCTTGGGTCCTCGCTGTCTGTGAGATCGTAGTTGTGGTTGCAAAGGATTGTGGGATGTGTGGGTGTGTGTTTTATAGTGGTGTGTGTGCTATGTGTATGTGAATCAGGTGTGGGGTATTCGCACTGTCCATTGTGGAGTAGTGTTATAGTGGAGGTGGTATTTCGACCGCAGCGGTTCGCACTGCCAATGGTTTTGTGGGTTGTAGTTTGGAGGGTGGGATGTTGTCAGCATGGCGGTGTGGGTGGTGGGACTGCCTCTCTCCTGCCATCGTTCAGCCTTGAGGTGTCGGTTTGTGGCTTTTCTTTGGCAGTTTTGCGTTTGTGACTCGTAATACGGCGGTCTCGTTTTCACTGCCATGGCGGTCTTTCGGCGTCCGCCACCGCAGCGGTCTTACTAAAAGACCGCCAAACTCGTAATGTCCACCATAGTCTTCCATTTTCATGGGTCTTACCTTGACCCAGCTATGGACTTGAAAAATCGTATTCTTATCCACCTCAAATACGAGTTGATAAAATCCTTATTGTTCCAAATTTTCCAGGTCACTACACAAGATTACCTTTCTCACATTCCACCACTTGCCATCCGTCAATTGTATCATGTTCCCCTTTGCTTCATACACCTCCATATGACACAACCTTACTGAGCAGCCCTTCTTGCAAATTCCAGCAAACACTCTCACCCAACCTCCCATTTTTGTTTTCTTTCAACATTCCTTCACCTTCATATTGTGTATCTGTGCATACTCATATTAGCATTTTTTAACTCCGTCATCCAGAGCATGTCTATCAACCACAGAATGGATCATTCTTTCTATGCAACCAGTATTAACTGCAGTGCATGCCATGCTGCCCTTCAGGAAAGAAACAGGTGATCATTATGACCCTGGCAGTCTTCTGACCACCAGGTTAACGTGGTGGTATCACCGCCAACAGACTGGCGGTAATGACTGCCAAATAATGACCATGGCAGTGAACCCTCCCATAGACAGCCAATGTACCACACTAACCGCCAGTGCAGTACTGACACTGAACACGGCGGTAGCCACCTAGACAAGGATCTTCCCACCATATTATGACACAGCACACCACCAGGATTCCCGGGGCAGTAGCAATGACACCAAAAGCCTAGCGGAAGCACATCACTTAAAAGGAAACACTCACCTCCAGGGCCATATAGGAGTTAGCGGCCGCCATGGATCCCAAACTGCAAGTCTTCCCAATGCTGTCCCATGCCATGGCCGTCCTGGAGCACCAATGCCAACGAAGACGACGACAGTGAGTACAGCCGCCTAGCACACAAGGGAGGGAGAGAGGGTGGGGAGAGTGACACACACATGCACAACACACACCATACACACATACCACACACCCAGAACCAGCTGCAGAGTAAAACAACAGTAACAGAACTTGCGAGCAAAAAAAGCCAGGACACATACACTGTTCTCTAGATCTGTATTCCTGTTGGATGAATATTCAAAATACAAAAACATACACAACTGTATATACATACATACAGGGCCAAAGGCCAGTCCAGCGTCTCAAATGCCCAAAGGGCAAAGTCTAAGCCCATGCTTGACTCCTGACAACATCGGAACTCCACTGTTCAGAGGCATCATGTTGGAAATGGGCAGGTACCTCAGGGGGGGGGGGGGGGGGGCATATCATTTGGAGGGGGCGCCTTGCCTACTGGTTCTGGAGGGGGCGCCTTGCCCACTGGTTCTGGAGGGAGCTCCTTGCCTACTGGTTCTGGAGAGGGATCCTTGCTCACTGGTTCTGGAGGGGGATCCGTGCCCACTGGTTCTGGAGGGGGCTCCCTGCCCACTGGTTACTGAGGGGGCTCCTTCACCTCTGGTTCCGGATGGGGCTCCTTTGGCTCAGTTTTGGGTGGGGCCTCCTTGTCCTTGGTTTTGGGTAGGGCCTCCTTGGGCACACTTTTGGGTGGGGCCTCCTTGGGCACACTTTTGGGTGGGGCCTCCTTGTCCTTGGTTTTAGGTGGGGCCACCTTGGCTTTGGATCTGGGTGGGGCCTCCTTCGCCTTGGATCTGGATGGGGCCTCTTTGGCCTTGGACCTCGGTGGGGCCTCCTTGGCTTTTGGATCTGAGTGGGGCCTCCTTGGCTTTGGATCTGGGTGGGGCTTCCTTGGCCCTAGGTTTTGGAGGTGGCTCCATGGTCTTGGTAGTCTGTTTGGGAGGGGCAGCAAGTTAGTCCTCTGTTTTGTGGGTGGAGGAGTGTCCTTGGTGAGGGGGGCCAGCCTCGCACTCATGTGCCCCTCAGTGACAGCTGGAGACTTTGGGGGTGGAGCAGTGTCAGACTGGGTGCTCGAGGTACTGGGCTTGGGGGGGTGGGACCTTCCTCTTATGGCCAGGAGGGGGGGAGGAGGAGGGAAGAGGTCAAGGTGGGGCAGGATGTGGGAGGAGGGATGAGAGTGGAGGTAGAGGGAGTAGTTGTAGGAGGAGGAGGTGTGCTGGACTTGGGTGCAGGTGAATGGACAGTGTGCGTGAATGAGGTGGATGGCTGTTGCGGTCTGAGTGCGAACGTTTGTGTATCTGTAAAAGGGGGTGGTCAGACAGGGTGGGGGAGTACAAACATGACGTGTCGATGGATGTTGTGGTGGTGTCTGTATGTGAGGTGGGTGTGCTGCATGAGGTGGTGATGGTGGTGGTGACTGCGCATGTGGTGTGTGGGGTGCATGTCTGCAGGTCTGCTGTTGTAGTGACTGTGAGAAAGGCTGTGCAGGTGGCAGGTTCAGGGACTGTTGATGCAGTGCATGTAGGTCTGAGTGAGGATGTGACTGTGAGGGAGGAGGAGGAGGGGAGACAGTGGAGGCAGTGGATGATGTGTGTGCATCTGGGTGTTGGCTGTGTGAGTGCTTGTGAACTGAAGTGTGCTGGCTGTGTTTGTCTGTGCGAGTCTTGTGTGTTGTTTTGGGTGCATGTTTGTCAGAATGTGTGTGTGGGATGAGTTGGGGGTGAGGAAACTGGGAAGTGGGAGTTAGAGGAGGGACGGATGAAACCGGGACACTGGCTGCTATCAGTGAAGACGCCAGAGCCTGAAACGATCTCTGTAGGGCCGCCACGCTACCGTGAATGCCCTCCAGGAAGGCATTGCATCGCTGCATCTGGGAAGCCAGCTCCTGGATGGCATTCATTATTGTTGACTGCACTACAGAGATGGATCTCAGGAGGTCAACAGCCTCCTCACTGAGGGCAGCAGGGCTGACTGGGGTAGGACCTGAGGTGTCTGGGACGAAGGAGATGCCCACCCTCCTGGGTGACCGGGCACGGGTAACTCGGTGGGGGGCTACTGAGAGGGCAGTGTTGGTATGGGGTTGGCGGTAGAGCCTGTAGCTGGGGTGGTCCCAGAGGGGTCCGCCACCACTAGGGAGCTCCCATCGAAGGAGAAATCAGAGTCAGTGGTATCACCTCCTGTCCCCGCCATGGTGCTCCCCTCGCCCTCCGGCCCTCTGGTCCCCTCGGCGTCAGTGGACCCTGCCTCCTGGTTCCCGTGGGCTGCAGCTCCCTCACTCGCCGGTGCCCTTGCTCCTTTGCCAGATGATGCTAATGCACACATGGACAGGATTACAAAAGGAGGAGGGGAGAAAGAAAGGGAGCATAGGGTCAATCACAGCACTAAGAGCACAAATGGCATACACATTACTGTCACACACTGAGGCTGAGAATGTGCAGTATGGACCACACTGGCATGCCATACCACTGGCTAAGTACCATAGCAGGTAGGAGCCAAACACTGCCAGCTACACACCAGCTGTGATCAGCTAAGCCCTGTTTGACATGGGAAGCCAGCTACCTAGCTATCAAAGACATGCATTTCACCCTATTAACCTTAGCTGGACCAAGCAGCAATGTCTAAACTGGCATATTGGGGAATCCACTGACTAGTACCATGCACCCAAATCCCATGCCAGGAAACAGAAACTGTTGTCAAACACACTGTACTTACCCCCTTGTGGCTGCTGTGATGCCCTCAAGCGCCCATCCAGCTCTTGGTAGGCCACCACCAGTATGCAGGCCATCAGGGGGATCAGGTTCTGATGGGCACCCCACCCTTGTTGGGAGGCCTTCCCCAGCTGGGCCTCTGCGGTCTTTGGCATCTCAGGTCCTCCCACTGTTTCCTGCAGTGGGTGCTCTGCCTGCTATAGACCCCCAGGATCCACACGTCCTTGGCCATGGCACGCTACAACCCCTTCTTCTGATGGGCGCTGACCTGCAGAGAAAACACAAATAGTGGGACAACATTAACCAGACAATCAAGCCTATCACACATATGGCCTACAAAATGTATTATCCCCTCATCAGGCACACACATGACCCGTATCCCTGTATTAGCGCCTCCACCAGCCATACCCCTCCCCATATGACACACTGCTAGCACACACACACAGACATCTCCATGTAGCCATGTCACATGCAACATACCCGTGGTGTACTCACCTGTTGGTCTGGAGGCCCATACAACTGCCCATACAGGGGTAGGACCCCATCCACGAGCCTCTCCAACTCATCCGACGTGAAGGCTGTGGCCCTTTCCCCTGTTGCACAAGCCATGGCAGGTTCCAGACACAGATTACAGCAGCACACGCAGTGGAGATGTCGTCCTGGGGAAAATGAGAAATCTAGTGAATTGTTAGAAATAAAATGGCGGTCATGTCCGCGGCGGTGATCATCCTTGGTTCCCATACTCCATAGAGGGCTATGTTGGCCAATGCGGAATTGCACGGCGGTGCAGGCCACCTCCTGCCATGACGTGAACGCCAGCCGAGTTAGGTCACTTCCACATGTCCCTGAATACAGGATAGGCGGGTGCCATTTCCTAATGCTGGTACACATGTACAGATTGATAAGTGCGACATTGTAGTCGAATGTTCTCACCTATACAATTCCAGTGTCCAACATACAAGCATGCTCTGTGTACAGTGTTTAGTGTGTTCATGATTCCTGTAGTGACTCCCTTCTTACTTTTGGGTCCCTTAGGTACCAACCACTGTGGAGGAATAGGATGAGGAGGCAAGCACCCGTGTACGGACTCCTTGTGGACTTGGCTACACTGGAGGACAGGCACATCATACTCACCTATCGTCTGAATAGGGCCACAATCACAGAGCTGTGCGCACAATTGGAGCCTGATCTGCTACCTGCTATCCGCTGCACCACAGTTATACCCCATCTTGTGCAGGTTCTCTCAGTGCTCGCAGTTTCCTGTCAACTGGCTCTTTCCAGGTGACAGTGGGCTTGGCTGGAGGAATGTCACAGCCAATGTTC
Source organism: Pleurodeles waltl (assembly GCF_031143425.1). NCBI lineage: Eukaryota > Metazoa > Chordata > Amphibia > Caudata > Salamandridae > Pleurodeles > Pleurodeles waltl. Next base: position 255,034,876 of record NC_090436.1, read on the forward strand.
TCTATTGTGCTTGCAAAGGTTTTGTCTGCCTTGCTCAAACACATGTGCAGCTACATCACATTCCCCCAGGTAGATGATTTACCCGCTGTGAAGGCTGGATTCTATGCAATGGGACATATACCACATGTAATTTAGGCCATTGATTAGACCCACATTGCCTTAGTCCTCTCAGGGCCAAAGAACAAGTGTCCAGGAATCAGAAGTTTCCACACTCAGGGGGTTATTCTAACTTTGGAGGAGTGTTAATCTGTCCCAAAAGTGACGGTAAAGTGACGGATATACCACCAGCCGTATTACGAGTTCCATAGGATATAATGGACTCGTAATACGGCTGGTGGTAAATCCGTCACTTTTCCGTCACTTTTGGGACGGATTAACACCTCCTCCAAAGTTAGAATAACCCCCTCAATGTCCAGATGGTGCGCCTTGCTGAACAGTACATCTCCCGCGTCACTGCCAAGTATCCAGGGTCGGTGCATGAGGCCTTTGTCCTGAGGAATAGCAGTGTCCCACAGCTGATGGCACAACTACAGAGGCACATAGTGTGGCTAATAGGTGATCCTGAGTCCCCACCCAATGTATGTCAGTGTATGCCTTCGGGAGTCATAGCCCATGCCATTGTGCAGGGCTAATGTGTGTCCCTTACTTCTTGCAGGTGATTCCGGCTACCCAAACCTGTCCTGGCTTCTGATCCCTTTTAGGAATCCGAGAACAGGGGCTGAGAATAGGTACAATGATGCTCAAGGATTGTCGAAAGGACCGTCGATCTCCTGAAGGCTAGGTTCAGGTGCCTCCATGTGACAGGTGGATCCCTGTGCTACTCCCCTGAGAAGGTCTGCAGAATTGTTGTTGTGTGCTGCATGTTGCACAATTTGGCCATCAGATGGCATGTGCCCTATCTGCAGGAGGACGGGGTGACAATGCAGCTGTGGCAGCAATGGACACTGAGGATAGTGAGGAGGAGGAAGATGAGGAGGATATGGAAATCAGGTCACATATGATCCTGCAGTACTTCCAATGACACTCAGGTAAGACTGTTGAACTAAACATTTCTACATTTTAGTGTTATGCTGTGTGACTGTAGCATAATGCAAGTCATTACCTTTGCAACCCACCTGACTGTCACCTATGCCTTACCTTATTGCAGATGTTGGTATTGGTCCAACACCGTGCTGCTGTGATGTGTACAGACTGCTGAGACACATTTTTAGGATAGATCAATGTATTACTGGACATTTACACAGGATCATGCAGCTCATTACAGTTCAATACATTGTACATTACCTTTAGATAAAGCACTATTACTCAAGTTGTGTCCACGGGTGTTTATTAACAATTGGTATACAGTGGGGAGTGCAATAGAGTGTGATGATGGTTGGGAATAGTCCAGTGTACTGGCCCAATCTGGTTGTAGCACAGGTCCAGTGTCCAAGGGGCCATAGGAAGGGGAACAATGGCAGTTCAAAGTGGACAAGGTGACACAGTGGAACACAACGGGGACATTCAGGAGGGCCTCATTTCCTGGTGGTGGTCTTTGTCTTGGGAAGTGTCTCTAGTGTCTGTCTGGGTCACAGGGACCGTTTGCAGGGTGGTTCACCTTCTACAAGGGGAGGGGTGCTGGTGGCCTGTGGGTCTTGTGGCTTGGACCTCCTGTCCACTAGCTGCAGAAGATGTGGAGGGCTGGTCAGTACACTCGCTAGTAGAAATGGGCCCACTGGTGTGCTGCGTAGTCCCTCATGGTGTTGGCCATGTCACTCAGCACCCCTGCAATGGGCCTGCAGTTCTTGCTTGATCTCCTGGTGGGTCCCCTGCAGCCAGTGGTTCTCCTGCATGATGTATATCACCTGACCCACCTTGTCCTTGGATGGTTGATATGCCCCCAGGACATTAGTGAGTGCCTCCTGGGAAGTCGGTTCCCTGGGCCTGTCCTCCCCCTGGTGCACAGCTCTCCTCCGCCCGTCCCTGGCCACTTGTACCTGCGTCCCCTGAACGGAGTGCCCTCTGCCACTGACCCCTGGACCCTCATTGTCTTGCCTGTGAGGTGTGGACTCGGGTCCCTGTACAGGTGGGCACACTGCTGATTGACGTGTCCTGGGGACAGAGGTCTGGGGACGTTGGGTGGCTGCTGTGGTGTTGGATAATGAGGTGGGTCGCTCTGTGGTGGACTGGGAGTGGGCTGGTATAGCCGACTGACCAGTGGTCCCTGATGGGCCAGGGAGTTCATCCAGATCCAGAAGTCCAGAGTTGCTGTCATCACTGGGGGCATCTTCTGGTGGGGGGCTGGGTAGCTGCGACACCTCCTTGCCACTGAGATTGGCTGGGGCACCTGTGGGGATGTAAGTGGTGTATTATGCTATGCTTAAGGTTGTGTGTGTCTCTCTCACACTCACTCACACACACACTCACACACACACTCCCCCTCTCCCTCCCCCAGAGAATCCCAGTTTTATTTCAGACATACAGGAATGGAAATATTCACCAGTGGACCTAGAATCATCGTTAACGAATTCCATGATTTGGGTGTCATCAGCATAAAATATCTGGTGAAATTAAAGAGATTGAATGAGCCAGACCAGCGGAGTAAACAGAGAAATCCTGAGGAACTCCACATTTAAATGGCTTAGGGGAAGGGCAAAATGGATGACGACAACCCACGTAAGTCTGGTGTGAGAGTATAAAATTAAACCAGGGGAGGGGTTTGTGTTGCATACCAGAGTACGAAAGATAATGGATTAAGATTGAATGAGATATAGTATCACATGTTGCATTCATATCTAAAAGAATCAGTACAGCCCTGCCTCCTTGATGAGGAGCAGTGTGCAGGTCTTTAAAGACAGAGATCGTGCCTACGTAGAAAGCCAGTTCATCAGCAGTCCAGCAGATAAGGGGCAGCAGCTGCCGGGATGAGAATAGTATCGATGGGGGCATTATTCAGTATTGCCATTATTTTTGTCATTAAAAAGAAGGTAGGGCATTAAAGAGCTCCTCAGGAGGCTTATTAAGCCCTCTTCAACGAAGTGCTGTGCTGCACAACCGTTCACGGCTTTTGACTTTTCGCGCTTCTGGAAGCTCGTCTGAGGTATTCAATGCTATTTATGTATGAATTAAAATACAATGCCAGTATTGTTCACAGTGGACTATGGAGTGTCCTTGAGCAGCTTCAGTCACAGTGGTGAGGCCAGTGGCAATACTGATGTCACCAATTATAGCAAATGAAATGTGTTCTGCAGCTCGTTAAGTCATAAAAACGGTGATATAAATATTTGCCATGCCCTAAAATCCAAAAGAGACGTGACTCTTAATGCATGGGCCCACACCCTTAGCAAGACACCAAACAGTCATACAAAAACAATGGAATAAACCGCAACAAAAGATGCCACAAACAAGAACAATTTTATCTGTGCACATAAATCATTGACAAGTGGTACCATTCCGAATAATTGGGATATGGCACCTGGAGACCACATATCAAAGACTCAAACAAGAAGCTAGGGGCAGCAGCAGGGGCATAGTTAAGCACACAATAGAATATGGTGCCCAGGTACCCCAGTAAATACGCGAGCTCTCTAAAGATTACACCGATTAAGTAATGTTGTTACGTCGTCAGTGTGGGACCTCCAAGAAACTAAAACCAAAATGTCACAGCCTGGACCTAGATTTCTGCTAGCATCATCATTGCAATTTAGGATTTGTAGCCCTGGGGACCTCCTGTAAACCCCCTTAAACTTAGCACTGCTCTCAAAATACAAGTCGTGGGATGCTCTAAACTGGTAAGCAGCAAGCCTATAGCGAATGATATTGGAGGCACGAAGCCTTTCGATTGGTCACTGGCTGTGTCAGTAAATCTATGCCCTAAAGCCCCCTTTTTAAAACTTCATCTTTCATAATTCATGGGTGTTGTAAAATGGCTTCGACTCAGTGCCTGCGGCACATGTAAATTAGGAGTTCTAATTAGAAATGCTGGCAGCGTTTCAGCACTCTCACCATGTTAAGGTGGGTGATGTCTGGAAGCGACAGTCCTTCCCTGGTGAGGCGAGGGGATAAGGATGGTAAGCAGATGTCATCAGTTAAATATTAAATTTACACTGTGGGGAGTGGATTCAAGATTTGTGCTCTGGTCATTTGCACATGGCTACAATGTAGTGCGAGGCAAACAATCTTATGTCTTTTGAATCATGCATAAGGGCCATTGTCGAGGCCTTCTGAGTGTTGGCTTTGGGAGGGTTGTGAGTTTCATCTTCAGTTGTTTTTCATCTGTTTCTGAATAGCACCTTGAGATGTTTGCAATATGCTGGTTTCACTCCCTTAGAAGTGTGTGGGTGATGACAATTCAAGGAGGAAGACGAGATGCTGGGGTTGAAGTCAGAAGATATGGTAGGAATGATAAGGAACATATTACTTACCCTGAAGCCTGTAACATTTAGGGCTGCAAATTCACATTCTCTGCATACACGAGCCATCTTTTGTTGGGCACGGACATTTGCAAATTGTGTTTCTTCAACGAAGTGTTTGGTTTCAAGATACCGAACAAGCAGAACCACCCCCACTTCTTCCTTTTGGTGAGGGGGATGGTCAAAAAAGGGGCAGACTGAGAGCGTAGGGATCGTTGACGACAGTAAACGATTAGCCTTTTGTGCAGGTATGAGGGTCCAGTTTGATATATTTCTGAGTGTGCCATAGTGAAAGCTTTAAAGATGATCCTTTTCTTTACAGGTAACCAGTGTAGCTGGTTGCGGGTCCAGGGTGATTGAAGCATATTTTGGAAGATTGAATAGAAGGTGAACTGCCATGTTCTGAATCTTTTGCAATCAATGGATACGGTAATCCGGAAGTCCTATATACAGGACATTAGCATAGTTCAGTCTTGACAGGATTAATGTCAGTCCCACCGTTTCCTGGACCTCCCATGGCAGGAATTTGAGAAATTTCCTCAGAATCCTCAAAATCCAGCATGCGGACTTAACCACGGCTGCAAGTTCCTGGCCAGCTCAGTAGGAGGGATGTAACAGGATCTCATGCAAGATCGTGTCAAATGCCGCTGAAAGGTCTAACAAGATTAGTGCAGCATTTTGAACAGCATCCAGTGCGAAATTAATGGAGTCCGTGATCTCCATAAGTGCTGTGTCTGTACTATGTAGGGCCCTAAAGCCGGACTGAGACAGATGGAGGAGTTTGAAGGATTCCCAGAAAGATGTGAGCTGAGCGGTAATCATTTTTTCAATAATCTTAGATACCACAGGGAGCAGGGAGATAAGTCTAAAGAAAGAATGGATATTTGGGTCTGTTTTTTTTTTTTTTTAGCAAGGGGCTATTGTTGGACATTTTCCAAGCAGGGGGGTAATGTCCCAGAATATAAGGAATTTGCAAAGTGCTACAGGTAAATAAGGGCAAAGCTGTTCCCATCCAATCTCATGATTTGGGGGGGAAGGAATCCAATGGGGAGCCAGATTTACTTTTTGAAAAAAATCTTTCTAATTTGTTGCTTTTAGGGGAGAGTTAAGTGCAGCAATTTATTCTGTGCTCTAGGCACTAGCAGCCTCTCATTATTCATGGGGGCCGAATTTAACGGTACTACCAGGTTGTCCTGGATTTTTGGGATTTTATCCTCAAAAAAGTACTCAATTGGAACATAGAGGAGCACTGGTATCCAAAGGTGGTGTGGAGCCTGTGGGATCAGTAAAGTCCGATACCATTAAGAAAAATTCCTGGGCATTATTGTTCGCTTTAGGCCCACATGCTCTGCATAATCTGTAAAGCAGTGCCTCTTGAAAATAGTAGCTAGTAAGCTCATGATGAAGACATTTGAAACAATGTTCTTAAGAACGTTTGGCCAACCAAAGCCTCTTGACTCGCTTGAATATCCACCCAGTAATGCTTAGTGAGCGAGTTTTATGTTGCTCATGCAGCAGCTCTACAGATGTCAGCTATTGGAGTGTTACCCAAGAAGGATACAGTATCCGCCTTCTTACTAGTGAACTGCACCCTAGGAACTGCAAGTAGTGTATGCTTAACTTTAGCCTAGTACATTTGAATACAATTGACAATCTATATGACTATGCCACTTTTACACATGGTGATGTTTTTCAAAAGTGACAAACAGTTAACCTAATAATAATAGTAATAATATTGAGACTTGTTGAGTGATAGCTACTTTGAATGAAGTGTCCTAACGTTGAGATCCAGACTCCAGAGTGAGAAGAGCTCATAAAAATTACCTCAAAAGTCAACCAGGCCTAAAGAGCCAGGTTTCCAACTTTTTCTGGAAAAGAGCTTCAGAAGGGACCTGATGGATTGAAAGAAGAGCATACATATTTTATGCGCCAGGTAGCTGAAAGAGCTACCACAAATTCGAACTTTTTTCACTTTAAGAATGATGCGAACCTAGCATTGAAGGAAAGTACCCTCTTTCTTGGCATGGTTACCACCTTTTCTGCCTGTTGTCAGTGTGTTTGACTGTGTTCACTGGGATCCTGCTAACCAGGACCCCAGTGATTATGCTCTCTCTCCCAAAACTCTGTATTTCATCCCACAATTGGCATACTGGTGCCCCATGTAAGCCCCTACTTTATGGTACCCTGGCTGGGCATTGGGGTTCCAGGGGATCCCTATGGGCTGAAGAAGTTATTCGGCCACCCAGAGGGAGCCCATGCAAAGGGTTCTGCAGGCCTGCCAGTACAGTCTGCGTGAACCGGGTGCATTCACCTGCTTTCACTATAGGTCACTGCACCAGGTCACTATAAGTCACCCCTACAGTAGGCCCTCTCAACCCAGAGGGCAGGGTGCATGTACCTGTGTGTGAGGACACCCCTGCACTAGCAGAGGTACCCCCACAAACTCCAGACTCATTTTACTGGACTTTGTGAGTGCTGGGACGCCCTTTTACACGTGTACTGGACCTAGGTCACTACCTAGGTCCAGCTACATAATGGTAACTCTGAACCTAGGCATGTTTGGTATCAAACATGTTGGAATCATATCCCAAGAATTTTCCAAGAATTGGTTGTATGATTCCATGCACTCTGGGGGCTCCTTAGAGGACCCCAGCACTGCTCCTACAGCCTTCTGAGGTTTTCCAGGCAGCCCCAGCTGCTGCCACCTGACAGACAGATTTCTGCCCTCCTGGTGTTTGAGCAGCTCAAGCTGAGGAAGGCACAACGAAGGATTTCCTTTGAGAGAGGGGTGTTACACTCTCTCCCTTTGGAAATACGTGTTACTGGACTTGGGAGGGGTAGCTTCGCAAAGCCACTGGTATGCTTTGAAGGACTCATTTGGTGCGCTCTGGGAATAAACCAGCCTACACCAGTACAGGGACCTCCAGTCCCTGCTCTGGCGCGAAACTGGCCAACGGAAAGGAGAATGACCACTCCTCTGTCCATCACCACCCAAGAGGTGGTGCCCAGAGCTCCTCCACAGGGTCCCTGGGTTTTGCATTCTTGAATCCAAGGTTGGCACGGAACTCTGGGGGCATCTGAGTTGACAGGTCAGACAGCCCCCTCCTGATAGATGGTCACCCAGCTAGGTGACCAATCCCCCTTTCAGGGCTATTTATGGTCTCTCCTGTGGGTGTTCAGCTTGCGAGATTCCAGCAGGATTCCTTTGTATCCCTTACTTCGACTTCTGCCCAAACAAACTGCACCTGGACTCTCCAGGACCCGACAATCTGAAACAAAGATGAAGACTTTTCCTGCAAATAGTTTTCCTGGCTCCTTTCAGCTTTTGCAACATTTCCCCGACCCTGCATCCTCTGAGGACTGCCCGTCTTCAGTCTGCACAGGAAAGAAGAAGAGATGTCCTTTGGAGTGAAGTAGTCACTCCCCTGCATCTGCAGGCACCAACAGCAATGACAACTGGCTGCTTGGATCCCCTCTCCTGCTGAGCTGTGTGGATCCTGCATCACAGGTGGTGGTTGGAAGTGGTCCTGACGGTCCTCTCTACCAGATGTCCAACTTGGGTGGAGGTAAGCCCTTGCCTTCCCATGCAGGACAGTACCCCAATGTACTGCGTCTTTTGCAGCTGCCAAGGATTGTTGAAACTTCTTCCAAGGGATCTTCGGGCATCGTGTAGCTCCAGCCCCCAGCACTCCTTCCTGTAACGCACAGCTCCCTGAGTGGCTCTCCTGCGGTGTGGAACTCCTTTTTCATTTGCACCTTCTGTGTCCCCGACCTGTGGGACTCCTGTGCGTGCTGCCTGTGCTTCTGTGGGCTCTCTGTGATTCTGAGGGCCCCCTCTGGCTCCCCCTCCTGAGTTGGGTCCTCCTGGGCCTTGCTGGTCCCCGGCATCACCACTTTCCGCCAACCGTGAGTTTTGCCTGTGACAAGGCTTGTTGGTGGAATCCGAACATGCAAACCCAACTGCAAACTTCCTTCCAGTGTGGGACATCATCTGCATCCTCCAGGAACTCAACTCCGACTCTAGGGCTGCAGTGCTGACCTTCCTTCCTCACCGTCAACCAACTCCTGCATCTTCAGCTTGATGGGTAGGGGCTCCTGCCCCCACTGTACTCTGCTGTGTCTTCTGGACTTTACAGGAATCCACCTTTGGTTTCTTACAGTCACCTCTGGGTTTTACAATTTCCTTCTTTTCTTCTAAGTGAGTTTTGTAGAGAAACTCTAGTGAATTACTCCTGCTTTCCTGGTCGCTTGGGGGTGTTGTGGTACTTACCTTTGTGCTTTCCTGGTACCCCCAGTGCCCCTTTAAACACTCCACTTACCTAAGTGGGGGTCCACCTCTCGCATTCAATTTTTTTTAGTATATGCTTTGTGTTCCCCTAGGGCCACTATTCTCTATTGTGTTTTACACTGTTTGCATTGTTTTCTAACTATTCTTATGCCTGTTTCTGACAACTAGTGTATATATCTTGTTAATTACTTACCTTCTAAGGGAGTATTGCTTCAATAGTATTTTTGGTGTTGTGTTACCATAATAAAGTAGCTTTATGTTTGTAACACTGAGTGTATTCTTTCATGTGTGTAAGTGCTGTGCGAGTACAGTGGTATTGCATGAGCTTTGCATGTCTCCTAGATAAGCATTGGCTGCTAATCCACAGCTATCTCTAGAGAGCCTGCCTTCTACACACTGCCTACTCTACACTAATAGGGGATACCTGGACCTGGTATAAGGTGTAAGTACCTTAGGTACCCACCACACACCAGGCTAGCTTTCTACATTGGTGGTGCAGCGGTGGGATAAGCACTTGCAATTGCCTTATCACTCTGTAACCTGGTACTTTCCACAAGAAAGACCACTCCTTACCTAGAGGTACACATAGTACCTAGTGTCAGGGATCTAGTCTCTGGGTTTGGGCAAGCTAGGGGTCTAGGCTTAGCCCTTGCTCCAAACTTCTTAAAAGAGACTAGAAGTTAGGGAGGTTAGGCACACCCTACAGCACTCTAACACATACCATGTGTAGGAAGCTGGCTCTTTATGTACTATCTCAAAGTGAGAGATAGTGTGCACAGAGTCCAGGGGTTCCCCAAGAGGTTTGACAGAGGCAATAATACATAATACTAATGCTCTAATTGTGGTATTGTGGTTGAGCAGTTAGGCTTATAAGAGGGTAGTGTTAAGCATGTGTTGTACACACTCAAGCAATACATGAGAACACACACTCATTGACTTAACTCCAGGCTAATAGGTTTTTATATATAAAAATATTATTTTCTTAATTTATTTTAAAACCACAAGATTCAAATTGCAGGTAAGTACATTAAATGTAATGACCTTACATAGGTATAGTTAGGACTTTGAACCAAAACAATAATGTACACGGTTTTTCATGAAATGGCAATAAGCTATTTTAATAGAGGACACTGCAAAATTCAACAGTTCCTGGGGGTGGTAAGTACAGTTAGGTTAATGTGGTAAGTAAAGCACTTACAAGTTCAGTCTCTGGGGCACAGGTAGCCCACTGTTGGGGGTTCAAGTCAACCCCAAACACCCAGCACCAGCATCACAGGGCTGGTCAGGTGAGGAGATCAAAGAGGAGCCAAAATAACATGGGCGCCTATGGAGACAGGGGGTGCTCTGGTTCCGGTCTGCTGGCAGGTAAGTACCCGAGTCCTCGGGGAGCAGACCAGGGGAGTTTAGTAGAGCACTGAGGGGGTCCCAAGTAGGCACATAAAATACACCGTCAACAGCCCAGGGGCGGCCGGTGCAGTGGGCAAACAGGGCATTGAGTTTGCAATAGATTTCAATGGAGAGACCCAAGGGTCACTCAGACGTTGCAGGCCGGGCACAGGTTGGCTTCTCAGGCCAGCCACCGACTGGGCAAGGATGAGGACCACCTGCTGGTCACTGCTGCACCGGTGGTTGGTCCTTCACGGGCGTGGTGGCTGCAGGTGCAGTGCTTCTTCCAGGTGTTGGATTTCTTCGTCCTGGGCAGTCACAGTCGCCGTCAGGGGGGTCCTCGGGATTCCCTCTGCAGGCGTCATCGTGCAGGTAGAGAGAGGTTAGCTCAGGGTGGACACGTCGTCAGAGTCACCTGGGGATCCTCTCTGGGTCGTTGTTTCTCTGGACACGGGCCAGGGGCGTCGGGTGCAGAGTGGGGGGGACTCATGCTTCTGGAGTGATGGTTTCTTCTTGCTTGGTTGGACAGGTCCACTGCCTACGGGAGTTCTTGATCCTTTGTAATTGCAGGGCAGTCCTCTGAGTCAGCAGAGGTCGCTGTACCTGCAGGATGCATCGCTGGTGCAGGTTCTAAGAAGTTGGAGACAAGCCGGTAGGGCTGGGGCCAAAGCAGTTGTCATCTTCCTTCTTCTCTGCAGAGTTTTTCAGATAGGCAGTCCTTCTTCTTTGTAGGTTGTCAGGAATCTAAAATCCTGGTTCAGGGTCGCCCCTAAATACTGAATTTAGGCGTGTGTTAGGGTCACAGGGCAGTAGCCATTGGCTACTGTCCTTGAGGGTGGCTACACCCTCCTTGTGCTCCCTCCCTTTGGGTAGGGGAGCACATCCCTATCCCTTTTGGGCTACATCCTCCCAAACAAGATGGAGGATTTTCCAAGGAGGGGGTCACTTCAGCTCTGGTCACCTTAGGTGTGGAACTGGCTGAGGGGGCGACTCACCCTTGTTTTTCTCATTATCCCTCTGGACTTGCCACCAAAAGTGGGGGCTCATCCAGGGAGCGGGCATCTCCACTGGCTGGAGTGCCCTGGGGGCATTGTAACACCAGGCCTGAGTCTTTGAGGCTCACCACCAGGTGTTACAGTTCCTGCAGGGGGGAGGTGTGAAGCACCTCCACCCAGTGCAGGCTTTGTTTCTGGCTTCAGAGAGCACAAAGGCCCTCGGGGGTCAAAACCTCATCTCTCAGTGGCAGGCTGGCACAGACCAGTCAGTCCTGCACTGAAGGATTGGGTAAAATACAGGGGGCATCTCTAAGATGCCCTCTGTGTGCATTTTTTAAATAAATCCTGCACTGGCATCAGTGTGGGTTTATTATTCTGAGAAGTTTGATAACAAACTTCCCAGTGTTCAGTGTAGCCATTATGGAACCCTGGAGTTCGTTTTTGACAAACTCTTAGACCATATACTTAATATGGCCACACTGTACTTACAATGTCTAAGAATTGACTTGGACACTGTAGGGCCATATTGCTCATGCAGCTATCCCCTCACCTGTGATATAGTGCAGCCTGCCTTAGGGCTTTAAGACCTGAGGGGTGACTTACCTATGCCACAGGCAGACTTTGCCTTTTTCTCCCCAACAACACACACAATCTGCAATAGCAATGTGCATGTGTCAGGTGAGGGGTCCCTTAGGGTAGCACAACACATGCTGCAGCCTTTAGGGACCTTTCCTGGTAACAGGGCCCTTGGTACCATTAGTACCTTTTACAAGGGACTTATCTGTGTGCCAGGGGTGTGCCAATTGTGTAAACAATGGTACATTGTTCGTGAAAGAATACTGGTGCTGGGGCCTGGTTAGCAGGATCCCAGCACACTCTCAGTGAAGTCAGCATCGATATCAGGCAAAAAGTGGAGGCTAACTGCAACAAGGAGCCATTTTCCTACACCATGTCTGCAACTGGGCACACCTCTGAGGCCATGGATTCTCCTTATGAGAACCTGACCTTCAAGGAATTGAAAGGGGTGGGTGCTGAAAGGAAGTTAAACATGGGGAGGCAACTTGATAAGAGCGTGCTCTTGAGCCTCCTCCTCCAGGGTGACCAGGAGGAGGAGGAAGTGGGAGTAGATTCTAGCCCCTTAGAGCTGGAAAATACATTTTAGATTTGCGGGGTGGGGGTCAACAGAGTACCTCAGAGGGTCACAAGGTTCATAGCAGACCCAGTAGCATAGCTGGAAGCACTGCAAGAAGTGGGAGGGGAATCCACACTGGTAGGGCTGCCTTTACACCCTGAGGGCTAGTGGAAAGGGACAATAAGCCTAGGGAAAGATTCTGCTGTGCCCATCCCCATGTCACCTCAGTGTCTGAGGGGACCAACTGCTCCAGTCCAGAGGGAGACTCTCTAGACAGGGAGCTCTGGAAACTGTTACTGGAAGAGGCCAGGCTGAGGCTGCAGCAGCAACAGCTAGCCCTAAATAGGGAGGCCTTAGCAGTTGAGGGAAAGGCAGGGGTTGGGGCTAACACCCCATGGTAGCAGTAGCTCAGGTTTCAGGGAGAAAAGGGTCAAGGAGGACTCTTTTGACTCTAGAAACCTGCACAAAAGTGTTCCCTCCTACAAGGTAGGGGATGATATTTATAAGTGGTTTGCTGCACTTGAGAGGGTCTATAAAGTTCAGAGGGTTCCTCAAAGGATGTGGGCTGCTTTCCTCTGGTTGTCCTTCTCTGACAAGGGGAGGGATAGACTTATCCCTGTCAAAGAAGAAGATGCACACAACTACAATATCCATAAGTCTGCACTCTCAAATAGGTTTGGTCTTACCACTGAGTAATATAGAATAAAGTTCAGAGAGACCAGAAAAGAGTCCTCACAAGATTGGATAGACTTTGTGAACTGTTCTGATAAAGCTTTGGAAGGCTGGTTTCATGGCAGCAAAGTTTCTGATTATGAGGGCCGATATAACTTAATTCTCAGAGAACATATACTTAATAATTGCATGTCTGACTTGTTGCACCAGTATCTAGTGGACTCAGATCTGACCTCTCCCCAAGAATTAGGTAAGAAAGCAGACAAATGCGTCAGAACTAGGGTGAGCAGAAATGCTCATACAGGGGAGACAAAGGCAAGAAAAAGGAAGCAGGTAAGTCACACGACAAAGATTTAAAAAAATAGTCATCATCAGGTCCACAAAACTCCTCTGGGGGTGGGTCTAAAACCTCTTCCTCTAACAATCAGGTGAAAAAGCATTTGTCGGGTAGGCTCTCATTATTCAAATGAGACTACTGGATTTGAGTGGCAGAATCACCTGCACTGTGGGGGACTGGATCTCAACTCACTACAGGTGACACCTGTCAACCTAATCCGGGTTTTTCTCCAGCTAAGTAGCAGTGCCTCATCTCCACCCAAAAGCAGGGATGATTGGGCAGCCGAGCGCATGACACAATTGACTCCTCAGGTAAATCGTTGTCAGTCAGATCGCATCCGTTTCTCTCAGTTACATTAGTCTCACATTTGCAAGGACAGTCAGAGGCAGTATGTGTTTCAATAAGTTTTTAATGAAGCAACTGCATCTTAGATAATGAAGCATGTACTGCAACAACTACGACGATAAAGCATGACAGGATTAAAGTTGTGACAAGGAGAGTAAAGCATAAAAATAACGCTACCATGTTGTCACTAGAATCATTAAAATAATTCCTACCAACGCTATATCAGAGCACAGCTTGTTAAGCTCTAGTTCTGCCCTTCAGGTTCTCCTAGGAAGGCATCATCTCTCATACCTGAGCAAGAGGCCTGTAGTCTAGAGAAGCGGCTGTAGCGAAGCGTTCGCAATCAGCATACAGTCGTGGTCATCTGGCTGGAATCTCCCTCTAACGTGTATGGGGCAGAGAAGTGTTTTTATAATAAACAGTTGATGTTCTAAGAAAATGTCCCTACCTAAGGATGTGTATGTTTCTATGAACACCAGAGACAAAGTGTTACCACGTTTACCGGCAACCTATCTTACTGCAGCCTTGAGAAAAGCACAGAGTGAAAGAAATGTCTTCTTTAAGAACGCAGTGCTGACCTAGGCAAAGAACAGCTAGATGGAGCAAAACAAAAACAAGACCGCAAATGTGGCTATTGTTAAAATAATAAACAAAGCTGAATAAAATATATCTAGGGTAAAGTGCACAGCGGCAGGCCTGGTTTGCTAAAATAATGTATGTGGAGCTATAACTAAAATGGCTACACAAAACCTTGGTGTTACATGTGTAAGAACAAAGGCCATAGGCCAGGAGACAGCTCCTGCCCTAAGATAAACACCAAGTCACCCACCACCACAACCCCCACACCTACCTCTAGTGCCCCTAGCAATAGCAGTAGTGGTGGAAATAATAATAATAATAATAACCAATCCAAGGGTGTAGGAGGGCTAACTCTGGGAAGTATGGTGGGGGCTGGTTTAGTTAGGGAAATCACTGAGGCTGTTTTCTTTCTTAATGGAGGCATGGACTTTGCCACACTAGCTGCCTGTCCCCTTAACATGGATAAGTACAAGCAGCAACCCTTGATAAATGGTGTTCAGGCAGAGGCCTACAGGGACACAGGTGCCAGTGTCACCATGGTACTGTGAGCCACCCCATGGCAGTTGTTGATCTCACCTGGGGGAAGGGGGGTTTACTGGGCCTGAAATAGTTGTAGTGTCTGACAGACCTACTTGTAGAGTGTCTACTAGGGAATGACTTGGAGACTTCAGCTTGGGCTGAAGTAGAGTTGGAAGCCCATGCAGCAATTACATTGACAAGGGCTCAGGCCAAAAAACAAAGGGAAACTTGGATCCTGAAATCATGCACTAAGAACTTCCTAAAAGCAAGGGTAAGAAATTATCCCCTGCCCCACCTTCCACTGAGGATTCTCCCTTTGAGGAGGAGGAATCCATCCCCTGGACAGAACGTACACCTGAAGAACTCAAAGCTGACACAGCTGAGCTCTTAGGTGCAGGGGGGCTGCCGGGGAGGAGTTAAGTGTGGCTCAAAAGACTTGTCCCACACTAGAGGGTTTGAGACAGCTAGCTGTCCAACAGGAGACAGGGGATGTCAGTAGCACCCACAAGCTGTACTGGGAAGATAACCTCCTGTATTCAGAGCCGAGGGAACCAAACCTGGTGCCACTAGGAGATTGGTAGCACCTCTGCAATACAAAGTGTTTTTATTGACCTTAGCACATGACATTCCCCTAGCTGGTCACCTGGGGAAAAGTAAGACTTGGGACAGACTAGTCCCTTACTTTCACTGGCCCCATGTGTCTGAAGACACAAAGGAGTTTTGTCGCTCCTGTGTCACCTGTCAAGCCAGTGGCAAGACAGGTGGCACTCCAAATGCCCCCATAATCCCACTACCAGTGGTTGGAGTACCCTTTGAAAGGGTAGGGGTTGACATTGTTGGCTTCCTAGACCCTTCCACAGCTTCTAGCAATAGATTTATACTGGTGGTGGTGGAGGACCATGCTACCAGGTATCCAGAAGCCATACCGCTAAGAACTACTACAGCCCCTGCAGTGGCCAAAGCCCTCCTGTGTATTTTCTCCAGTGTGTGTTTCCCAAAAGAGGTAGTATCAGACTGAGGTAGCAACATCATGTCTGCATACCTGAAAGCTATGTGGAAAGAGTGTGGTGTAAACTATAAATTCACCACCCCTTACCATCCCCAAACAAATGGGTTAGCTGAGAGGTTTAATAAAACTCTCAGAGGCAACATAAAGGGACTTTCTAAAAAACTCAGGAGGGGATGGGATGTCCTACTACCTTGCCTCCTTTTTGCCTATAGGGAGGTCCCTCAGAAGGGAGTGGGCTACAGCCCCTTTGAGCTTCTGTTTGGGTACTGTAGTAAGTTGGCTCTGTATATACTATTTCAAAATAAGAAATAGTGTGCACAGAGTCCAAGGGTTCCCCTTAGAGGTAAGATAGTGGTAAAATTAGATAATTGTAATGCTCTATTTTGTGGTAGGGTGGTCCAGCAGTAGGCTTATCAGAGGGTAGTGTTAAGCATTTGTTGTACACACACAGGCAATAAATGAGGAACACACACTCAAAGACTTAACTCTAGGCCAATAGTTTTTATATAGAAAAATATATTTTCTTAATTTATTTTTAGAACCACAAGCTCACGATTTGAAGTAAATACATAAAATGCAAAGTACTCCACACAGGTGAGTTGTGAACTTTGACAATTAGAGCAATGACATATACAGTTGTTGTTAAAATGGCAATACGCTATTTTAAAAGTAGACAGTGCAAAAATCAACAGTTCCGGGGGAGGTACGTATTGGTTAGATTGTGAGGTAAGTAAGACACTTACAAGTCTCAGTTCCTGGGCATAGGCAGCCCACCGTTGGGGGTTCAAGGCAACCCCAAAGTTACCCCACCAGCAGCTTAGGGCCGGTCAGGTGCAGAGGTCAAAGAGGTGCCCAAAACACATCGGCGCCTATGGAGAACAGGGGTGCTCCGGTTCCAGTCTGCCAGCAGGTAAAATTACCCGTGTCTTCGGGGGACAGACCAGGGGGGTTTTGTAGAGCACTGGGGGGGGACACAAGTAGGCACACAAAACACACCCTCAGCGGCACTGGGGCAGACGGGTGCAGTGTGCAAAGCGGGCATTGGGTTTTGTAATGGTTTCAATGGAGGGACCCGGGGTCACTCTAGCGGTGCAGGCAGGCACAGGGGGGGCTTCTCGGGCCAGCCACCACTTGGGCTAGGCAGAGGGTCGCCTGGGGTCACTCCTGCACTGAGGTTTGGTTCCTTCAAGTCCTGGGGGCTGCGGGCGCAGTGCTTGGTCCAGGCTTCGGGTCCCTTGTTACAGGCAGTCGCGGTCAGGGGGAGCCTCTGGATTCTTTCTGCAGGCGTCGCTGTGGAGGTCCATGGGGGTCGTCTCGGGCTACTCACGGGGTCACAGTCGCCGGGGAGTCCTCCCTGTGGTGTTTGTTCTCTGGATCTTGAGCCGGGGGCGTCGGGTGCAGAGGGTGAAGTCTCACGCTTCCGGTGGGAAGAGTGAAGTTCTTTAAAGTTGCAAAGTTGTTGCTGAAGTTGAGCAGAGCCGCTGCTCACAGGAGTTTCTTGGTCCTTTGGTTAAGGGCAGTCCTCTGAGGCTTCAGAGGTCACTGGTCCCTGTCGGATGCGTCGCTGGTTGCAGGTTTTCTAATCAGGAGACAGGCCGGTAGGGCTGGGGCCAAAGCAGTTGTCGTCTTCCGTCTTCTCTGCAGGGCTTGTAGGTCAGCAGTCCTTCTTCTTTGTTAAGGTTGCAGGAACCTGATTTCCTGGGTTCTGGGGTGCCCCTAAATACTAAATTTAGGGGTATGTTTAGGTCTGGGAGGGCAGTAGCCAATGGCTACTGTCCTGGAGGGTGGCTAAACCCTCTTTGCGCCGGGGGTAACCATGCCAAGGAGACATTTCCTTATAGGTACAATGTTAGGGTCCGCTTGCTCTTGTGAAGGAGGATTGTGACAAACCATCAAGCCCGCTAAACAAGTTCTAGTGGACTATGCACTTGGCCTCAGAACCACAAACCTTCAGGCCAGCCAACAACGACAAAAGCAGTGGCATAACTAGAAGGCTGTTCTGACTGTTTACCAGCCAGGGCAGAAAGTGTGGGTCCTGGAGCCTGTGGCTCCCAGGGAACTCCAGGACAAATGGAGTGGTCCCCTCACTATAGTGGAAAAAAGGGTGAGGGCACCTACTGAGTTGACCTAGGTATTTCTAGAAGCCCCCTCAGGGTGCTTCATGTGAACCGCCTAAAGCCCTACTATAACAGGACTGACTTAACCCTGCTCTTGGCCACTGATGAGGGACAGGAAGAGGAAAGTGACCCTCTCCCTGATCTCTTCTCACATTCTGCAGCTGATGGCTCAGTTGAGGAAGTAGTCCTTGCTGCTTCTCTGAGTCACAAAAAGAAGACTGTAGAAATCTCCTAGACCAGTTCTCTGAACTGTTTTCTCTTACTCCTAGTCAGACCACATGGTGTGAACACACCATTGACACAGGGGGCAGTTTGCCTGTAAAGAGTAAAATCTACAGACAACATGACCATGTAAGGGACTGCATCAAAGCTGAAGTGCAAAATATGCTAGATCTAGGAGTGATTGAGCACTCTGACAGTCCTTGGGCTAGTCCAGTGCTCTTAGTCCCAAAACCACACTCTCAAAATGGGAAAAGGGAGATGAGGTTTTCTGTTGATTATAGAGGGCCCAACACAGTGACAAAAACTGATGCCCATCCTATCCCTAGGGCAGATGAGCTCATCCTATCCCTAAGGCATCTGGCAAGTATCTTAGCACTTTTGATCCTTCTGCTGGCTATTGGCAGATTAAGTTATCAGAAGATGCTAAACCTAAAACTGTATTTTCTACCACTGGAGGGCACTATCAATTCACATTAATGCCGTTTGGTTTATATAATACACTGCCACTTTTCAGAGGCTGGTGAACACAGTCCTCCAAGGTGTGGAAGCCTGTAGTGCAGCATATCTAGATGATACACCTGGGATGATCATCTAGTACACCTCTGGAATGTTTTGGAGGCTTTGCAAAAAGCAGACCTCACTATCAAGGTTTCAAAGTGCCAGATAGGGCAGGGGAAAGTAGTTTATCTGGGACTCCTAGTAGGTAGAGAACAGATTTGGTCACTACAGGGGAAACACCAAACCATTTTGGATTGGACTCCCCCTAACCACACAAACCCAGGTAAGAGCCTTCTTGGGGCTCACCAGGTACAACAGGAGGTTCACTAAGAACTATAGCTTCATTGTAGCCCCTCTTGATCACTTCAGATTCATGAAAATGCCTAAAAAGGTATTCTGGACGGCAAGCTGTGAAAAAGCTTTTGAGGAACTCAAACAGACCATGTGCTCTGTACCTGTTCTAAAAAGCCCTAACTACTCTAAGATGTCCATAGTGCAAACTGATGCTTCAGAGGCATGGGTTGGGGCAGTTCTCTCACAGCTTAATACAGAGGGCCAGGATCAACCTGTAGCTTTCATAAGCAGAAGGTTGACCCCCAGAGAAAAGCGTTGGTCAGCCATAGAAAGAGAGGCCTTTACTGTGGTCTGGGCCCTGAAGAAGTTGAGACCATATTTATTTGGTACTCACTTCATTGTTCAGACAGACCACATAACTCTCCTATGGTTAAAACAAATGAAAGGAGAAAACCCAAAATTGTTGAGGTGGTCTATTTCCCTGCAGGGAATGGACTATACAGTGGAACATAGACCTGGGAGTAACCACTCCAATGCAGATGGACTCTCCAGATATTCCCACTTAGATAATGAATTCTCATCTGGGCAAGGTTAACCTTCTTGTCCTTCATTTGGGGCGGGAGGGGGAGTGTAGGAAAGTACCCTCTTTCTTGGCATGATTACCCTCTTTTTCTGCCTTTCAGTGTATTTGTCTGTGTTCACTGGGATCCTGCTAACCAGGACCCCAGTGATTATGCTCTCTCTCCCAAAACTCTGTATTTCATCCCAGAACTGGCATACTGGAGCCCCCATGTAAGCCCCTACTATATGATACCCAGGACATTGGGGCACCAGGGGATCCCTGTGGGCTGCAGCAGTTATTCTGCCATCCAGAGGGAACTCATGCAAAGGGTTCTGCAGGCCTGACATTTCAGTCTGTGTGAACCGGGTGCATGCAACCGTTTTCACTATAGGTCACTGCACCAGGTCACTGTAAGTCACCCCTATAGTAGACCCTCTCAACCCAGAGAGCAGGCTGCATGTACCTGTGTGTGAGGGCACCCCTGCACTAGCAGAGGTACCCCCACAAACTCCAGACTCATTTTACTGGACTTTGTGTTGTGAGTGTGGGGAGACCATTTTACATGTGTACTGGGCATAGGTCACTACCTAGCTCCAGGTACCTAATGGTAACTCCGAACCTAGGCATGTTTGGTATCAAACATGTTGGAATCATACCCTTAATACTTTTCCAAGTATTGGTTGTATCATTCCATGCACTCTGGACTCTTAGAGAACCCCCAGCATTGCTTCTACAGCCTTCTGAGGTTTTCCAGGCAGCTCCAGCTGCTGCCACCACACAGAAAGGTTTTTGCCCTCCTGTTGCGTGAACAGCTCAAGCCCATTAAGGCAGAACAAATGATTTCCTTTGGGAGAGGAGTACTGGACTTGGGAGGGGTAGCCTCTCAAAGCCACTGGTATGCTTTGAAGGGCACATTTGGTGCCCTCTGTGAATAAATCAATCTACACCGATTCAAAGACCTCCAGTCCCGGCTCTGGTGAGAAACTGGACAATGGAAAGAGGAGTGACCACTCCACTGTCCATCACCACTCCAGGGTTGGTGCCCACAGCTCCTCCAGTGGGTCCCTGGGTTTTGCCATCTTGAATGTAAGGTTGGCAGGGAACTCTTGGAGCATCTGAGTGGCCAGGTCAGGCAGGTGATGTCAGAGCCCCCTCCTGATAGGTGGTCACCCAGCTAGGTGACCAATCCCCCTTCCAGGGCTATTTAGGGTCTCTCTTTTGGATGGTTCCTCAGATTTGGCTTGCAAGATTCGAGCAGGATTCCTCTGTGTAAGGAAATGCCTCCTTGGCATGGTTACCCCCTGACTTTTTGTCTTTGCTGATGCCAAGTTATGATTGTGCGGAGGCCTGCTAACCAGGCCCCAGCACCAGTGTTCTTTCCCTAACCTGTACCTTTGCTTCCACAATTGGTACACCCTGGCATACAGGTAAGTCCCTTGTAACTGGTACCCATGGTACCAAGGGCCCTGATGCCAGGGAAGGTCTCTAAGGGCTGCAGCATGTCTTATGCCACCCTGGAGACCCCTCATTCAGCACAGACACACTGCTTGCCAGCTTGTGTGTGCTGGTGGGGATAAAATGACTAAGTCGACATGGTACTGCCCTCAGGGTGCCATGCCAACCTCACACTGCCTATAGGTATAGATAAGTCACCCCTCTAGCAGGCCTTAAAGCCCTAAGGCAGGGTGCACTATACCATAGGTGAGGGCATAAGTGTATGAGCACTATGCCCCTACAGTGTCTAAGCCAAACCTTAGACATTGTAAGTGCAGGGTAGCCATAAGAGTATATGGTTTGGGAGTCTGTCATACATGACCTCCACAGCACCATAATGGCTACACTGAGAACTGGGAAGTTTGGTATCACTGATGCCAGTGTACCTTTTATTGTAAAATACACCCCAGAGGGCATCTTAGAGATGCCCCCTGAAACCATACCCGACTTCCAGTGTAGGCTGACTAGTTTTAGCAGCCTGCCACACACCAGACATGTTGCTGGCCACAAGGGGAGAGTGCCTTTGTCACTCTGTGGCTAGTAACAAAGCCTGTACTGGGTGGAGGTGAGAAGCACCTCCCTGCAGGAACTGTAACACCTAGTGGTGAGCCTCAAAGGCTCACCCCCTTTGTTACAGCACCCCAGGGCACTCCAGGCGTGGAGTTGCCTGCCCCCTCCGGCCACGGCCCCACTTTTGGCGGCAAGGCCAGAGGGTATAATGAGAAAAACAAGGAGGAGTCACTGGCCAGCCAGGACAGCCCCTAAGGTGTCCTGAGCTGAGGTGACTCTGACTTTTAGAAATCCTCCATCTTGCAGATGGAGGATTCCCCCAATAGGATTAGGGATGTGCCCCCCTCCCCTCAGGGAGGAGGCACAAAGAGGGTGTAGCCACCCTCAGGGCTAGTAGCCATTGGCTACTAACCCCCCAGACCTAAACACACCCCTAAATCGAGTATTTAGGGGCTCCCAGAACCTAGGTAACTAGATTCCTGCAACCTAAGACGAAGAAGGACTGCTGAGCTGAAAAATCTGCAGAGAAGACGGAGACACCAACTGCTTTGGCCCCAGCTCTACCGGCCTGTCTCCCCACTTCAAAAGAACTGCTCCAGCGACGCGTCCCACAGGGCCCAGTGACCTCTGAATCCTCAGAGGACTACCCTGCATCTAAAAGGACCAAGAACTCCAGAGGACAGCGGCTCTGCTCCAAGGAAGAAGCATCTTTGCAACAAAGAAGCAACTTTGAAAGAACACACGTTTCCCGCCGGAAGCGTGAGACTTTGCACTCTGCACCCGATGTTCCCCGACTCGACTTGTGGAGAACCAACACTACAAGGAGGACTCCCCGGCGACTGCGAGCCCATGAGTAGCCAGAGTTGACCCCCCTGACCCCCCACAGCAACGCCTGCAGAGGAAATCCAAAGGCTCCCCCTGACGCGACTGCCTGCTTCTAAGAACCAGACGCCTGGTAAGGACACTGCACCCGCAGCCCCCTGGACCTGAAGGATTCGACCTCCATTGCAGGAGCGACCCCCAGGTGGCCCGCTCCCTTGCCCAGGTGGTGGCTACCCCTAGGAGCCCCCCCCATTGCCTGCCTGCATCGCTGAAGAGACCCCTGGGTCTCCCATTGAACTACATTGCAAACCCGACGCCTGTTTGCACACTGCACCTTGCCGCCCCCGTGCCGCTGAGGGTGTACTTTGTGTGCTGACTTGTGTCCTCCCCGGTGCCCTACAAAACCCCCCTGGTCTGCCCTCCGAAGAAGCGGGTACTTACCTGCTGGAGACTGGAACCGGGACACCCCCTTCTCCATTGAAGCCTATGCGTTTTGGGCACCACTTTGACCTCTGCACCTGACCGGCCCCGAGCTTCTGGTGTGGTAACTTTGGGGTTGCCCTGAACCCCCAGCGGTGGGCTACCTTGGACCCAACTTTGAACCCTGTAGGTGGTTTACTTACCTGCAAAACTAACAAACACTTACCTCTTCCAGGAACTGTTGAAAATTGCAGTGTCCAGTTTTAAAATAGCTTATTGCCATTTGTGTGAAAACTGTATATGCTATTTTGCTAATTCAAAGTTCCTAAAGTTCCTAAGTGAAATACCTTTCATTTAAAGTATTGTTTGTAAATCTTGAACCTGTGGTTTTTAAAATAAACTAAGAAAATATATTTTTCTATATAAAAACCTATTGGCCTGGAATTGTCTTTGAGTGTGTGTTACCCATTTATTGCCTGTGTGTGTACAACAAATGCTTAACACTACCCTCTGATAAGCCTACTGCTCGACCACACTACCACAAAATAGAGAATTAGAATTATCTCTTTTTACCACTATCTTACCTCTAAGGGGAACCCTTTGACTCTGTTCATGCTATTTCTTACTTTGAAATAGTACATACAGAGCCAACTTCCTACACTGTGCATCCCTTACTTCGACTTCTTACCAAGGAAACTGTATCTGGACTCTCCAGGAACCGACAATCTGCAACAAAGACTTTGCCCGCAACATTGCTCCCCGGCTTCTTCCAGCATCTGCAATATTTCCCCTATCGTGCATCCTCTGAGGACAGCCCGTCTTCAGTCTGCACAGGAAAGAAGGAATCTCCGTTGGAGTGAAGGAGTCACTCCCTTGCATCTGCAAGCACCAACAGCAATGACAACCGGCTGCTTGGATCTCATCTCCTGCTGAGCTGTGTGGTTCCTGCATCACAGGTGGTGGTCGGAAGTGGTCCCGACGGTCCTCTCAACCAGCTGTCCAACTTGGGTAGAGGTAAGCCCTTGCCTTCTCACGCAGGACAATACCCCGTGTACCACATCTTTGGCAGCTGCCAAGGCTTGTTGACACTTCTTCCAAGGGGTCTTCAGGCATTGTGTAGCTCCAGGCCCCAGCACTCCTTCATGCGATGCACAGCTTCCTTAGTGGCTCTCCTGCAGCATGGGACCCCTTCTTGTAGTGCTGCGTGGGCTTTATTTGCACCTTCTGTGTCCCCATCCCGTGGGACTCCTGTGCATGCTGCATGTGCTTCTGTGGGATCTCTGTGATGCTGAGGGCCCCTTCTAACTCCCACTCCTGGGTTGGGTCCTCCTAGACCTTGCTGGTCCCCGGCAGCACAAATTTCTGCCAACCACGAGTTTTGCCTTTGCCAAGGCTTGTTGGTGGAATCCGAACACGCAAACCTGACTGCACACTTCCTTTTGGCATGGGACATCACCTGCATCCTCCAGGAACTCAACTCCGACTCTAGGGCTGCAGTGCTGACCTTCCTTCCTCACCGTCAACCAACTCCTGCATCTTCAGCTTGATGGGTAGGGGCTCCTGCCCCCACTGGACTCTGCTGTGTCTTCTGGACTTGGTCCTCTCTTTCCACAGGTCTTCCTCTTCAGGAATCCATTGTTGGTTTCTTGCAGTCCACTCTGGGTTTTGCAAATCTCTTCTTTTCGGCTAAGTGGGTGTTTTGGGGAAATTCTAGTCATTTACTCTTGCTTTCCTGGTCGCTGAGGGGTGTTGTGGTACTTAACTTGTGCTTTCCTGGTATCCCCAGTGCCCCTCTACACACTCCACTTACCTAGGTGGGGGGCGACTTCTCGTATTCCATTTTTTTAGTATATGGTTTGTGCTCTCCCTAGGGCCACTATTCTCTATTGTGTTTTACACTGTTTGCACTGTTTTCTAACTATTCTTATGCCTATTTCTGACAACTAGTGTATATATATCTTGGTACTACTTACCTCATAAGGGAGTATTGCGTCTATAGTATTTTTTATGTTGTGTTATCATAATAAAGTTGCTTTATTTTTGTAACATTGAGTGTATTCTTTCATGTGTGTAAGTGCTGTGTGACTACAGTGATATTGCATAAGCTTTGCATGCCTCCTAGATAAGCCTTGGCTGCTCATCCACAGCTACCTCTAGAGAGCCTGGATTCTAGACAGTGCCTACACTACACTAATAGGGGATACCTGAACCTTGTATAAGGTGTAAGTGCCTTAGGTACCCACCAAACACCAGGCCAGCTTCCTACACGCATCAACTGATCTCAGATTTCTGAAAGCAACATGGGGTTTAATCAATGACCGAAGGTAGTGTGAGTCATTGGTGGGATACGGCTTTGTAACAATAACAAAGGGCTTTCAATGACGTTCTCTGCTTCATCAAGAGCCAATGAAGCTTGCCAAGCACAGTCCAGTTGGAGGCACGTTTTTTTGGGAGTTTGAGCAGTAAACATGCCACAACATTCTGTACACGTTGAAGTCTGTGATTGGGACACACATAAGTAAAGGACATTACAGTAGTCCAGCCTGGACATAATCAGAGGTTAAACTAACATTTTTTTTTTGAGTGACAGATGGATTTTGTCCTATTAATGTAATACATTTGTGTGTGTATTGCCCTTTCTTCAACATATTCTGAGTCTTTACAAGAAAAAAGGAAAACGCCTTTGAAAGAAACTTTAAATTTGTTTGTAACACCACTCTATCCCTGTGTACCAGGCTGAAATGTTCCTCCATTGTTCGTACCTGCATTTCCCTAACTCTTGTTAGTGAGGTAATGGACACAAGGATGGCCATTTTCTGAGAAACAAATTGCATTCTGCAAGAGTGTAGTGGCCCATCAGTCTTGGTAATGCTACACTGAGGTCCCAGGTAGGGATGTTCTTGAAGGATAACCCTTTTAAGGCTCTCGATGTAGATTTTAACCAGAGGAAATTCAAAAGGGGTCAAGTGCTCTCTGTTTTATTTGTGTGCCATTTCTGTAGCTAAATTTATATAGTTACCAGTGCATGCTAATCTAGACTTCTGAAGATGCAGCAGTAGAGGTGATATTCTGAAATGATGCTTTAAATGGCTCTATGCATTTTCTGAAGCAGTAATGGACATACCTTTTCCTCTTGGTTGTCAAACATATGGTGGGTTTGCACGTGTTACACAGGATCTGCATACCGTTCTTTAGAAGTTTAAAGATACCAGATGCTAAGACCTTGCGTGCCAAATGGCTAGATTCCACTCCCTGAGATTTGGATGTCTGAGCGTTTTCAGTAGGTCTGGACTCAGTGGCAATTTTTTGTGTGGATGAATTCACATCTTTAGAAGCATCTAAAGCTGTTGGAAAAAGGCCCTTTTGCAGGGTTATTCGCTAATGTATTGTCTTTCTCCTCCTATTTTTGCTGAATTCGTTTTTGTTGGACTCTGCATTTTACCACTGCTAACCAATGCTAAAGTGCTTGCGCTTTTGCCTTGAACCATGGTAACATTGGCTTATAGCCAACTGGCAAAATTAATTTACTTATAAGTCCCTAGTCAAGTGGTACTATGTGTACCATCACCTGTAAATTAAATGCTACTAGTGGGCCTGCAGCACTTATTGTGCCACCCACTTAAGTAGCCTCTTAACAGGTCTCAGGCCTGCCATTGATCAGCAATCGGCATGCAGTTAGGGTCATCTGGCTAGAATCTCCCTCTAAAGTGTGTAGGACAGAGAAGTGTTTTTATAATAAATTGATGTTTTAAAAAACGTCCCCACGTACAGATGTGCATGTTTCTTTGAATGTTTGAGGAGGGGCAGCTCCTCCATAGGGGCGGAGGAGCGTGGCCCCCCCGTCTGCAGTGGCAGCTGCAAACCTTCTCCCAAAGAACGATCATAAACTTTGTTTATGATTGTTTTTTTGGGGGAAAAGGGGTGGGGCAACAGGGGTGATGTGTAATGGGGGGAGTGCTCAGCACTCTGCTGTGAGGGGCATGTGTGTTTGGCCGTCCATCTCGGGCTGGCCAAACACACATGCACACAGGGCTCTCTCCAGCCCAGCAACACAGTTGCCAGGCTGGAGAGAGCCTGCACAGGGAGCCAGCCAGGGCCAGCCAGGGTGCTCCCAGCCAAACCTGACATTAGCGTAGGGCAGGCTGGGAGCGTGTGCCATCAGCACCAGCTAGACGAGAGGAGGCAGAGGAGCGGCGCAAGCGAAAGGGTACGTTTTGTTCTTTTTAATAATTTAATTCTCCCCCGGCTCATGCATGCGCCGCCCTCCACCTTTCAGTCAGCGCGAGCCGCAACTGTGTTTGAGACAAAGCGTACCACTTTTGCTGGCAACTCTATATGACTGCAGCCATGAGGAAAGCACAAAGTGAAATGAGTGCAATAATAAGAACAAGATGCTTTCCTAGGTAAAGGAACAAATAGATAGAGAAAATAAAACAACACCGCAAATGTGGCTAGTGCTAGAAATTAAAAACAATGCTGAATAAAATGTAACTGGGCTAACGTGCAAAACGGCAGGCTTGGTTCACTATAAATACGTGTCTAAAACATGGCTCAAATAGCTATAAAACACCCGCCTTTTGCCTTTCAAAGGTGGTTTAGAGCCTAATGAAATCTATTTATAAAGGCATATAAACATAAATGTAAATAGAGTTTAAGGAGTTAAAAGAGACAATTTAAAACTTCAATAGTGACGCCAAGAAGACCAAATTCAGAAGTCAGTGTCTCTTTTTAAAACTGCCAATTATGTCTGGGACAATTGAAGCTAGGAAATGTTCCACTTCGGCAGGTGGTAAAGTATCCAAATAGTTGACAAGGAAAACCAAAGAGCACTCGTGTTCAAAAGCCTTAGCTCCATCTGAGGCAGCAGCATTACGTGTTGTGCCCAAATGCTGAGTTAAGAGTTCCATTATCCATAAAGAGCAACTCATAGACAGCTTCCCGTAGCAAACGCACCCTCAATGTGCATGTCTGGTAATCAGCCCTCATCGAGAACATCAACAGATAAGCGTCCAATGAAAGTAAGCGCTGCGTAGAAAGACAGACTTTTAGTGCACATTTGAAAAGGCATCAAAACACAGGCTGCACACAATCTAAAACCAGTCGGAATGACAGAAACCAGTCACACTCCAGCTCTTCCAGGAGTGGGCTCCGAAATACTGCATCATGCATTCATGACACAGTTGCGCTGGTGGAAGCGCTTTCAATCCTCGTTGTTGTGAAGGGACAGCCATTGCGCAGAAAAAGTATCAACAGCAAGATCCCACCTATTATAGCCAAAGTAATGGGAACTCCCCCGAAAATACTTGAAAATATTGAGTGCATGGCTGAAGGTATTATAGAGGAGAAGGTGTGAACAAAACCAGAACCAACAGCCTTAAAGAAATGCGCACTTCCAGTAGTACTGGACGTGCTACATATTCGTGCCACGAGTTCACCAAAGTGTCTCGGAAAATGTTTAACCTAAAAGGGTCTCAATCTCTGCAGATGACCTTGCAACTTGAAGCACATAGGTCTCACGCACAGATGTAAGCACCATATGTTTTTGAAACATTAAAGTCGTAAGTCTGCTCAACTTGTCAAAATTCCCATCTGAAGTAGCAATATGAGGCCAAATCTCTGCTTTTTGTTGTTGTGTAGGGCGAAAAAAGACATTTCCACAAAAGGATTACAATTTGGGAGACTGAAACGACATAAGCTATTCTGGCTCGCATTTTGCAACACCTCTCACTGTTAAGGAGCACAAGGCTGCTGTTTGAGAGCACCCAGAACGCAGGTCTAATCAAGGGGACAGGAACTCCCTTCAAATAACAAGCCAAGTTTGCTACCGAGGCGTTACATGCCCTGTGCAAGGCCAGCTGTTCACAAACCATTGAATGGCTCACAGACATCTTGCATTCACTACCGCTAAGAAAGACTTCTTTCATGCCATTGAAACATTTGTACGAAAAGGGACGCTCCCACACCTTGTGTATGTAACTATCTCCCAGCCTTTTATATCTGCCTACTGGAATGTGTTTCAAGCAGGATGTGAATTGAAACGTTGAAATATGCAGATTTATAACCCTGTGTATTAGCAATTCAGCAGATGGTATTTCACCCACAGTAAAAGGCAACTTTTCTAATTTCTCGATGTAAGCAGGACATAAGTCGCTTCTTTCTTAGCCATTATTTGTTGTTGTTGGGTTAAATTAAATGTTAAAAATGTGTCCCTTGCGCTAATGTGTTGCCAGGGAACGCGACCTGCTTTTAGTGTTTTAAGTGTCCAACCTAACTGGATAATGGACCTTAGCTGACTCTGTCCATGGTGTAAAGATGACATGTCATTCTGTACTATGTTTATTGCAGAGAGTACAATGTTGTTTAAAGTATATATTCGGTCGGACAATGTGTTAATCCCATTATGGCTAATGCTTTCTGTAAGTTTTCCTGATCAATTTGCCTTAACTGGACAGCCCCTTATTGTTGGGAACGTTTCCAAATCTCATTATATACTGCGTATAAGAAGCATTTTCTGCATTGGCTTCTGGGGCCTAATAGGAAATCCTGCAAATCTGTATCGTTAGGAGTCAGAGGTGTTCTTTAACAGCATTTAGTGAGGAACTTTTCAACCATTGCTGGCATCATTTCCCTACACTATATGTTGTCACTAAACCAGTGTGTTCTGAGGACACATAGCGAGGGTCTGGCCTATTTGTTCTAAAAAAAAACGCCTTGGAGTTTACAAAATGTGTATGGCACCCGTTGCTGTCTACTGGCCATAATAACGACCCACCTGTATGTGAAAGTGATGTGTTAAATGTTCCATTCTGGACTCATTCATCGATCTGATCTTCAGATGCATTTATATACTTTTGCCAATTATAAAATTTTTGCAGAGGCTGGAATACTGGCTGCATTCAGGGGCATATTTATAAGCCCCTAGCGCCACATTGGTGCCATTTTTTGTTTTAACAGTAATGTTGCCCAACAAGGCCAAAATCCTTGTGCCACATTTACAAAGTGTCTCAATGCATGAATAGTGCCACTTTGTAACCCTTTGCACTACATTATGGCTGCGCCAGGCATAATGTATGCAAAGTGGGCGTTCCCCAGTTAGGGGGGTGAAAAGATAGCGCAAGGAAATCTAGCAGATTTCTTTGCGTCATTTTTTTTACAACACTTTTAATGCCTGCTCAGACCAGGCGTTAAAAGAGGGCTTCCATTATTTATAATGGGCTCATATATCCTCTGCAGGAGTAGCGCCAATATTTTGGCACTACTCCTGCAGAGTACATCAATAGCGTCATGAATAATGATGCTATTGCCCCCTTCCCTGTGCTATGGTGCGCCATATTTAAAATAAGGCGCACACATGGTGGCGGCAAAGGGTGCAAGAAAAGTGGCATTGCACACAGTGCAGCGCCACTTTTCTTAAATATGCCCCTCAATTCCTTAATTTTTGCTAAGCCTAGACAATTTGTTTGTTGTACTGTTTCATTTAAAAGTATCATTTGAACAGGTATCAGGCATGCTCTAAATAAAGCCTCCTTTCCCCTTAGTTGTCAATTTTTAGTTCCCCACACACTTTAAGTCTATTGTCTTCAACTTCTATTCATGTCCTTAAATAGCTAACTGGGAAACAAAGGAATCAGAATAAATTAATTTTGTATCAGTCAATAAAACATGTTGACTTACCATTACTGGCAATTTAAAATAATACGAATCAGCATTTTTGACATTGTGCCCAGAGAAATATGCAACCTTTTCAGTATACGTTTTGGAATTCCCCACCGGTGGAGTTGGACAGTGTTCCCACTATGTGTAATTAAAAATAGTCTTTGGGGTACTTGCTCTGTGAATGAAATGATGTCCATAATAATTATAATAGAACATATCTCCATAATTTTCTTTTGTTTGATAAACATCCTCATTTTCAAATATAGTATAAAATTGTAAATCAGACATCATAGAAACAACTGTTTTCACATCCCAATCATTAGAAACTACTCCGGGTGTAATTACATTGTTCATGGAAAGTTTGAATACATATGGAATTTGAATGACCTCCATTGGGCCATATATATCAAATAATACTTTATCCCAAACAGTCCAATCAGGAATTGGTATAGCAGAAATGATCACTAGGGACAAGTCTCTGCAGACTTTGTGAGAAGAAAAATGTGGTTTAAAGACCTCATCCAGCAGTTCAACTGTAGAGCACTCAGGGAGGTAAAGACCATGTATCAGTAAGAGGAAAACAATGGCAACCCCAATTCAAAGGACAAAGGCAAGTACAGTTAATAAGAGCCATAGATAATTCCATGGAAGAATGAAATTGTTAATTTTAATCCAATTTATCAGCTAACATGCTCTTGGCAGTTTAGTTGCAATAGAGGCAGATGAGTCAGTGAAAGTGTCATTGATGTCGGCAAAATATTCAGAAGCAGTTCGTGCAAAAATGGGGGCGTGTTTGAAGGAGGAGAACTTGCAGAAGTCTCCCTCAGCGGTTCATAGAAGACTATGCCATCCATTTGTGTAGAATTTGAATAAAATTTATCAATATTATTGGTGTTATTTGTAGTAGTAGAAGTTAGTGGACCCAATGAAAGCTCATTTCCCACCATCCCCAAGCTCAGAGAGGTACCAGTGCTGCTGCTTAAATCCTGTAGAGGAGCATCCTGGTCTGTAGTGAGAGGGATTCGGGTACTATCTACGAGCCCCCCAGGTCTGCTGTGCAGGGTCGGCCGTATGGTTTAGCTTGACATTGTCGATGGAGACGAAGCGGTGGTAGAATGACCGTTCTGGAACCGTGTATTCCCAGGGCTGGAACCGGTACATGATAGGAAGGACCAAACTCCTTTTTTAAAGCAATTTTTTCTCAAACTAGATCCCCAACTTTTGTAATCCAGCCGGCAGCTGTTATTGGTCCATCCCTTCTTTCCAAGGAGGCGGCACTGGCAGATGCATTGTTGCCACAGAACTGTTACAAGTCCTGCAAGACAGACATGTTCATTTATGTCAAAGGGTGTATCTGCTGCATCCGGCGCCAGGACCATCAAGTTCTGGAACATACAATTTGTGTTACGAACACGCTTTCTTATGAAGTACACCCCACCCACCCCTGGACCGTCTGGGCAAATTATTAAGTGCTCTCTGGACTCCATACAGGTGTGTAAGCCAACTATAGCCCGTGACTAATAGTCTTGCTGTTACGGATTGCTTCAAATCTCAGTTTTGTCGCTCCACAACACTATTTTCCTCAGGATGAAACGGAGACAAGTAATGCAGTTGGACCCTTAACGAAGCCGTGGCATCCCTGCAAGCCCTTGAGACAAAAGCATGGGCCTGGACAGAGTGAAAAGCTACAGCAGCATATGTGCAGATAAAGCCTTGCAAATCTTTAATAACAGTTTGAGCGTCGGCCGAGCATTGTGGCCAAACCCATAGAAATCTGGAGCATGAGTCAACAGTGACTAAAATGTATTTGTATGCACTGGCAGGTGTCAGGGGATCACAATGGTCCAAGTACACACATTGTAATGGTTTGTTGGAAATTAATAGGGGTGTCTGCTGTGGGCGCTTGGCAGTGGACTCTTTTATTTGCTGGCAGATGTCACAACAAAGGACATACTGCTTGGTTTGTTTGCACAGACCTGGCTACCAGTAGCATGCTTGTAACAATTATATTGTAGCCACCCACGAGCATGGGCAGAGGCAACCCCCTCATGCGCTGCTTTGATCAATTATAGTCTTCGGTCTTTATTGGGAATTAGACAATTAACCACCCCTGGTATAACTGCTAGGGCTGTATTGAGGCATAATATGCAGTAGGGATATTTACCAGGGTACGCTTTTGGTAAGGGAGTGCCTTCAGCTGAAGCTTTTATGGCAGCCAGTGTTTCATCATCCAATTTTGTTCTAGAACAAGTTACTGCAGAAAAGAAGCCGTAGCTACTGCTGATTTGGCTGCTTCATCAGCCAAGGTGTTGCCTGCAACTTGTATTCCAACATGTCCTAGTGTATGTGCTACGTGGACAATGGGTAGTGTTTCCTTCAGATCCGCTACTTTCCTCCACAGAAATTTGTGCTTAAAGGTGTTTCCTTTTGAATCTCTGAACCCATTCTGGTGCCACCAATGCAGATATTCATTGAAGGGCTGGACACAATAATAAGAACCACAGACAATCAGCGTCAGCTGTTCAGGATCCATGTGTTTCAGTGCCATCACCAGAGCCTCTGCTAGTTGTGCGGGGCAGCCCCCTAAGGTCTGCATGTGTGTTGTGGATGGAATTCAACATTCATCATGTATCCATTCACGACTTCACAAGCGGGGAATATTTATGTTTAGCGCCTATTGCTGGTTGGGCTGAACCATCAGTGTACATAATTGTTTGATATTGTTAAATAGGCAATGTGTTTGCTGGAACTGGGTATTTAAGTTCATATTGCAAAAATTCTTGACTTTGTAATTTTGAGTCAAAAATATAGTCAACATCAGTGGCCGCCAGAGACGTTGCCCACTGGATCCAACATGGATGTAATGTTTTAGCGCTGAGAATGCTAGCTTTGGTTACAGCCTCAAGGGCTGGGATGGGGGATATGACAATGATGTGTTTCCCCTGGGCCAGTGGTCTCTCTTTGATGACAGCCATCTGAACAGCAGTGAGACTTTTCTCAGTGGGAGCAAAACGCTGTTCTGCTGTAGGGTACATATGTGATTAGTATGCTGTTGGGACGGTCTCATCCTCATTGAATGTTACATAGGCACTAGCAATTAATCTGATGAACAAGTGTTTTTGTTGTCCCTTGTATGTAGGTGTTTTGCTGCAAGCATGTCTTGTTATAATGCTCTGAGAATGCGTGTGTGTTCGACTACCCAGTATTTGCTGGAAACGTCAGGGCGTATCAAGCCATATAAAGGTTTAATGCGTTATGCATAGTTCTAGAAATTGGGACGCAAGACTCTTACCTTCAGTTGATAATTCATATCCTGAAAACAGGACACCAAGGAAGGCTATTTTTGCTTTTATGAAGTTAAATTTGTAGCCAAATTCGGCAAATCCCACAAGAATGCGGGCTGCCCGTAGTATATGTTGCATGAGGTCGTTGTCCGTAAGGTAGATATCATCCACGTATGATAATGCCTAAGGCTCAATGTCGTGTTAAATAGATGAAACAGGTGCTGAAAACAGTCTATTCTTGTACCCTTGTGGGAGTCGACAGAATTTTTTTTCTGAGGGCGTAAAGCACTGAAACTTGTTAAGTCCCTACATTCAGGCACTATATTTGGCAGAAAAACCCATTGGAAATATCCAGGGTTGTTTCGTATTTTTTCCGCACATGTTGTTAATAAGTGCAGTACGGTGTGCATTTTGTATAGCAAATGTATGTGCGTAACTGTTTAGGTGTCTATAGTCTAAAACGATTCTGTATGAATGATTGGGTTTTGCTACTGGGAACAATGGATTGTTCATTGGTGAGACACAGGGTTCAATTACGCCCTGGTACTCTAACTGTGTGAGGATTTCCCTCACGGGTGCTTTAGCTTCATGCTTTATTGGATATTGGTGTTGAGGTTGGGATTTAATCGGTATTAAATCACCGGGGGAATCTTTATTCCTTACGTAGTTACGGTATAATGCAGATGCCTGAGCCACTGTCCAATCAATGGCGTGGATTTCCTATCTTCCTGGGAACAAGGGGCGAGAAAGATTTTTCAATAATCTCTTCTCCATATGGAAGATCACCAACAAAGTCTGGTGGCCAATCCTTTTCAGCCAGTAAAATATCATAAATAGTGACGACAAGGTCCCAAAAGATAGCGTTGATTGTGCGTTCAATGTCTCCCTATAATTGTATTGTTACTTTATACACTAAGTCAGACATGGAGACATGCATGTCCGCAGTCTCATCTTGTAAGAAGTCATTACTTGCTTTCACCTCCAGATGCTCCTGAAGATCTCGGCGAACTATTGTGACCTCTGCCACACTGTCTAGCAGTGCCAGTGCCCACTTCCTGTTCTTCAGTAAAGCTGTCTTCCTGAGTGGCCTGTCGTATTGCAACTGCTGCCACTTTTTTCTTTTTGACCTGGGGTTTTTGTTGGAGAAGTTTCTCTTCTTTCTTAACAGAAACTTCAGATGAGCTTTGGGAGTCCTTTCTCTGTTTCACATACTCGGTTTGCTGCTCTGACCACCCATGGCACTCACTGCGTCTTTCTGGTGGGTCCTGAAAGGAAGAAGATTGGTGTGTATCAGTACATTGATATCTGTCAGGTGTTTTGATATTGTCTCTATTTCTAAGATTATATCTATTTTGAGGGGTCTCCTAATGCAGAGATTCTCCCCTTTCTTTTTTCAGGTGTTTTTGTAAATTTTTTATCCCAGCACTTTCTGGAACCTTCAGGTGCTTGCTTAGTAGACTCTTTATTAGATCTACCTTGTAATTGTGGTTTAATGGGTCTGGCCCCCAGACTATCTCGACCAATACTAGAGTAGGTCTCAGCAAGGATCTTTGCAGCTCACGTTCTTGATCTTGTACAATAACGTCCCGGAGCCGCATGCGCAGTCCTACTGCAACTGCTTCCCCTTTAAGGTTACTTAATATAATTGAAGAAACATTGCCCATTAATTGCATCCACAAGTCCAGGGCTGGGGCTGGGGGCAGCACCGTATTCATCGAATTTGTTTTAATGTCTCCGGAAGATTGGCAAGTGTTGGTGTACTGTGTGCGGTATCTACTGTGGGAACCATCCCAAATGGCAAGCACTTAGTGAGGATTCTGTTTATCCTGAGGATCTGTTTGAGGAAAGACTGCTTCCAGTGCATTTATTTTTGAGCTAACCAAAATGGAATTTCCTCCCGCTTGGTGGGTGCTTTACCCATGATCGAATGTACAGTTGCAGGGTTAATGCATGGCGTAACTGCATGTGGGTGCGCTGGGGCAGCACGTGCTGGGTTAGTATTTAATGTTTGCATTACAAACTGTACTAACATTCTGTATATTCCAGAGAGCTCTGTACATAAGTGGCAAACCTCAGCTACAGCTAAGGTTGCAGCATCAGGGTCTGGTGTATGTGTGGCCAATAGGGGCCAGGTCAGGCCATCATTGTTATGAGGACCTAACGTATAATATTGTATGTGATGGGGCGCCATCATGCCAATTTTTATAGTCTTTATAAGATAGTGGTATTTCTAAGTATGCATAAGCTCTGTATTGTGCAGGTATGTTTGCAGGTGTGTAGTGATTAAATGTATTTGTGTTCCCATCAACTGCTGGAAAAATGACCCAAGAATAAAATGTTTCTGTTCTATAGGCTGGATGAGCCTCAATGAGAGATGTGACTGGACCTCTCTGGCCTGTAATGCCATTTGCCAATAAATGTACAGTAAGGGGCGGTCAAATGTTTACTGAAATTACTACCAGTTGTGGGTTTGCCATGGTTATGGTAAAGGCGTTTGTTCAGATATAAGGACACCAAATGGTGATTAATCCTTTTAAGGTTCAAGCTTGAACAACCTAGATCATCTGATAGGTACTACCTACTTAGCTGAGGAGGAAATCCTCAATACCACGGACTTCTCCGTATATAGTATTGAGGTGTGTTAAGCCTTTAATGAGATAGAGACACTTAGGATCTGAAAATTAGTGCCTGGCCAAACATTATGGGGTCACGTAGGTTCTCATTAGCCTAATATGGCTACTGGATTTGGGCGACAGAATTTCAAGGATTGTGGGGTACTAAGTACAATTCCACACCATGTGACGCCTGTCGTCCTAATCAGGCTTTTCCGGTTAACAGCGCCTCATCTCTGCCCAAGAGCAGGGAAGATTTTGGCAACTGGGTGCATGACAAGAAAAACTCTTCAGGGGAATTGTGCTCCATCAGATCTCACCCCTTTCTTTCGGTTCCATTTGTCTCACACCGGCAAAGTCAAACAGAGGCAGAGTATAATTCAATAAGGGTATATTGAAGTAACTGCATCTTAATCAATCAGTTTATTTATAAAGCGCGCTACTCACCCGTTAGGGTCTCAAGGCGCTGGGGGGGCGGGAGCCACTGGTCGAAAAGCCATGTTTTGAGGCGTTTCCTGAACATCTGGAGGTCCTGGGACTGGCGTAACTGGAGCGGTAGCACATTCCAAGTCTTGGCGGCGAGGTGTGAGAAGGATCTTCCTCTGGCAGTGGTGCGTCGGACACGGGGGACGGAGGCAAGGGCGAGGCTGGCGGAGCGGAGATGGCGTGCGGGGATGTGGAAGGTGAGTCTGTTGTTGAGGTAGGCGGTCCTGCTTTGTAGAGGGTTTTGTGAGCGTGGGTCAGGAGCTTGAAGGTGATCCTCTTCGGTATGGGTAGCCAGTGCAGTTCTTTGAGGTGGGGGGAGATGTGATTGCGGCGAGGTACGTCAAGGATGAGGCATGCAGCTGTATTCTGGATTCGTTGTAGCTTTGATTGCAGTTTGTCTGTTGTTCCAGCATAGAGGGCTTTGCCGTAATCCAGTCTACTGCTGACCAGGGTGTGGGTGACCGTCTTTCTGGTCTTGACGGGGATCCACTTGAAGATTTTACAGAGCATACAGAGGGTGTTGTAGCAGGAAGAGGAGATAGTGTTGACCTGCTGACTCATGCTGAGAGTGGGGTCCAAGATGAAGCCTAGGTTGCGAGCGTGGGTGGTGGGCGAGGGTGCGGTGCCTAGAGTCTTGGGCCACCAGGAGTCATTCCAAGCTGAAGGGTTGGGGCCGAAAATGAGGACCTCAGTTTTGTCGGTGTTGAGCTTGAGCCGGCTTGATTCCATCCAGCTGGAAATGGCGAGAAGGCCGTTGTGGAGCTTGTTTTTAGCAGTAGCAGTCGTTCGTGAGGGAGACGATCAGCTGGGTGTCATCTGCGTATGATATTATGTTGATGTGGTGTGTTCGAGCGATGTTGGCGAGAGGGGCCATGGAGACATTGAAGAGCGTAGGGCTGAGTGAGGAACCCTGGGGGACGCCACAGATGATTCTGGAGGCTTCTGACTGGAATGGTGGAAGGCGGACTCTCTGGGTTCTGCCGATAAGAAATGATGAGATCCAGTTGAGGGCTTTGTCGCGGATTCCGGTGTTGTGGAGACGTGTATATAGGGTGTGATGGCATACCGTGTCAAAAGCGGCGGAGAGGTCCAGTAGGATGAGTGCTGCAGTTTCGCCTTTATTGAGCACGATCCTTATGTCGTCCGGGGCTGCGATGAGTGCGGTCTCTGTGCTTTGTTTTTTTCTGAATCCTGATTGGGAGGTGTCAAGGGCATTGCTGTCTTCTAGGAAATGGGAGAGTTGGGCGTTGACGACTTTTTCGACGACTTTGGCTGGGAAAGGGAGGAGGGAGATCGGTCGACAGTTCTTCGGATCATTCGGGTCTGCTTTGGGCTTCTTCAGTAGTGCGTTGACTTCTGCATGTTTCCAGATTTCTGGGAAGGTGGCTGATTCGAAGGAGCTGTTCATAGTTTTGCAGAGGTGGGGAGCGATGATGCTGCTTGCCTTGTTGAAAATGTGGTGGGGGTAGGGGTCCGCTGGGGATCCGGAGTGGATGGAGGCCATGGTGTGTGCAATGTCATCTTTGTTGGTGAGGTTGGTGTTGTTCGGGGGGTCCTGTGTCAGGGTGTCCAGCTTGAGGGTGTCAGTGGTCAGATTGGGTTTGAAGCTGGATTTCTTCTATCTTGTGGCGGAAATGGGTGGCGAGGGAGTTGCAGAACTCTTGCGTGGGGGGGGGTTTGTTGGAGCAGGTCTTGGGGTTGGAGAGGTCTGACGATGCTGAAGAGTTCTTTACTGTTGTGGCCGATGGACTCCTTGAGTGCGATGTGGTTGTGTTCACTGGGGTCCAGGCGCAGGGTCTTCTCTCTTTTTCAGCATTCTCATTTGGAGATTTGTAGGTCAGATGTGAACCAGTTGGGTTTGGTGCTGTGCAAGGAGTTTGAAGGTTTCTTGAACGCTGCGAGGGTGTTGGCGCAGTCTGCTAACCAGCGGTGCAGGTTGGTAGCGTCTTTGTCAGGGTGCGTGGTTGTAGGTGGCGTGGTCTGGGCGAGGGTGGAGATTTGTTCTTCTGTTGAGATTTTGCTCTAGTTGCGTTGGGGTGGTTGTGTGCGGTGGTGGTGAGTAGCTGGTTTCTGATAGGAGAAGTGGGTGCATCGGTAGTCTGTCCAGCTGAGCTTAGTGGTGTGGCTGAAGGAGATGTGGCTGTTTGCAGCGAAGATGGGGTCGAGAGTGTGGCCTGCAGTGTGAGTGGGCAAGGTGACGAGTTGTTTGAATCCGAGGTTGGCGAGGTTGTCCAGAAGGTGGTTGGTGTTGGTGTCGTTGTTGTTACCAAGATGGAAGTTCAGATCGCCGAGGAGGATGTAGTCTGCTGAGGTGAGGGCCTGGGTGCTGGCAATGGAGGCGCAGAATTGGGCTCGGGGGTCCAGAGGTCTGTAGATCAGTGTTCCTTTGAGGGTGGTGTTGGCGTTGACGTGGATGTTGAAGTGAAGGTGCTCCGCGGAGTTTAGTGTATCGAGGGTGCTGGTAGAGACTGGAATTAAAATGGCATATATTGCAATAACTAGGATGATAAAACACACTAAAAGAAAAAAGGTGACGAGTGTGAAACACCTATTCCCACCATACTGTCACTAAGAGTGATATATATCTTTCCTACCTAAGCTATGTTGGAGCATAGCACAAGCCTAATCTGCCCTTCAGGTTTACCCCCTGGGAAGACATCATCTCCCATACCTGAGCAAGGAAGCCTGTTGTCTAAGGAGACACCATCCCATGTAGGCCAGGGGTTCGGCAGTCTAAGCATGCAGCTGTAGCGAAGACAATCAGCATGCAGGCAGTCATCTGGCAAGAATCTCCCTCCAATGTGTGTAGGACAGAGAAGAGCTTTTATAATAAAACATTTGATATTCTAAGAAAATGTCCCTAACATGGCTAAAATAGCTATACAACAAGCCTTTGTGTGCAGTTTTACACTACTATGACGACCTGTCAAAATATCCCTTTTGCCAGTCCCAAACCTTCCCTTTTGGTATATTTGTCACCCCTAACATAGGCCCTGGACAACCCACAGGGCAGCGTGCAATGTATTTAAAAGTCAGGACATGTACTTTTAAGTTTTACATGCCCTGGTAGAGAAAACCCCCATAGTTGTTTTTCACTACTGCAAAGCCTATTCCTCACATAGGATACTACTGGGATCACCTTATTACATTTTATAAGTGGAATTCACAATTATGAAGAGATAGATTTTTCAAGTTTGGTGCCTCTAGAATCACAACTTAAAATCCAAACTTAAGCTGAAATTGGATTTTAAATTGCAATTCTGGAAACGTAGGTTACAGCTGGGCTTTGTGTATTCTCCCTCGATAGCCACACACACTGGGAGTTTGTGTGTGATGATGGGCCATCCTGGGGGGATGGGAGGGAGGAGCTTGACACTGCCTCACTTACACCTAAATAGGCTGTGTCCTGCTGACACACAAAGGGCTGCTTAACCCCCTGTAGTGAGTCTGGAGCAAGGCCTGTCTTTGAAGTCTCCCCTACTTCAAAGGCCCAACAGGATATAAGTATTGGGCCTCAGACATGACCACTTCAGTACACTTCTGGACCAGGAAGGACTGCTGTTCTGCCACTCTGATGGATTCCTACCTTGCTGTGCTGCCTGCTGTTCCCCTGGCTGGGTAAGAATGGCTGGACCTGCATCACTTGAACCCAGAGTGACTCCAAAGGCTAGCTGGCTAGCTTCCTGATCTGACATTTAAGGGACATAAAAGACTTCCAACCACCTTGCATCTGCACCTGGACTATGCCACCTCACTGCCAAGTGGTACCACCACAGTCCTGGACCCTATAAATGGGTCAATAGTGCTTTTCTTTGCGAACTGACACATCCTTTACTTAGCGATGCATCCTCGAGCAAAATCAACACACTTCTTTGGGTGAACGGTGCCACTGTTGTGTGGATTGGACCTGTTGCAACAGACTCACCTTGCCGCAGCAACCCGCATCTGGGTTTGATGCATCCCCCTCGGAACTGCTGCTGTGCGATGCCTTTCCTAGTGCAAGCAGCTTGCATCTCCCAGTGACGGCAGCTCCAACAATAAAGCTGAAACTCTGCATTGCATCTTCACAGCTCGTCAGAACTGATGCATCGCCTCGACTGCACAACGCATCTCCAACACTGGCCTTCACATCACAAGCCTTGTCGACAGGATCCTCAACACCAATGCAATAGGACCTCGCACAGCAGCTTTGCGGCATCTCAGAACCTCTGCTGCACAATGCATCTTCAAAGTGGATCCAAACAGCCCTCAGCAACCAGGATTCAAGGTACTTCTGCTCAACGGGCCTAACTGGGTCCCTGTAGATGGCCCATGCTCCATCGCGGTCAACCTGAACTTTTGACTTTGTCCCGGCCCGGCAAGACCAGATATCCCCGATAGTGTTTTTTGCTTCTCAGTGTTTTACTTAAAACTTTGAAGTATAACATCTCTAGTTCTACTTGTTGGATGTTATTTTGATCTTGTTTTATTTATAAAATATTGATCTATTTTTCTAACCTGGTGTGGAAACTTTGTGTGATGTTTTACTGTTTAAAGTGTTGTACAAATACTTTACACATTGCCTCTAAGTTAAGCCTGGCTGCTCTGTGCCAAGCTACCAGAGGGTGAGAATAGTTTAATTTAGGGTTTGCTTGTGCCTAAACCTGACTAGAACTCTGGTTGCTGCTTGACCAGGGTTTACACCTCAGTCAACCAACAACCCAATTTGTAACAAATATCAAGAGTGTTTGACCCAAACTGGGGTGATTACAGTGTGGGAGAAGAATGTTTGCCTAGTTTCCAGGGGATCAGGGAAAGTGAAGGAAAACATAGGTAAACATCACTGGTTAACTCAATAGTGGATTTTCCATGGACTTTGGGTGGTTGAAGGCAAAGATTTGGCATTTTTGATGGTGGCAGACAGACTACGAGCGTGACCCAATTTTAGGAGTACTTGTGA
Organism: Pleurodeles waltl; assembly: GCF_031143425.1. NCBI lineage: Eukaryota > Metazoa > Chordata > Amphibia > Caudata > Salamandridae > Pleurodeles > Pleurodeles waltl. Next base: position 255,076,445 of record NC_090436.1, read on the forward strand.
AGTACTTGAAGTTTCATCTCCCATTTCTCGACTTGTTGATGTGCCCTGCTTAGCAGAGCTACAAAGCTTTTGCCCACTCCAGGCAGATGCTCCGCTAACAGCCGAATGCAAGTGACCTAATGCCAAATTTTACAAGCTAGTGCTGATATCTGGGTCGAAGGGGTCTGGGCTTGTTTCTCAATATACTACATGGCTGTCAAGTTGTCTGCCTATATAAGGACCGTTGTCCCCTCTGCATCAGGGTGTGAAATGCTGAGTGTCAATCGGACTGTTGCCAATTCCAGTGAGTTAATATGACAACCCAGTTGTTCTCTAGAACAATGCTTAGAACTTGGTTTTCTAGAGCCCCTGGCACCAACGACTGAGGTAATGTGCCAAACCAAAACAGAAAACTCCACAACCAACTCAGGCATTTTTGAGTGTTAAGCATTTTAGGTAATCGTCAATTCACTTGAGAAATCACAGGAATAGTTAGTGGATATCCAAACTCTCCTTTATTAAGGAACAGCACAGTCAAGAACACTTTGAAACAACTGATATAGTTTAAAAATGAAACTCCTAACCTAGTACACACAATATGAACTGTAACTACAATAAAGGTAAACAGAATGGTAGGTGTTTACCAAAAGTGCATAGTGGCTATACAGGGAGTGCAGAATTATTAGGCAAATTAGTATTTTGACCACATCATCCTCTTTATGCATGTTGTCTTACTCCAAGCTGTATAGGCTCGAAAGCCTACTACCAATTAAGCATATTAGGTGATGTGCATCTCTGTAATGAGAAGGGGTGTGGTCTAATGACATCAACACCCTATATCAGGTGTGCATAATTATTAGGCAACTTCCTTTCCTTTGGCAAAATGGGTCAAAAGAAGGACTTGACAGGCTCAGAAAAGTCAAAAATAGTGAGATATCTTGCAGAGGGATGCAGCACTCTTAAAATTGCAAAGCTTCTGAAGCGTGATCATCGAACAATCAAGCGTTTCATTCAAAATAGTCAACAGGGTCGCAAGAAGCGTGTGGAAAAACCAAGGCGCAAAATAACTGCCCATGAACTGAGAAAAGTCAAGCGTGCAGCTGCCACGATGCCACTTGCCACCAGTTTGGCCATATTTCAGAGCTGCAACATCACTGGAGTGCCCAAAAGCACAAGGTGTGCAATACTCAGAGACATGGCCAAGGTAAGAAAGGCTGAAAGACGACCACCACTGAACAAGACACACAAGCTGAAACGTCAAGACTGGGCCAAGAAATATCTCAAGACTGATTTTTCTAAGGTTTTATGGACTGATGAAATGAGAGTGAGTCTTGATGGGCCAGATGGATGGGCCCGTGGCTGGATTGGTAAAGGGCAGAGAGCTCCAGTCCGACTCAGACGCCAGCAAGGTGGAGGTGGAGTACTGGTTTGGGCTGGTATCATCAAAGATGAGCTTGTGGGGCCTTTTCGGGTTGAGGATGGAGTCAAGCTCAACTCCCAGTCCTACTGCCAGTTCCTGGAAGACACCTTCTTCAAGCAGTGGTACAGGAAGAAGTCTGCATCCTTCAAGAAAAACATGATTTTCATGCAGGACAATGCTCCATCACACGCGTCCAAGTACTCCACAGCGTGGCTGGCAAGAAAGGGTATAAAAGAAGGAAATCTAATGACATGGCCTCCTTGTTCACCTGATCTGAACCCCATTGAGAACCTGTGGTCCATCATCAAATGTGAGATTTACAAGGAGGGAAAACAGTACACCTCTCTGAACAGTGTCTGGGAGGCTGTGGTTGCTGCTGCACGCAATGTTGATGGTGAACAGATCAAAACACTGACAGAATCCATGGATGGCAGGCTTTTGAGTGTCCTTGCAAAGAAAGGTGGCTATATTGGTCACTGATTTGTTTTTGTTTTGTTTTTGAATGTCAGAAATGTATATTTGTGAATGTTGAGATGTTATATTGGTTTCACTGGTAATGATAAATAATTGAAATGGGTATATATTTTTTTTTGTTAAGTTGCCTAATAATTATGCACAGTGATAGTCACCTGCACACACAGATATCCCCCTAACATAGCTAAAACTAAAAACAAACTAAAAACTACTTCCAAAAATATTCAGTTTTGATATTAATGAGTTTTTTGGGTTCATTGAGAACATAGTTGTTGTTCAATAATAAAATTAATCCTCAAAAATACAACTTGCCTAATAATTCTGCACTCCCTGTATATATCTTTATAGTAGTAGTCTCACTCTCTTTTACCTCTCATCCCTAACCTAATGTTGTTTGAGTTTTGAAGTTGGTTCACATCTGCATGCTTATTTGAATAAAAAAGGCTTTATGTTCAACATATCAGTAGAGTCTGATAGTCTTGTCCTGTGCCGGCAGTCGGGCTGGTAAGTGCAGCATGTGAAGGCTGAATGCTTTCCCGTTAGCCTTCAGCAAAAGCAGGTAATCTGATTCTGCATGGCCTGCATGGTCTGTTGTCGGTTGGCACAAAGGTCCTCTCTAACCCGAAACAACTTGTACCTAGCTTTTATAATATTACTTGGAAGTTGTAAAACCTTTCAGAATAAACAATTAGAGAAAATAGCCTGGTTCTTTTTTTAAACTTATTTTCATGCTGAAAGACTGTTTTTTGTGCAATAAACAAAACAAGTTGTAATCGGCTTTCGGTTAAACTTTGTTCACAATAATTTAGAACAGGATAATCAGCTTCAGGTTAAATACTGTGCATGTATTTCGACCTGATTATCACGTTCTGTAGTAGTAGTAGTAGTCTCTTGTTAAGTGTGTGCTAGGTATTGCTGTTGGCTACTGCTGTTAATCATCCAGTCATTCAAGTACTGAAATTCATGAATGGCTTTGTGGTGCAAGTGTGCTACCATCAATGCCAAGCACTTGGTGCATATCTCTTTGGGCTGTTTAATGATGGTGGAACTTTGAGTTGTCCACTTACCAAAAAGGGGAGGTACTGGTAATGCACAGGAAGAATAGGTATGTATAAGTAGGTGTCCTTGGGGTCGAGGGTTGCTATATGGTCTCCTGCGCAGCACAATGGAATGACTTCCTGCAGGAAGGTTATATTTTGAAGTACTTCAGCAGGACGCACTAGTGTAACTGCCTGCAGCTTAGAGTAGGCTGCCAAGCCGACTCCTTGGCCCCACTGGTGAGGGGGCACTGGCTCAATGGCATCCATGAATAGGAGCACCTGTACTTCCTGCTGCAATAGTCTTAGGTGTTCCAGACTAATTGCATAATGAGATGGTGGTGTAGAACTCTAGGCAGTACACTTGCTGTTTATTCTGAAAAAACTTTATGATCCACTAACAGGCACTGTTCCGTCTGCCTGTAGCCTCAACTCCAAAGCTCTCAATCATGACCCGTTATAAACACCTGGATGAAACTCAGTTTAAAGTATGCACTATAAAAGAGTAATATGCGACACAAAAAATAAATACACAAACGTATCATCCTGGAAATAGCTAACAATCTTAGGGAATAAAAGATTAAATAAAAAGTGAAATATAAACAGGTATTAAATCGCTGACATGGATTACTTTAAATTTTTTTCATTTTCATGCCATTAACGTTAAGGACTTGAACATGGGGACCAATAGGGACCCGTTTCAATATCTGTTTATTAAATACTACCAGGACTGAGACCCAGAAGGACCCAACCCACTTAAATTTCTGCCTGTACCAGTTCCCAGTTGATGGTGGAGTGGAACTCTTCCAGTGCCAAATGCATTATTTGTAACTCTAGGAAACTGATTTGGAGGTGTTTCCGCCAAAGTCCAGAGTCCTCTGATCTCCTGATCTCCCACATGACCTTTGTAACCAGGCAACAATACATCCATCACAACAGTAAGGTCTGGGGTGGCTCAAGAGGAGGGTATGCCACTGGGCCACTTGTGGTCAATTAGCCACCACTTCACATCCTACACAGTCTCCTTCAACATCTGGACAGATTGTCTTGGTACTGAACCCACCTCAACTTCAGATCCCACCGCAGAGCATGCATGTTCCACCTGGTGTGGACCATAAGTAGGATGCAGGATACTAAGAGGCCCAGAAGCCTCAGAGCCACTCTAACTGAGATCCAAATCAAAGGTTGAAACATTAGGATTATAGCCTAAGTGTCCTGGAATTGCTGAAGCAGAGGGAAGGCTCAGAAGAGCACTGTACCCAGAATGGCTCAGATTAAAGGGGAGCCTTTATAGAGAAGTCAGGCGTGACTTCAGCACATCGATGGAGAAACCCAAGATACCAATAGGTCGGGCATTGTCTGCAGGTGGCTTACGACTGCTTGAAGCAAGCCCACCTCAGGAGCCAGTGCTTGAGGTATTGGAAAACTGGTATTCCTAACTTCCGCAGAAGGACGGCAAATCACCACCATTACCTTTGTGAACAGTCAAGGTTCACTGGAAAGGCCAAAGGGGAGCACAGAGAATTGAAAGCGCTCTCAGCTTACCTGAAATCACAGCTAACGTCTGTGAGATTGCAAGATGGGAATGTGAAAATAGGCATGCTGCAAATCCAACACCACCATAGAATCTAAAACGGAAAGAACTTGTGCTAGTATGAGCATTTTGAATGTGTCCTTTTGGACAAAGATGTTCAAAGGGCAAAGATCCAGGATGTGATGAAGGCCTCCTTCTTCAGCACTAGAAAATAGTGGGAATAAAAACCAGTCCTGATCTATGATGCTAGCACCTCTCTGTTACACCCTTGGCCAAGAAGGTTTGAACTACACCACGAAGTATGAATAAGCAATCCTCTGTGAGGTGCTGTTGTGAGGGTGACATATTCAAGGGATGTGACAGGAATGGCAGTGAGTAACTGTGTTCTACAATCTGGAGCACTCATTGGTCAGATGCGATACTCTTCCAACAGGGGCGTAAAAGGTGATGCGATCTCCCACCGGGTGAATGTGTGCTGCTGAGGGTGTTTTAAAGTGGTTTTATGGCAGTTGCAGGAGGGGGCAGGGGTTTGGGTAGATCACTGTCCATTTGGGCCGGGGAGCTGTCAACCTGATACCCTACCTCTGCCTGGAGAGGACTGGGAGGTCTGTTGTTGCGCATGTTCTGGTGTTGTCTCTGCTGGTAGCCCATGTGGAAACCTCAAAAGGGGAGAAATTACTAGGGAAACTGTTGAACAGGCAGATAGGCTCAGAGAGCGAGCAGTGGCTTTACTATTTTTACATCTTTCTAAGGCAGAGTCCGCCTTAGTTCCAAACAGCCTAGAGCCATCTAAGGGCAGGCCCATCAAAGACTGTTGGACTTTGGTAGAAAAGCTCGTAGAGCAAATCCAGACATGGTGCCGAAGCACAGTGATTGTTCTGGCTGCCCTACCCAGACAGAGAAATCCAAGCCCGAGCAAGTACTTTGCTGCATCCTGACCATCCATGATGAGACGTTGCAGGATTGGCTAGATGTCCTCCAGGATAGTAAGAACAATGTCTGCCACTCTGTCCCACAATACATGTGAGCACCTTATTAGTATTCACCAATCTGAGGACAAGGCTGGTGAAGCAAAACATACACTAGGCAAACATCTCCATGCGTTTCAACTCTGCAAGGAGGAATTGTAGGAAAAGCATTAGGGTCAAGGCGATTCATGGACACCTGTACCACCAACCTGTCCAGGATGGGTTATTGTATGAGAAAGTCTGAATCCCCAGGGGCACGTCTAGATTGCCTTGTCACCTGATTGTTCACTGGAGGGCAAGATCCTGGCTCCACCCAGGTTCCCACTATGACATCAGTGAGAGTTTCATTGAAAAGTAATAGACGCTCTTGCCTCGTTGACCACGGTTGAGCACCTTGGTTAGAATATTTGCCTTTAGCTCAGCTTTGGGCAGGGTGAGGTCCAAAATTTCCATCACCCTCCTGATTGTTGCGAAAAAAGCAGAAATTTTTGTTGCTATAGATTGGTGTGGGAAGGACAGACCAAAATCCAGTGATGTGTCCAAACCACTAACATCTTAAAGCTCTAGAGAAAGGTTTTCATCACCGTAAGGAGTGTCATCACCATCATTACCATTGTCAGCACAAGGTTGGGTGCTTTATGAGTCCGAACAGGAGTCGAGGTGTGTTGTTTGAGCTTCAGAGTCTGAGAAAACTATTGGCTCCATTTCCAGCATGAGTGATGTGGAAGCCAGCATTGAGCACCGGCTTGTGGCATCAGTTCGGTGCCAGAGAGTTGTCTAATGTTGTGTCACTGCTGAACTCGATGAAGTCTTGCTTGAATATGGGGCTGGCCTTGATGCAAGGTCACGTGGAAAAGTTGAGGACAGCTCTGCCACCGGAAAGTTGACTGGAGGACACCTCGGATCCTTGGGGCCCAAAGGTGCCCTATGGGAGATCCGGTGAGGAATAAAATATTTTGTCCAAGACCACTTCAGCAATTTAGTTGTTGCGGTGCCTCTGATGACCAAGGAACAACAGGGCATGTCAGGGTCAGTTGTGGAATCGATTACAAAAAGGTGAATGACCCAGTGGCCTAGAGGTATCCGGGACCTCATGCAACTAAATGATGGGAATGCAGGACCATGGAAATAGGTGCTTTGCCCTCTTGTGCTTCTTTGATTTTTTTGGACTTACCTGAACTCCTGGACTTCGATGATGAAAATTTGTGAGATCGGCCGAGGAATCAAGTGTTCATTCATGCCCTCAAATTTGTTTGAGACAGGCTCTTCTTCAATTTCCTTTGAAGTACTCATGACAGGATGTTTGGCTTTGCGGTCACAGAAGGCCTTCTTGTTCATCTTCACGTGGCAGTCGCACACTGCCAAGTCATGCCTGGAACCAAGAAACGATAGACATTGTGGGCGCGTGTTACAGTCTTTGCAAGGTTTAAACCCTGTGGCTTTTGAAAGGGACTTGTCCCTTACACACTGGATAAATTAGGGAAGAAATGTTGTCAGATTGACACGATTCAATAGATGATCCAGGTCCGAAGGATTCCGGTCCGGATCACAGATTAAGGAAGTGACGTCAATCCTCAAAAGAGGTGTAGATATACTGGCCCGATGTAACTTCCGGGGTGGAGGGAGGAATGGATCTGATGCAGAGTCGCACTACGGCACCTGCTGACAAGAGGGAATTCCTATCAAGAGCTTCATGGATCCAGTCTTTCCGAATTCACAAAGTGAAAAATATGCTGTTAGAAGTCTCTAGCAGAAATAAATGTATAATACCTGGTGGCGATTGCCACTGGGTAGTTATAGTTAGCACCATGTTCCTATAGGAAAATAATTTTCTGGTTTGCTTATCAATTTTGCACAGTTCGGTGAATCTTCACAAAACTTTACAAAAGAAAGTTTCATCCACCTCAGTTCCTTCCTGGAAAGTTTCATTGTGATGTGTCAAGCAGGGGCTGAGAAAAAGGTGGGGGGTGCACATTTTTCCCCATTTATTTTTCCATAGGAAAATAAAAACGCAAAAGCTACTGAACTGAATAATACCAAATTTGGCAGAAGTCTAGATCTCAGTCCATAAAACATGTAGTTTTGTAATTTAGTGTAAATCCATTCAGTAGTTTTTGAGAAATTAAGGCTCAAATACTTCGTATATTTCACACTGCAGAGAATCCGCAGAACTCCACGATCTTATGATGTGATTGTCCGCCACCCCCTCCCAAGCCTTGTAACACCTATTTCCAAGGAAGAGGATGTTACCTCCATCTCCCACAGGAAATCCTTTGTTCTGCATTCCTGTGCCTTAGCTGGTCAAGCAGCAGGAGGGCAGAAGCCTGTCTGAGGGGTGGCAGCAGCAAGGGCTGCCCAGAAAACCCCAGAGGACTGGTAGGAGCAATCATGGAGGCCCTCTAAGGAGCCCCCAAAGTGCATGAAATCATACAACCAATACTGGCAACTGTACTGGGTTATGATTCCAACATGTTTGATACCAAACATGCCCAAGTTTGGAGTTACCGTTATGCAGCTAGACACCTGTGTCCAGTACACAGGTAAAATGGCTTCCCTGCCCAGTGTAATGGAACTGGAGTTTGTAGGGGCACCTCTGCTCATGCAGGGATGCCCTAACACGCAGGGACCTGCACCCTAGAAGGACCTACCATAGGCGTCACCTACAGTCAATTGGTGCAGTGAACTGTGGTGAAAGGGTGCATGCACCGTTTCACACAGGCTCCCACGGGTGGTATAATACATGCCGAAGTCCATGGGGACCAACTGGTGTCCCAATGCCCTGGGTACCTAAGTACCATAACAAGGGACTTATAAGTGGGCACCAGTATGCCAATTGTGGGATGTGCAAAGTCTTAGGCATCCAAATTTAGAGCAAGAGAGCACAATCACTGGGGTCCTGGTTAGCAGGATCCTAGTGAAAACAGTCTAAGCATACTGACAGCAGGCAAAAAAGTGGGGGTAACCATGCCAAAAAGAAGGTACTTTCCTACTCCCTCACACAGGAACCTACACTCTGCCCTCTGGGCTAGGAGGGCATACCATAGGGATGACTTATAGTGACCTGGTGCAGTGACCAGTAGTTAGAGGGTGCATGCACCTTTTCACACTAGCTGCAATGGCAGGCCAACAGACAGTTTATGTGGGCTCCCATGTGTGGCATAGTACATGCTGCAGCCCATTGGGGACCCCTGGTGTACCAATGCCCGGGTACCCAAGTACGACATACTAGGGACTTACAGGGGAACACCAGTCTGACAATTGTGGGGGTGTAAAGGGTACCAAAGCAACCAAATTTAGAGGGGAGAGCACAATCACTGGGGTCCTGGTTAGCATGATCCAAGTGAACACAGTCTAAACACACTTATAAACAGGCACGAAGTGGGGGTAACCATGACAAAAAAAGAGTGTCACCACTTTTTTCATTTTTACCCTGAACTCCTAAAATTTGCACCTTTCACTAACATAACTTTTCCTTCCAACATCATGAATATTATTTGATGTACATCTAATCAACCATCTGAACCTTCTCCTCCACCTCAGGGTTGGTCCTGCAAAATGTCTTCAGCCTTCCCTCCAATTCCAAATTGTTTAACAAGATAGGTTTACCCAAAAGGGAAAACTTGCCTCCTGCAATAGCAAGGAGCTATGATTCAAATAACTGTACATATTGTTTCCACTGTATAATGGGTTCACCAGCTTTATTTAGGAAGGTTGGAAAATGCTAGCTGCAGCAGTAACTCCACAAGGAGATTAAAGAAAAAAGAAAAACACTAGTCTGTGCAGAGGTGTACTCTTCTAATGCACTAAAGAACACTGTATTGAAGAACCAAGTCCAGAGACAGCCTTGCCTACATGGGCCAATGCTGTGTAGGGTTCTGGCGAACTGACAGGCAGAACTGACGAGGAGAAAGCAGCATAAATCACAAACAGTACGCCTTGTCAGAGAGAAGGTAGAAGTGTATCTATGTATGTGAAAAAATGCATTTTGTTTTAAAGGACAAGAACCATCACGCCCCTGAAGGTGGCATGCTTCATCATGGAGTCCCCTCCTCACATCAAAACCGATGGTACCTGGTGCGTGATACAACTCTCCAAAGGAAAGGAGCCAAGGTGAAAGCAGCAACATGGGGAGATCCCCAGATTAGTGCTTCATGAGAGGCCCACTTCCCAAGTGGTAGAAAAAGTAGCAGTGAAATGGCACAGTAGCTTAGTAGAACTGAAGCGTGGTATGAAGTGGTCAAATAGCCCATAGCAGTGGGGCCTGAAAATGTGTGCAGCCGGAGAGCAGGCAGAGACTGGGAAGTAGTAGGCCCTGGGCCCACAGGGTAGAAAGAGGGTAGCGTAGGATAAAAGAGGATAAGACACCTGAAGAAAAAAATCCAACAGGGGGTGCCACAAGTAGTGCACCCCACACCTCATAAAGCTGTCAAACACGTGGAACCTACACTCTGCCCTCTGACAGATGACAGAACAGACGCTGTAGCTGACTAAAAGGTCCAAAGAGCGTCAAGATCTTAATCAGTTGGGCAAAACTGAAAATGCCTACGGTGAAAGAAAGGCTTCAGGGGGTGGGGGGGATTTCTACTGCTGCCTCCCGCACAGCACTGAGCTCATCACCAGTTTTATGAAGAACAGTTCACTCAAGGATGAGAAGAGTCTGTAGTCTCAGGTCACCACCAACTGTCAAACAACTGACCAGATTTTACCAGCCAGTCCCAGCTTCCAACATCCTATGGAGCATAGATTTTATTTTATTTTTTAACTTTGTTTATTGGTTTTTCAAGTGATTTAGTGATCACTGATACATGTGTATACCCTTCTGTACATGCCATCTGTTCAAACTTATTTAATACATTCAGGCCGCAATTAATGTGATTCATTGTGATACTCTGTTGGTCACTGTTCAGGCCATCCACTTGTGCATGACATTAACACTTATTGCTCAATCTAGTTTCCAGCCTCTATCCACATACTCGATATCCCCATATAAACTGTAAACTGATTGAACTACAAAATGGCAATAAGAAAACTACTTAAAACAAACTATGTGCAGGGGAAATAAATTGTGGCAGATTAAGATTAGGTCCTACTAGTATATCTAGATCGCTCTTCCGGTAGGGTCATCCTAGATGTCCTCCTAGCCCCTTTTCGTTTGTATGGTCTATCCCATTCCAACAGGGTCCCTCCACGTCCCAAATATAGTCATACATCCTATCCATGAGTGTCAGCATCATTCAGCCGAGCCGTCCCAAGGTCCATCCTTCACTGTAGAATAATGAAGCTCCACTGGTGTATGCCCCATATGCATTCCTGCCCCTCCCCGTCACCCACCGCCTCGGTCCTCCTCCACTGGCGCTATGTTCTTCCCCCGCTACCGCACCCCCACTTAACCTCGTCTCCGGTCCTCCCAAGCCTCCAATATTTCTGATCACAGTGGGGCTATAGGTTGTGTCCGAATCCCCGTGCTTCCTCTCTCTGTAGCGCCTGTAATTCAGTCTGAGCCTACACCGACACGTCCCTTCTCCAGTCCTCCAATTGCAGGCCCATCTGGGATTTCCAGGCCATCGCTATTCGGTGCCTGAACAAGACCGGAGCAAGGTCCAAAAACCTAATACCCACTCTCTTGGATGCCGGTCTCGTGTACAATCCCAACAAGCACAAGAGGGGATCACGGTCCAGCCGCATACCCAGACTCCTCCAGCACTCCCATCCAGCCTCTCTGTATGTTGGGGCAGTCCAAGACCATATGATAACATTCCAGGTCTGCTGCCTTACACCTGGGGCAGCCCCTGGGCCCGCCCCCATATATCACCCTAAGTCTGTGTGGAGTGAGGTATGTTCTGTGGACATAGTTATATTGGATATATCGGAACCGTGTGTTTCTGGATACTTTCCATGGATATGTTAGCACTCTCTGCCATTCCACATCCGTTAATTCTCTGCCCTCCGTCTCCTCCCATTTCGTTCGCAGAGTCTGTAAGGACTTCAGTGTAGTACTAGTAAAAGCCTTTTAAAGTTTGGTGACCAAGTGGTTGTCCTCTCCCTCCGTCAGTAGTAGATGCAGTACAGCATGCATGTCTGACTCCGCATTCACTGTGGGCCATAATCGCCGCACAGCTAGGACCAGTGTCTAATATGTCAGAAACTGTCCCCCTGGGATCCCATCCTCCTCCACTAGTCCCGTAAAGGGCCGCAGAACCCCCTTGCAAACAAGGTCTCCCAACGTCGATACGCTCGCTTGGGTCCAAGCCCTAACCTGGCTTTCAACCAAGGTGCGGCCCGGTATTCCCAGCGGTATGCTAGTCAGTGGTAGCCCAGGGGAGTAGGCCACTGACACTCCAGTGTGCTTCAAACAACTTTTCCAGCAAGAGAGGGCTGCCGTCAATAGGATAGACCGCCAAGGCAGAAGGCTTCCAGTGCCCAGCAGACCTGCCACTGGCTTTTTTTCACTGCCAGCTACACTCAATCCCGTCCGGTGTCTCCCGACACCCATCTAGCCACCCACTGAAGTTGGCATGACAGATAATACAATTCAAAATCCGGGACCGCCAGCCCCCCCCCTTCTAGGGTGGGTCAGCAAAGAGTGGAGAGAGACGTCCACCGACGGTCCCCATCCCACATGAGCCTCCTAAGGAGCACATTCAGTTCCCTAAACCAGCTCCTCGATATAGTCACAGGTAGATTGGTGAAGTAGTATAGTAGGCGTGGTAACATGACCATTTTAGACAATGCCACTCGGGCCATGACTGGAAGTCTCAGGGAGCGCCAGAACATCACATAGGATCGTAAAGAACTGAGAGCTGCTCTGAGGTTCCCGTCACGTAAATCACTCAAATCATAAAAGATCTGAATACCCAAATACCTGAAGGAGTGAGGAGACCAAGGGAGGTCGGCAGGGCGAGGACAGGCGTCCGGCACCCTCAGACACTAGGAATGCGTACGTCTTCCCCCTGTTAACCCTGAGACTCGACCGGACACTGAATCCCTCAAGCAAGCCAGTGCCAAAGGAATACCGGACATACCATCCCGCAAATAAATCAGCAGGTCATCTGCATAAACCGAGATAGTGTGTTCTTCCCGACCCAACAGCACTCCGCTACCTCACCCCTCCACTCGGAACTGCTCTGCCAGGGGCTCGATAGCAATCGTAAACAATAAGGGTGAAAAGGGGCAACCCTGTCTAGTGCCGCGGCATATGGGGTAAGAGTCTGACACCACTCCCCCCGCCCGCAGTCTAGCCACCGGGCAGTGGAACAGCAACTCGACCCATCGTATTCAACTCTCTCCCAGCCCCATTCTGATCATCACTGCAGAGATAGTCCCATCTCACTGAGTCAAATGCCTTTTCAAGATCTACTGATAGGAGCATAGCCTCGGGACGCCGTTCCTCGAGTGGCCGGTGTAGGAGCGTAAACAGCCAACTTAGGTTCAGGGAGGTACTACGCTCAGGTACAAAACCATTCTGGTCCTCGTGAATGAGGTAGGGGATACGTTTTAACAGCCTATTAGCCAGCGCTTTACTAAGGATTTTGACATCACAATTCAGCATAGACAGAGGGCGGGCATCGGTCAGCGACGCCTCAGTTGATTTTGTCTTGGGTAGCGGAACCACCAACGCCTCTCACAAAGTCCCCGGTAGGCTGCCTGTCTCAATGGCCTCTGCTTAGAGATCAGCCAGCACTGGGGCCAAGATGTCTGCGTATGTCTTGTAGTACTCCACAGGGAGTCAGTCAGTGCCCGGTGTTTTGCCCGTGGCTAATTGTGTAATAGCAGTTTTCACCTCATCTAGGGAGATTGGCTCTCCCAAAGGACGCCTGTCGTCCAGCCTGAGGGTGACCAATGGGAGAGATCCCAGGTGGCCCTCCAAAGACTGCGGTAAATCATCTTCGGGTTGCCTATAGAGGGACGTATAGTTGGACTTCAAAGCGTCATTTATCTCAGATGGAGTATAAACATGGTCCCCAGTCGCCCCGCACACTTGTGATCGGAGCACTCCCTCCCTCAGGTCGCACCAACCAAGCCAACAGCCTGCCCGCCCTGCCCTCCTCCGCCTGTAAAGACGTTATATGCTTCCGGTTATCATGGCACTGCAACCTTTCCAGTGTTTGGTGGAACGATTCTCTTACTTTGAGTAACCTGCGCTGTGCCCCCACCCTGTTCGACCTCCCTATCATGGAGTTCCTTTTCTAGCTGGTTCAGTTCACTAATAAGGGTTAGTCTAATCCCCACCTCTTACAATGACCCCTTGTCACCACCTTGAGAGTCTCCCATTCCGTACAGCATGACCCCGTGGAGCCCTTATTAATCCTAATGTGTTCCCTAAGGTGTGTCCTGAGCTCCTCCCTGTACACTGGGTCCTCTAGGGCCCTTGGCTGGAGCCTCCATGTCGGGATGGGTGCCCTCACCCCCGCCAGGAAACGAGCTGTGGTCAGATAGAGTACGGCCCAGATACTCGGATTGGATTATCTCGTGGGTAATGGAGTCAGAGAACATCACACGGTCTATTCTAGTATGTAGGTGGTGAAGACCTGAGTAAAAGGAGTAATCTCTAACTTGAGGGTGCTGTATCCGCCACACATCTTCCAACCCTCAGTGCCTCAACCAGTCCTTGAGGTTCTCCACCATTTTGTGCACTGTCATCCCAGAGAGGGGAGGAAAGGAGCAGTCCAACCCAAAGTCCAATACACAATTAAAGTCTCCCCCGATCATAAAGCGGCCACCTGAGTACCTGGCCATTTGTCCAGCGAATGCTTGCCAAAAGGGAGTTTGCTCCTGGTTAGGTGCATACACACAACTCAGCACTATGAGCCTGCCTTGTAGCCTGCCCTCCACAATGACGTATCTACCGTCTTGATCTAAGTCTATGGAGAGGGGCTCAAACGGGACCCGAGCCCTAACCCAGATCAGTGCCCCCCTTGCGAATGCTGAATGTGCGGTGGCGAAGAGCTGCCCCCTCCATCTGCGCCTCAATTTATCCGCCTCCCTTGCGGTGAGTTTCTTGGATCAATGCTTTATGTAACCCCCTCCTCTTTAAATATGACAAGATCTTATGGCGTTTAACAAGTGACCCCATCCCCCGGACATTCCAAGTTATCAGCTTGTAATCCATCGTTATGTGGGAACTAAGTCTGTAAGGTACATCACACCCCCCCTCCGGTGACAGTCCTTTCTCGTCTCTCTCCCACATGCCACTAATGTTATTTCCAAGGTAACTGATCTCCTGCGTATGTGAAATAGCAAAAACATCAAACCCCAACTCCCTCTTCCCAGGGCAATACCGCAACAGGCGGTTGTCCAGCAAATGATTAACAAACAGAACAGTAGCGTTAAGTCATATAGAGTTCTCGCCATTCAGTGGTTTTTGGTCAAGAATCCAGGCGCAGGGGCCATGATCCTCTGCAGGCACCTAGTCAAGTCGCAGCCCCAGAGGAGAGCCCAGCGACCTTCCCCTAGAACTCATTACAAGTCATCTGCCGTTTGGGGAATCACTCTTGGAGCCTCATCGGACTGGTGGGAATCTGAATCCGTGAGTTCAATGATCTGGGTCCCCACCGCTGGCCTCTTCAGCAGTGTCCCCTTATTTCAGTGACGCCACAGCTTCCAGGACTGCTCGTCTGTCCAGATCCCTCTGTGCTGGTGTTGGCCTGGTTCCTAGGCGGGATCGGTCCCGGTGTCTCCTCTCTGCCCTGTGTCTCCGACGGGGCACCGGAGTCCCCTTCCGTCTTATGTGCCTCCAGGCATTCCCAGGCCTCCTCGGTGTCTGAAAGAACGTACTATGACCCTTCTGAATCACTCTCAACCTAGCTGGGAATAGGAGTGAGTATTGGATACCCGCATCTCTCATGGCCCTCTTCACCGCCATGTAGGATGCTCGCTTGGACTCTACCTCAGCAGTAAAGTCTGGAAAGAGGGTCACTGATCTATTGTCCACCCTGAAGGGTCCTGCTTCTCTGGCTCGCTGTAACAGGATGTCCCTGTCCCTATAGTGAAGTAATTTAGCCACTACAGCCCGTGTGGGCCGTCCAGGTGCGGCCGTTCTCGACGGCACTCGGTGGGCTCTCTCCAAGGCAAAGAAGGGGGTGAGTAGTCCCAGGGCAACTTCCTGCTTCGTCCATCTTTCAAGAAAAGTCACTGTGTCCGTCCCTTCAGCTCCCTCTGGCAGTCCAATAATGCGCACATTATTTCTCTGATTTCGGCCTTCAGCATCTTCGGCCTGACGCTCCAGCTTCTGAACACAGTCTGATAATTGCGTTATTGTGGCCTGTATCTCTTGGTGCGCTGGAGTCAATTCTGTAAGTGTCTCAGCGCTTCGGACCCTGTCCGCCAGTTTCTGGTGGTCCGCTCGCAGCAGGTCCAGTTTCACTGATACCTGCCCAATTTCTCACTGGAGAGTGGTTCGCGACTCCTCTATGGCCCCTAGAATCTTGTCCCGAGTTACTTGCAAGGAGTGCGCACCGGTTCAGCCATATCTAAAGTGCTCTGGTCACCAACGCAGCCTCTCCCCTGCAACATTCCCTTTTTGTGTTTTTTGGTAGACATGCAGCCGCGGGGTCTGGGTACCTCCAACGGAGGGTCAGCAGCGTTCGCGCACTGATTCACTCCTCCGTCTTCTCGGAGCAGGTGTAATCTATGGGCGGCCCCTCTCCAGAGAATAGTTCACCTCCAAAAGTGGACAGCCGTTGTTCACCTCTTCCCCCCTCTCCAGCTAGGCTCTCCACTCCCGGAGTCCCATTAGTTGTTATCAGCATTTCAATGGGGCCGTGCCCAGTCAGCGCGCAGCTTCCGCTGTGCAGCAGCCGTGATCAGTTCAGCTTCTTTCCAGTTGGGCCGTGTTCAATCGCCAGGCCCTGCGAGGCGCTCTGCCGGGCTTGCCTGATTGTGCCTCCATACTGGGCCCAGCCTGGCCATGTGCAAATGGGGTGCCTCAGTCCAAGCAGCTTGTGTTCACTCTCCAGGCGACTCGCTCCGGAGCTGTTCTCGCCTACTTCCCGGCAGGGCCCCTCCCACACCGCCGAGACGGGCCTAAATGCTCACCTTGGCTCCAATGCGCCCAGCGCTCCACTGCAGGAGATGCGGCAAACTCTGGGCCGCTCCAGACAGCTGTCACCCGGCTCGCTCCTTCACCAGGCACTCTCTCTTCCCCTCTTCTGGGCAGTCGTCCACCGCCCAGAGCCGCCATGCCGTCGCCACCTCCCATCCGGCGACCTCTCTGCCTCTAGCACCGCTGCGGCCTCGGGCCCTTCTCCTAGGAGCCCGGTGGTGCCGCCCGGCTCCCCATCCACACCGTGCCACTGCCGTTTGTGGGTTCCACTCCGCTGCCCCAGCACCCCACTCCACGGGCCAGCTGCCGACAGCAACGCCTTGCCAGGCCGCGCCCCAATCGCGGCGAGCAACTCAATGGCCATCCGCTTGCAGTTTTAGTCAGTCGCATTCGAGCCTCCGGCCTTCTCCTCCATGCCCCGCAGTCACAGCGCCGTCGCAGGCCCCATCCGGGGCTTAAAGATTAGGATAATTAACAGGCCTTGGTGGAGCGATGCAGTTACCCATCCGCCATTGCTCCTATGGCGCATACATGAGGGGCAATAGGTAAGATAATAGGGGAAGGAATGAGGGTGGAGATAACAGTGAAATCAGAATAAAAACAGAGCACAAATTTACAGAATGAAAATAATATGTAACATCCACATTATGGTCTTGGGTGGCAGTCTCGATCACTGGTTTGGAGGGTTAAGGGTCTAACTCTGGGTCCTCAAGATAGTCAACCCTGGATTCCATGGGTCCTCCCACTCCTGAGAAACCAAGGGCTCACCATGAGTGTCCTAATGATGGTAAGGGCTGCCTGACAACTCTGCAGACTGTGGTGGTAGGGGTGTACAAGGACGTGAGCTGGTAGTGGAGGTGATGGCATTGGAGTCAGGGGACCGGGGGGGGGGAAGGCGGGAGGAGGGGAGGAGTGTATTTGTGCCACTATTTAATAAACTTTATAGGGGGAGGAGATATGGGTGTTTCTAAGTTTACCTCTTCCTTAAAGGTTAGCTGTTGCTTCTATGGAATGCAGAACGTGTGTGTGGCTGCTCGGCTGAGGGTGGTTTAGTGAGGATGTTGCTGGTGGAAGAACTAAGTCTTTTGGATGGAATCAAGGACTGCTGGCAACTGCTGTAAAATGGAATCAACAATGGTCTCAGATGTTGGCGTCTAAGGCACATGTCTAGATGGAACTTTTGGCGTAGACTCAGTCTCTGACAGTGGAAGGTTAGTGCCTCAGGGGCAAGGAGGCATCAGCAGTATGGATCAACACCCTTGGGAGGAGGCTTGCGGGGTGTCAATGGATGCTCTCTTGGACAAACAGAACCTGCTGGAGGAGCCAGACTCTAAGGTCGGTGCCACTCTAGGCTATGCTAGCTGCCAGACTCGTTTGGAAGCGGTGCTCTGCTGCTGCCTGGGTGTGCTTGAAAGATCAAGGTGTAGGTACCTTTTCATTGAGAGCTAGTGTTGGACCCGATGCCCTGGGTGTAAACAGTTTTCGGTCCTGATGTATTCGGGTTGGAGGCTCAACTCTACCTCCTCATCCTACAAGGCCTGTGAGGAGACTGTCTCTGGGCAGGTCCTGCTCTGTGCGGGCCTAAGAGCTGAGGGTCTATCTCTTCTAACTCGACGTTGATGAAGTCTTCTTGTCCAAAGATGTTGGGCTTTGGGTGAACTAGCGTCTCGCCTTCAGTATTGGAGGTTTTTTTATTACAGCAAAGGAGAGAAGCAGAATTTGAAGGTGGCCTCGTCACTGCTGGAGGACAGAAGTGGTTGCATTCGCTGAGCTACTCTAGCCACAAGTGCTCGTTGTTGTACCCAAGGAAGAACTGAAAGAGCATTCTTTCCACAACAACCCCTCCCAACCCCCCACGCAGTCACTCTCTGAAATACAACTTAATATGTCAGTCAGTGTTGGAAGTGTCTCCCCTAAGCAAGCGATTGAGCTGCACATTTACATAGCAATGCTAAATCTGTAACGAAAAAAGAAAACATCAGCAACATGAAGGCACAACTGCAGGCACTTCTTAAACGAAGTCTTGAGATAAAGGAGGATAACTGTTTAATATGTGGGAATGTGGTACTAAACAAAAAAGAAGTCTGGGCTTCCTTTTCTTACTAATTTGTCCAGTGCTAAAACATCTATTGACACAATGAATGTTAGGTTGTAGAATCTTGTATTTGTCAACCAATTTCCCAAACCAAAATTAACTAGTTATTTTGTTAAATAAATCTTTAAATGACATACATGCTGTATGTTAAAAAAGGGACTTTATTGTAAAAAAAAACTTAAAACAAAAACACTTTCATGATTTTGTCCTCTAACGAAACAATTACTAAAGTTCAAGATCCGCTTTTTCAAAACTGTATACAACCATGTAAACTGCAGAGTTAGTAGCTCCAGTAAAGTCAATAATTATGCTCAAATAATCTCCAG
This sequence comes from Pleurodeles waltl, assembly GCF_031143425.1. Lineage (NCBI taxonomy): Eukaryota > Metazoa > Chordata > Amphibia > Caudata > Salamandridae > Pleurodeles > Pleurodeles waltl. The sequence continues at coordinate 255,095,319 of NC_090436.1, forward strand.
TTCAGTTTTTTTTTTAACAAAATGAATTTGCTTTCTACCCTGTAGAACTTTCCACTAAGGAAATTCAAGGTAGCTGTTTTGTAAACATTAATGATATTTACTTTCAACTACACACTTCTTTCAAATCAAGTTTTATTGCCATCAAAACATCCTGTTCAGGTAACTGTACATAAAATAAACTATATTATATACATACTTTTTTTTATTTTTTAAACTTACAAGACCATAAGTGTACATTTTTTGGCAGGCTCTGTAAAGAGATATGCTAAGTACTGTACCCTCAGTATTGAATCAACTGAACATTCCTAATTGTGTTAAACGGTGACAGGTGTCCTTGGGTTATATTCTGCTAAACACCAGGCCTACATTCTGTCATACTGCTTTTAAAGTTATTTTATTTAAGTGTTCATTGTTTTCTCTTCCGCTCTGACTCCAAGCAGAATTTTTCAAATGCTTCTTCAATTTCCGGGTCCATTTCATCATCATCAAAATAACTGAAAGGCAATAAAATAAATGTTTATAAAACACAGAAGAATTATAATTAAAAATTGTATTTTTGTTAAACATTTACACATCCATTGCCATCAACTGTTTTAAAGAACATTCAATATTTTGTCTCACTGTAGGGCTTCTTTTTCATTGATGGTTTAATTGATTTACATTTTAACACATATTTTTGGTAATCAATTTTAATAGGTTTTCGTACACACAAACAAAGCAGTTACAGGCCCCACACGCACAGTGTCACATACAACATTCTGGGAACAGGTGTCAGCAATGTACATCAGGGCACAGTCAGCATCATCAAATCTAGTCCGAAATATTCCCATCAATTACCCCAGATCTTAGAATGTTTCTGTGAATACCCTCTCGCTGCAGATATAGATGCTTCCTGTTGGGCATACCAGTCCAACCCCTTGCGTGGATTAATGGGGGTGGTTCCAACATCAGCAGATCTCTTGTCTTGCTACCAAAGTGGCCACTCCACCAGCTTTTTGTCCCCCCTGGTGTTACCCAGATCATCTAGGATTTCTAATAAAGCACCCTTAGGCTATAGAGCAGTGGTTCCCAATCTGTGCGCCGCGGCTCGCTGGTGCGCCATCAAAACTAGCCAGGGGCGCCGCACACAGTTTGGGAACCACTGAGCTATTTATAGCCCTTGGGCCAGTTCGTACAAAATAAAACTACTCAGTTGTAGCAGCTCTTTTTTAATTTTGTCCTTGAGCGCCCTCTGGTGGTTAAACACAACTAAAGGGATTCTACATTTCACAATATTTAAACAGTTATGTTATAACTACATAAAATGAGACCTGCCCATTTTACTAGGGTTACCGTCAACCAATATTTTCCCCTTACTAAAAAACCCTATGCATGCTGTAATTAAACAACTGTTACATTTTTATTTTTTACAGTTATATATAGAATTACAATACCTTCTTTGGCGTCATCCCAATTCTTTTCAGGGAGAAAAATGGATGTACTCCCTAGGCCAGGCTTACATCCCCCACCCGCCAACAAAAAGTAACATAATGGGGAGCCGCAGCCAGTGGCCAATAGATCAAGGGAGCCGTGGGTCGAAAATGTTTGGGAACCACTGCTATAGAGTGATGTGATATTCCAATCCTCGAGATAAAGCATCACTGATTCTGTTCCAGTAGAGAGCTATTTACTATATATATTTGAATTTCATGTACATGTGCACATAGGTACTTTGCCATTAAGAATAACAGAAAATACATTAAAGTAGAACCCACCCCCCCCACAACCCCCCGTTAGCTTTTTTGGACACATGGGGCACGTTGGCTCAAGTCTTTACGTACTATAACATATCTAAAATAAAATTACAACTGAGCTGATGCAGATATGGTTCACCAAAGGTACCACTCATGAGGATACTTTTGTCTGAAACATTCTTTGAAGAATAGCTAGCTTAGGCAAACCTCCTGGGTCACACTCCATTAGCACTCAATTTCCAGACACACCATTTGTAATCTTGCAATCCTTCAGTTCTCTTACCCTTCTGACTTTAATGCTATTGTAAAGAAATGGCTCCCTGTTGCAGTCACCCCCCACTTTTTGCCTGATACTGATGCTGACTTGACTGAGAAGTGTGCTGGGACCCTGCTAACCAGGCCCCATCACCAGTGTTCTTTCACCTAAAATGTGCTTTTGATTCCACAATTGGCACACCCTGGCATCCAGGTAAGTCCCTTGTAACTGGTACCCCTGCCAGGGAAGGTCTCTAAGGGCTGCAGCATATCTTATGCCACCCTGGGGACCCCTCACTCAGCACAGACACACTGCTTGCCAGCTTGTGTGTGCTGATGAGAACAAAACGAGTAAGTCGACATGGCACTCCCCTCAGGGTGCCATGCCAACCTCACACTACCTATGCAGTATAGATAAGTCACCCCTCTAGTAGGCCTTACAGCCCTAAGGCAGGGTGCACTATACCATAGGTGAGGGCACCAGTGCATGAGCACTATGCCCCTACAGTGTCTAAGCAAAACCTTAGACATTGTAAGTGCAGGGTAGCCATAAGAGTATATGGTCTGGGAGTCTGTCAAAAACGAACTCCACAGCTCCATAATGGCTACACTGAATACTGGGAAGTTTGGTATCAAACTTCTCAGAATAATAAACCTACACTGATGCCAGTGTTGGATTTATTAAAAAATGCACACAGAGGGCATCTTAGAGATACCCCCTGTATTTTACCCAATTGTTCAGTGCAGGACTGACTGGTCTGTGCCAGCCTGCTGCTGAGAGACGAGTGTCTGACCTCATGCGGTGAGAGCCTTTGTGCTCTCTGAGGACAGAAACAAAGCCTGCTCTGGGTGGAGGTGCTTCACACCTCCCCCCTGCAGGAACTGTAACACCTAGCAGTGAGCTTCAAAGGCTCAAGCTTCGTGTTACAATGCCCCAGGGCACTCCAGCTAGTGGAGATGCCCGCCCCCTGGACACAGCCCCCACTTTTGGCGGCGAGTCCAGGAGAGATAATGAGAAAAACAAGGAGGAGTCACTGGCCAGTCAGGACAGCCCCTAAGGTGTCCTGAGCTGAGGTGACCCTTAGTTTTAGAAATCCTCCATCTTGTAGAAGGAGGATTCCCCCAATAGGGATAGGAATGTGACCCCCTCCCCTTGGGAGGAGGCACAAAGAGGGTGTACCCACCCTCAGGGCTAGTAGCCATTGGCTACTAACCCCCCAGACCTAAACACGCCCTTACATTTAGTATTTAAGGGCTCCCCTGAACCTAAGAATTTAGATTCCTGAAACTACAAGAAGAAGAAGACTGCTGAGCTGAAAAACCCCTGCAGAGGAAGAACAGAAGACACCAACTGCTTTGGCCCCAGACTTACCGGCCTGTCTCCTGCCTTCCAAAGAAACCTGCTCCAGCGACGCTTTCCAAGGGACCAGCGACCTCTGAATCCTCTGAGGACTGCCCGACTTCGAGAAAGACAAGAAACTCCCGAGGACAGCGGCCCTGCTCCAAAAGAACTGCAACTTTGTTTCAAGTAGCAGATTTAAAGACCCCTGCAACTCCCCGCAAGAAGCGTGAGACTTGCAACACTGCACCCGGCGACCCCGACTCGACTGGTGGAGAAACAACGCGACAGGGAGGACCCCCAGGCGACTCCAAGACTGTGAGTAACCAAAGTTGTCCCCCCTGAGCCCACACAGCGACGCCTGCAGAGGGAATCCCGAGGCTCCCCCTGACCGCGACTGCCTGAACTCCATTTCCCGACGGCTGGAAAAGACCCTGCACCCGCAGCCCCCAGCACCTAAAGGAACGGAACTCCTGTGCAGGAGTGACCCCCAGGAGGCCCTCTCCCTTGCCCAGTGGTGGCTACCCCGAGGAGCCCCCCCCCCCTTGCCTGCCTGCAACGCTGAAGAGATCCCTTGATCTCTCATTGAAAACCATTGAAAACCCGACGCGTGTTTGCACACTGCACCCGGCCGCCCCCGCGCTGCTGAGGGTGTACTTTTTGTGCTGACTTGTGTCCCCCCCGGTGCCCTACAAAACCCCCCTGGTCTGCCCTCCGAAGACGCGGGTACTTACCTGCTGGCAGACTGGAACCGGGGCACCCCCTTCTCTCCATTGAAGCCTATGTGTTTTGGGCACCTCTTTGACCTTTGCACCTGACCGGCCCTGAGCTGCTGGTGTGATAACTTTGGGGTTGCTCTGAACCCCCCAACGGTGGGCTACCTTGGACCAAAAACTGAAACCTGTAAGTGACTTACTTACCTGTTAAAACTAACAATAACTTACCTCCCCCAGGAACTGTGAAAATTGCACTGTGTCCACTTTTAAAACAGCTTATTGTGTTTTATGTAAAAAGTATACATGCTAAAGTAATGATTCAAAGTTCCTAGAGTACTTACCTGCAATACCTTTCAAATGAGATATTACATGTAAAATTTGAACCTGTGGTTCTTAAAATAAACTAAGAAATGAAAATGTCACTTACCCAGTGTACATCTGTTCGTGGCATCAGTCGCTGTAGATTCGCATGTTTTGCAAAGCTCGCCATCTGGTGTTGGGCCGGAGTGTTACAAGTTGTTTTTCTTCGAAGAAGTCTTTCGAGTCACGGGACCGAGTGACTCCTCCTTTTGTCTCCATTGCGCATGGGCGTCGACTCCATCTTCGATTGTTTTTCCCCCGCAGAGGGTGAGGTAGGAGTTGAATTGTAGTAATAGTGCCCATGCAATGGAGTGACTAAGTATGTACTTATTTAAGGTTGAAATGATATATATACAAATAGTTGAAGGTAACTTCCGAACTGCTACAGGCTCCCGGGGAGGCGGGTGGGCACATGCGAATCTACAGCGACTGATGCCACGAACAGATGTACACTGGGTAAGTGACATTTTCAGTTCGATGGCATCTGTCGCTGTAGATACGCATGTTTTGCATAGACTAGTAAGCAGTTATCTCCCCAAAAGCGGTGGCTCAGCCTGTAGGAGTGGAAGTAGTCTGAAACAATGTTCTTAATACGGCTTGACCTACTGTGGCTTGTTGTGCGGATAACACGTCTACACAGTAGTGCTTGGTGAATGTGTGAGGCGTAGACCATGTGGCTGCCTTACATATTTCTTGCATTGGGATGTTTCCTAGAAAGGCCATGGTAGCACCTTTCTTTCTGGTTGAGTGTGCCCTTGGTGTAATGGGCAGCTGTCGTTTAGCTTTAAGGTAGCAGATTTGGATGCATTTAACTATCCATCTGGCTATACCTTGTTTTGATATTGGGTTTCCTGCATGAGGTTTTTGAAATGCAATAAATAGTTGTTTAGTCTTTCTGATGTTCTTTGTTCTGTCAATTTAATACATTAATGCTCTTTTGACATCTAATGTATGTAGTGCCCTCTCAGCTACGGTATCTGGCTGTGGAAAGAACACTGGAAGTTCCACTGTTTGATTTAGATGGAACGGTGAAATAACCTTTGGTAAAAATTTAGGATTAGTCCTTAGGACGACCTTATTCTTGTGTAGTTGTATAAAAGGTTCTTGTATTGTAAACGCCTGAATCTCGCTTACTCTTCTTAGGGAAGTAATGGCGATGAGAAATGCAACCTTCCAGGTTAGGAACTGTATTTCGCAGGAGTGCATGGGTTCAAAAGGTGGACCCATAAGTCTAGTTAGGACAACATTTAGGTTCCATGAAGGAACAGGTGGTGTTCTTGGTGGTATAATTCTCTTAAGGCCCTCCATGAATGCTTTAATGACTGGTATCCTATATAGGGAAGTTGAATAGGTAGTCTGCAGGTATGCAGATATTGCTGCAAGGTGTATTTTAATGGAAGAGAAAGCCAGGTTAGATTTTTGTAAGTGAAGCAAGTAACCCACTACATGTTTTGGAGTCGTGTGTAATGGTTGGATTTGATTAATATGGCAGTAGCAAACAAACCTCTTCCATTTACTTGCATAGCAGTGCCTGGTGGATGGCCTTCTGGCTTGCTTTATGACTTCCATACATTCTTGGGTAAGTTGTAAGTGCCCGAATTCTAGGATTTCATGAGCCAAATTGCTAGATTCAGCGATGCTGGATCTGGGTGTCTGATCTTTTGGTTGTGTTGTGTCAATAGATCTGGCCTGTTGGGCAATTTGATGTGGGGTACTACTGATAGGTCTAGCAGCGTTGTGTACCAGGGTTGCCTTGCCCAAGTTGGTGCTATTAATATGAGTTTGAGTTTGTTTTGACTGAGTTTGTTTACCAGATAAGGAAGGAGAGGGAGAGGAGGAAAAGCGTAAGCAAATATCCCTGACCAGTTCATCCATAGGGCATTGCCTTGGGACTGCTTGTGTGGGTATCTGGATGCGAAGTTTTGGCATTTTGCGTTCTCCTTCGTCGCAAACAAGTCTATTTGAGGTGTTCCCCAGAGTTTGAAATAGGTGTTCAGAATTTGGGGGTGAATTTCCCATTCGTGGACCTGTTGGTGATCTCGAGAGAGATTGTCTGCGAGTTGATTCTGAATCCCTGGTATAAATTGTGCTATTAGGCGAATTTGGTTGTGAATTACCCAACGCCAAATTTTTTGTGCTAGCAGGCTTAACTGCGTGGAGTGTGTCCCCCCTTGTTTGTTTAGATAATACATTGTTGTCATGTTGTCTGTTTTGACGAGAATGTATTTGTGAACTATTATTGGTTGGAAAGCTTTTAGTGCTTGAAAAACTGCTAGCAGTTCTAGGTGATTTATATGCAGTTTTGTTTGATGTACGTTCCATTGTCCTTGTATGCTGTGTTGATCGAGGTGTGCTCCCCACCCTGTCATGGAAGCATCTGTTATTACGTATTGTGGCACTGGGTCTTGGAAAGGCCGCCCTTTGTTTAAATTTATGTTGTTCCACCATAGAAGCGAGAGGTAAGTTTGGCGGTCTATTAACACCAGATCTAGAAGATGACCCTGTGCTTGTGACCACTGTGATGCTAGGCACTGTTGTAAGGGCCTCATGTGCAGTCTTGCGTTTGGGACAATGGCTATGCATGAAGACATCATGCCTAGGAGTTGTAATATCATCTTTGCTTGTATCTTTTGTGTTGGATACATGCGTTGTATGATGTTGTTGAAATTTTGAATTCTTTGGGGACTTGGAGTGGCTACTCCTTTTGTTGAGTCTATTATGGCTCCTAGGTATTGTTGTACCTTGCACGGCAGAATGTTGGATTTCGTGAAGTTGACGGTGAACCCTAGTTTGAAGAGGGTTTGTATGATCTGATTTGTGTGGTTTGAGCACTCTATTAACGAATGGGCCTTGATTAGCCAGTCGTCTAGATATGGGACCACATGTATTTGCTGCCTTCTGATGTGTGCAGCGACTACTGCTAGACATTTGGTAAAGACTCTTGGTGCGGTTGTTAATCCGAAAGGCAATACCTTGAATTGGTAATGTATTCCTTTGAATACAAACCTTAGGTATTTCCTGTGCGATGGGTGTATTGGTATATGGAAATACGCGTCTTTGAGGTCTAAAGTTGTCATGTAGTCGTGTAGTTTTAGCAATGGTAACACTTCTTGTAGTGTGACCATGTGAAAGTGGTCTGATTTGATGAATGTGTTTACTATTCTGAGGTCTAGGATTGGTCTCAGCGTTTTGTCCTTCTTTGGTATCAGAAAGTACAGTGAGTAAACTCCTGTGTTTATTTGTGTGTTTGGTACTAATTCGATTGCATTCTTCTGCAATAGTGCCTGCACTTCTATCTCCAGGAGATTGGAATGATGTTTTGTCAAATTTTGTGCTTTTGGTGGTATGTTTGGAGGGAATTGTAGAAATTCTATGCAATAACCATGTTGGATAATTGCTAGAACCCAAGTGTCTGTAGTGATTTCCTCCCATGCTTTGTAATAATGACCTATTCTTCCCCCCACTGGTGTTGTGTGGAGGGGGTGAGTGACATGTGAGTCACTGCTTAGTAGTAGGGGTTTTGGGGCTTTGAAATTTTCCCCTATTCCTAGGGAATTGCCATCCTCTATATTGTCCCCGAAAACCTCCTCTGTACTGTCCCTGGTAACTGGACGGTGTTGCCTGTGAGGTGCTGGCTTGTGTGCCCTGACCCCGAAACCCCCCTCTAAAGGGTGTTTTACGGAATGTGCTGTAATTCCCTCTGCTCTGCGGGGAGTAGAGTGCGCCCATGGCTTCAGCAGTGTCCGTGTCCTTTTTGAGTTTCTCAATCGCTGTGTCCACTTCTGGACCGAACAGTTCTTTTTCGTTAAAAGGCATATTGAGAACTGCTTGCTGAATCTCTGGTTTAAATCCAGACGTTCGTAGCCATGCATGCCTTCTGATAGTTACAGATGTATCAATTGTCCGTGCAGCTGTATCTGCAGCGTCCATGGAGGAGCGTATTTGGTTGTTTGAAATGTTCTGTCCCTCCTCAACCACTTGTTTTGCCCTCTTTTGTAGGTCCTTGGGCAGATGTTCAATGAGATGTTGCATCTCATCCCAATGGGCTCTGTCATAGCGCGCAAGTAGTGCCTGAGAGTTAGCGATGCGCCACTGGTTTGCAGCTTGTGCTGCGACTCTCTTACCAGCTGCATCGAACTTGCTGCTTTCTTTATCTGGGGGTGGTGCATCTCCAGATGTGTGGGAGTTGGCCCTTTTCCTAGCTGCTCCTACAACGACAGAGTCTGGTGGCAGCTGTGTAGTGATGAAAACCGGGTCTGTAGGAGGCGCCTTATACTTTTTTTCCACTCTTGGTGTGATTGCCCTACTTTTGACCGGCTCCTTAAAGATTTCTTTTGCGTGCCGGAGCATACCAGGGAGCATAGGCAGGCTTTGGTAGGAGCTGTGGGTGGAGGAGAGGGTGTTGAATAAAAAGTCATCCTCGACCTGTTCTGAGTGGAGGCTTACATTGTGAAATTGTGCTGCTCTAGCCACCACTTGAGAATACGCAGTGCTGTCCTCTGGTGGAGATGGCTTCGTAGGGTATGCCTCCGGGCTGTTATCTGACACTGGGGCGTCGTATAAGTCCCATGCGTCCTGATCTTGGTCACCCTGGCTCATGGTGGTGTGAGCTGGGGAATGTGATGGAGTTTGTGCTGGTGAGACGTTAATTACAGGTGGAGGAGAGGGTGGTGGAGAAACCTTTTTCGCCACCTTTGTTTGTGGTGTTTGTTCAGTTTGGAACTCCAATCTTCTCTTTCTTCTAATAGGGGGAAGGGTGCTTATTTTTCCTGTCCCCTCCTGTATGAAAATACGCTTTTGCGTATGGTCTACATCAGTTGATTGTAGCTCTTCCTCAAACCTATGCTTTCGCATTTGGGAGGTTAGCGATTGCTCTTCTGTATAAGAGCCTGAAACTGGGTCGGTTGCAGTTTGTTTTGGCACCGAAACCCTGTCTGCATCTTTTTTCGGCTCCGAGGTGACTTTTTTCTTTTTCGGTGCCGAAACCTCTCGGCGTCGATCTTCGTCGGTGCCGCTGTCTCGGCGTCGAGCCGTGTCTACACCGGTATCTCGGTGTCGATACTTGTCTCCAGCACTTTCTCGATCCCGAGAAGGCTGCGTGCCGGTGTCTCGACCGGAGTCGGACGATCTCGGCACTGTTTGGGCCTTTTTCGGTGCCGACGGTCGGTCACCGAATTTATGGGTGGAGCCATGGCCTGGTGGCAGTGGCGTCCCCTGGGCCTTGTAAATCTTCTTCTGAGTGGTTTTCGACGTCTTACTCACGGTTTGTGTATCGTCGAATCCTTCGGAGTCCGATTCGTGGATCGAAAAGGTTCCTTCCTCTTCTTGTTCCTCGAACTCTCGGTGGGCTGTCGGCACGGACGCCATCTGAAGTCTTCTGGCTCGACGGTCTCGGAGTGTTTTTCGGGACCGGAACGCACGACAGGCCTCGCAGGTGTCTTCACTGTGCTCAGGTGACAGGCACAGGTTACAGACCAAGTGTTGGTCTGTATAGGGGTATTTATTGTGGCATTTGGGACAGAAGCGGAACGGGTCCGTTCCATCGGCGTTCTTCTGCACGCGGTCGGGCCGACCAGGCCCCGACGGGGGATCGAAAAACTACCCCGAAGGGCACCGGAGCTCTTCGATCTTTCGACGCGGTGTTGAATCTAACTACGCCGATCCCGAACGAAAATCTTCCGAAATTAGCTATCTTTCCGTTCCGAAACTCGGAGCGACAGGAACACGTCCGAACCCGATGGCGGAAAAAAAACAATCGAAGATGGAGTCGACGCCCATGCGCAATGGAGACAAAAGGAGGAGTCACTCGGTCCCGTGACTCGAAAGACTTCTTCGAAGAAAAACAACTTGTAACACTCCGGCCCAACACCAGATGGTGAGCTATGCAAAACATGCGTATCTACAGCGACAGATGCCATCGAACATATATTTTTCTATAACAAAACCTATTGGCTGGATTTGTCTCTGAGTGTGTGTTCCTCCTTTATTGCCTGTGTGTATGTACAACAAATGCTTAACACTACTCCTTGGATAAGCCTACTGCTCGACCACACTACCACAAAATAGAGCATTAGTATTATCTCTTTTTGCCACTACCTTACCTCTAAGGGGAACCCTTGGACTCTGTGCATGCTATTCCTTACTTTGAAATAGCACATACAGAGCCAACTTCCTACAGCTACTGAATACTTTATATATCGAGAAAGAAGGGATGGCTCTTCGACGAATAGCGACTTCACACAACTAAATACTACATGCTTCTTTTTCACTTCAAGTAATATTTATTTTGCAGAGAAGCCCTGTTTAGAGATGTTCACGGAGGTAAAGGGCAAATAATTACTACAGGAGCTGCCCGTAGACCCACTAGGGCAGTGGTTCACAACCTGTGGTCCGCTGACCCCCAGGGGTCCGTGACACATTCCCCGGGGGTCCGCAGGCCTGGGCTGGGAGGAAAGCACTTTTCCAGCTGGGGCCTCTGACAAACACGTCTCTGCGTGTTTTTATATTTATTACTTCCTTTGTTGAGCAGTTTTAAACTGACTGCAAAGCTCCTTGTACTTCAAAAATAAAAGTGTCAAGCTAACTCAAGTGATTAATGTATCTGCTGGAGAGAGATGCGAGTTTTGTGCAGTGGCAGTTTTGACTCAAAGGTAGCGCAGATGGTTAATATGCCTGCTGCAAAGAATGTGTATCATGCAAAAACCAGTATTTTATGAGCATGGCACAGTTGGTTACTGCTTTTGTCACAGAGATTCTTTTGTTACTATGCAGTTAATAATCGTAATTTAGCACAGTGAGCTGTGAACTGCCATTAAAGAGCTGCATGCAAACCGCATGGCACAAATTAGAAAGTTGTTTTTTTCCTAGTCTTTCATTTTCCTTATGCTGCTAAAAAAGGTTTGCTTGTGTAGAAATACATTCTTATTGCTAACGCATTGCTCAATTTGTGCTTGTTGTTTCCGTGGCTGAGCACCGGCACTTATTTTTGAGGGCCAGGGCTTATTCTTCTGCCTCAAGCATTTGCTACAAGTAAAAATCACATATGGGAAAGACGGAGGAAGGGAAAAACAAAAAAAGTGTCACAGAGGGAGAAAGTAGAAAGCTGCTAGAGTGAGCTGAAGTGACAGGGAGTGGCTTTATATGGATTGAAGAGGCCCAAGATGGTTCAGGATTCTGCTGCCTCAGGATTCTGTGTACCCACATTTAATTGCAGCAGCCGCATGTTTAAGAGGAGGGCTTTGGGCACCGGCACGTTTTTATTTACAAATTAAGCACTGTGCTAACGTCATCGCTAATCACTGTGCTGTGTTCTGAATTCTAAGTTTGTGCTTCTCCGGACCAAGCACTCCTAGAAAATACCTACCAGTGTGGATGACGTGAATCCTACACCTTGTAGTCCCCTGTAAAGTGCCCTGACACCCTACAGTGGTATGAGAGGTGCTATAAAACAAATGAAGTACTTGTGAAAGAGAGGCTAGGGGGAGATGAGAGGCCCTTATGGTTTATATCATTTCTGCTTCACTTATTTATGTGAAAAAGCTTTCTCAGATCTAGCATCCCTAAAAATTAAAAACAGAAATCGCTCCGGGAATGTAGAATCTGACCTGAGGATTCACCTTTTCTAAATAGAACCCAACATTGAAAAGGTAGTTGCCGAGATGCAGCGTCAACCTTCCCAATAAAATGTTTCGATTTTTGCATCTTTTTTTCAATATAAAAGAATTTTATCTTTAGTAATATGAGTATTTGTTTGGTGTGTACTTGTTATATTTTTTGCGAATTACTGTTTTAATGTTTGAAAATTAAATTGTACAAATTGCTGGGGGTCCCCGGCTTCCAGTAATGATTCACTGGGGGTCCTCAGGAGTCAAAAGGTTGGTAACCACTGCACTAGGGTATTTAATATAAGCATGCAATAATTTTAGAGAATAAATTATAATTTAAACAATACACAATGTATCTTTATGCACAAAGTTGATAAAGTACGAGATTCCTTAAATGCATGAAAAAAGTTTTGTTTTTAACTGCATAGTTATATGCAGCATACATGAATTCGGTGAGTGCTCTATGTGTTGGGTGACACAAATGAACAAAAACTGTCAACCGAGCATGTTATAGTTGTTTTTCACATGTGTGTAAATAATGGTTTTCAAGAGGATAAATCTTCTAGGCTATTTCTACACAGAGTTCAATCAAATAAATGTTTTTTCTCAGCTGGGTATATAGCGACAGCGTTTTGAACTTGGTTAATTTAGCATGTCGCGATCAGGACAGGAAAGAGGAACAAAAGAGCATAAAGACAGATGCTGCAGAAGGAGGAGAATTTTAAACATGCTGTAATATTGATTACATAAGTATTAATCAGTATTTAGAGTAGAGGCCATATCCAAGGCCAGTTCAGAAAGTACCTGAAAGACAAGAAAGAATATGCAACCACATTTGTAATATACAATTGGCAGTGTACGTGTGGGTGGGTGAGTGGTTGGTTGGTTGAGCGCACACTAAGGTGTGCCCATAGTGACACATTGAAACTAAAAGGGCTCACAAATTAGTCTTGAATCAGCCCAGTCCTAAAATAAACACAGGCAAGATGAGTTGACATAAGAAAAAAAAAAGCTGGGCGACTACAAAAAAGGGCCACCATGAACAGAATGACTACTGTTGATGTATTCAATCATGTGATGAATACAATTCAAATTTTTAATTTGAGTAATCACGACTCGCCTCTACCGAGATTAATGCACTCAGCAAGGGTTGCCTTTCATTCATGCAGAGCAGTGATTCTCTTACACAAAAATAACTTTTTGAAATTCTTTAGAAGAAATAGACTCTGATTCTTCTTTTCGAACAAATCAGAATAAGTTAAAAATGAGATTAACCTTTTCTGCCCACCGCTTACATTTAATCGATTTAAAGCCACCTTAACTATTTGCCTTTGAAAGATTATTACTAAAGGAAATCATAGCACAAAAAGGATCTTTTGAAGTTTCCCGTTCAACCTCTCTTTACAAGAAAGAAGTTCTATGAGTAACCTCAAACATGAGCATGAAATCATTATTACTTCCTGCTTTCATGTCGCAGCAGTCTTTGAGTATGTGTTCTATCTCGGTCAATGTCATGTGGGGGTTGCTGTGCGTCAAGACAAACCCAGACACTCTCTTGCAGTCTGTTAAAATCTGGGTGATTTATTCAGAATTCATTTGCCAGCACCAGGCCCCATAGGGAGTACTTTGCCTCCTGCTACCAGTCCTCAAATGAACAATCTGGATGCTAAATTTTGCCTTTCAACTCTCTAACCCCTGTTTTGCTACTGCACACTGTTGTTTTAGGGGGTCTCTCCATGCATCGGGTTCCATCAACTGAATCCCTTTTATAACTTCCTCGTGTCCCAATTATCACCTGCTACATTATCGAAGGTCGAAACGCCATTGACAGCTACCAGACTGAAAAATATTTTAAACGATGCTAATGTAGCCAATTTTCTTCGTTTTGTGATCACCTTATTGCACTGCCGGCATTATTCATTGAGCACTGAGTGTTCACTCAATACACTGAGCACTTATATATATATATATATATATAGTAAGTATACAACATTTAAGAGTTGCTTAACCCCTTAGCTGCTGGGCCTTCCCCCCCCCAGTGCTGAGCCCTTTTTTGGCTATTTGGGGTAGTTCGCGCTTAGGGCTTCATAACTTTTTGTCCACATAAGCTAACCACGCCAAATTTGCGTCCTTTTTTTCCAACATCCTAGGGATTCTAATGGTACCCAGAGTTGGTGGTTTCCCCTGGAGGAGACCAAGAAAATAGCCAAAATACAGTGAAAATTTAGTTTTTTCCAAAAAAATGTGAAAAAAGGGCTGCCGAAGAAGGCTTGTGGTTTTTTCCCTGAAAATGCCATCAACAAAGGGTTTCTGGTGCTGAAATCACTATCTTCCCACCTTTCAGGAACGGGCAGACTTGAATCAGAAAACCAAATTTTTCAACACAAATTTGGCATTTTACTGGGACATACCCCATTTCTACTACATTTGGTGCTTTCAGCCTCCTTCCAGTTAGTGACAGGAATGGGTGTGAAACCAATGCTGGATCCCGGAATGCTAAACATTTCTGAAAACTAGACAAAATTCTGAATTCAGCAAGGGGTCATTTGTGTAGATCCTACAAGGTTTTCCTACAGAAAATAACAGCTGAAATAAAAAAATATTGAAATTGAGCTGAAAACAACAGCCATTTTTCTTTATGTTTTACTCTGCAACTTTTTCCTGCGATGTCAGATTTCTGAAAGCAATATACCGTTTTGTCTGCTGGACTCTTCTGGTTGCGGGGATATAAAGGGCTTGTAGGTTCATCAAGAACCCTAGGTACCCAGAGCCAATAAATGAGCTGCACCCTGCAGTTGGTTTTCATTCTATACTGGGTATACAGCAATTCATTTGCTGAAATATGAAGAGTGAAAAAGAGGTATCAAGAAAACCTTTGCATTTCCAAAATGGGATCAAGATAAGGTTTTGAGGAGCAGTGGTTATTTGCACATCGCTGAATTCCGAGGTGCCCATACTAGCATGTGAATTGCAGGGCATTTCTCAAATAGACGTCTTTTTTACACACTCTCTTATATTTGGAAGGAAAAAATGTAGAGAAAGATAAGGGGCAATAACACTTGTTTTGCTATTCTGTGTTCCCCCAAGTCTCCCGATAAAAATGATACCTCACTTGTGTGGGTAGGCCTAGTGCCCGCGACAGGAAATGCCCCAAAACACAACATGGACACATCCTATTTTTTTTATAGAAAACACAGCTGTTTTTTCCAAAGTGCCTACCTGTAGATTTTGGCCTCTAGCTCAGCCGGCACATAGGGAAACCTACCAAACCTGTGCATTTCTGAAAACTAGAGACCTAGGGGAATCCAAGGAGGGGTGACTTGCGGGGCTCGGACCAGGTTCTGTTACCCAGAATCCTTTGCAAACCTCAAAAAGTGGCTAAAAAAACAAGTTTTCCTCACATTTCGGTGACAGAAAGTTCTGGAATCTGAGAGGAGCCACAAATTTCCTTCCACCCGGCGTTCCCCCAAGTCTCCCGATAAAAATGATACCTCACTTGTGTGGGTAGGTCTAGCGCCCGCGACAGGAAACGCCCCAAAGCGCAACGTGGACACATCAAAATTTTTGGAAGAAAACAGAGGTGTTTTTTGAGAAGTGCCTACCTGTAGATTTTGGCCTCTAGCTCAGCCGGCACCTAGGGAAACCTACCAAACCTGTGCATTTCTGAAAACTAGAGACCTAGGGCAATCCAAGGAGGGGTGACTCGCGGGGCTCGGACCAGGTTCTGTTACCCAGAATCCTTTGCAAACCTCAAAAAGTGGCTAAAAAAACAAGTTTTCCTCACATTTCGGTGACAGAAAGTTCTGGAATCTGAGAGGAGCCACAAATTTCCTTCCACCCGGCGTTCCCCTAAGTCTCCCGATAAAAATGATACCTCACTTGTGTGGGTAGGCCTAGCGCCCGCGACAGGAAATGCCCCAAAACAGAACGTGGACACATCAAATTTTTTCATAGAAAACAGTGCCTACCTGTGGATTTTGGCCTCTAGCTCAGCCGGCACCTGGGGAAACCTAGCAAACCAGCACATTTTTGAAAACTAGAAACCCAGGGGAATCCAAGATGAGGTGACTTGTGGGGCTCGGACCAGGTTCTGTTACCCAGAATCCTTTGCAAACCTCAAAATGTGGCTAAAATACCACGTTTTCCACACATTTCGGTGACAGAAAGTTCTGGAATCTGAGGGGAGCCACAAATTTCCTTCCACCCAGCGGTTCCCCAAGTCTCCCGATAAATATGATACCTCACTTGTGTGGTTAGGCCTGGTGCCTGCGACAGGAATAGATCACACAACGGTCAATGTTGGTCCTTACGTGAGGCAGCTGTTGACCCTGGGGTGATCCATTCCTGACACAGGCACTAGGTGTAGGCACTCAAGTGGGGTAGTGTTTTTATCAGGACAGGTGAGGAGTCACTGGGTGGTAGGAATGTTGTGGATCCCAGCATATTCCTGTAGTTTGTGTGACAGAAATGCGAGAAAAATAGAGTTTTTTTTCAACATTTCAGCTTTGCAGGGTATTCTGGGTAAGAAAACTTTGGGGAATCCACACAAGTCACACCTCTGTGGACTCCCCCGAATGTCTAGTTTCCAGAAATGTTTGGGTTTAGTGTGTTTCTCTATATGGCCGCCGAATCCAGGACCAAAAACACAGGTGCCTGCCTTACAAAACCAGTTTGTTTTGCCATAGACAATTTTGATGTCTCCACAATATGATTTGGGTGGTGGAATTTGGGGCTGAACTGAATTGGTGAGCTCCCAAGAGAGCACTCTCTCTCTGCTTGCCGCCGCATTCACCTGCTCTCTGGGTTGGCCTAACCCACTATTACCCAGTTGCACGAACAGCTTGCGAAGGGACAGCAGGACTGTCCTCATCACCTCCCTCATAATGTACTGGAAGAGGAGTTTTCGAATGGGACTCCTCTGACTGAAAAATCACTCCCAGAGTCTGCGCCATTGTCCTATCCCTCAGATGCTGTCTCAGTATCTGATGTCTCAGTCTCTGATCCTATGTCAGAGCGGTCCTCTATAACCCGAGTGCAGGCAGCAGTCATCCATCAAGATGCCATCTCTGCTATTGGCTAAACTGTTGCTCTAAAACACTAGCCTACGTAGACAGTCACAAAATCGATGGTGTGTGTGAGATACGTGCAACAGTAGAGGCCACCTTACCTGCGCTTCTTCCCTCAATCAGCACATACTTTCAAGACACTCAAAAAACACCTTGTCACATACCATTCGTCACAGTCTTTAGCACCTCCTGCGCCCAGTCCAACAATCATTATTGGTGCTCCCACTCCCTCCTCCTCGGATTCCCTCATTACCACCCAGCAAAAGTGCCCTTCATCTCTCCATAGACTTTACTAATGTACTCAGCTATTTACATAAAATACAGATGTGCTCTTTGCAGTAGGCATATAAACCTTCTGCGCTTCTTTATGGCACTAAAACTGCCACTAGACAAGTCGGACCCTTTTCCCCCCAGGGAAACCACACACATATTGACAAAAGTGATGTATATATGACAGCCAACCACCTGAAACTCAACTCAAGCAAAACTGAAATAATCCTCTTTGGCCCTCACCAAAAAAACCTGGGACCCCCCATGGTGGCCCACCACGCTAGGCCCTGCACCCACCCCCGCCAACTACGCACGCAACCTCAGCATCATCCTAGACTCCTCCCTCTCTATGACCCAACAAATCAACGCTCTTACCTCCTCATGCTTCAACAAACTCCGTATACTGAAAAACATTCAAATGGATCCCCACAGAGACCAGAAAAACTGTCACTCACGCACTCATCAGCAGCAGGCTTGATTACAGAAACGCCCTCTACGCCGGCACCACTCTAAAACTCAAGTGCAAACTACACGCATCCAGAACTCAGCAGCACGACTCATCCTCGACCTCCACCGACACAAACACATCTCTCCACACCTCAAATCCCTCCACTGGCTCCCCATTGACAAAAGGATCACCTTCAAGATCCTCATCCTCACACACAAATCACTCCACAACACAGGCCCTGCCTACCTCAACGAGAGTCACCTTCCACACCCCCACACGAAACGTCCGTTCAGCTGACCTCTCTCTCGCCTCTGACCCCCGCATCAAACACACCACCACCGGGGGCAGATCCTTCTCCTACATTGCACCCAAAACATGGAACGCACTCACAACCCACATTCGCAAGACCCAAAACCTACTTCTTTTCAGGAAGGGCCTCAAAACCTGGCTTTTTGAACAGTGAACCTCCTAGCCCCTTTCCCTCCCCCCCATCCCCCCCCCAGCGCCTTGAGACCCTCACAGTTGAGTAGCGCGCTTTATAAATCTCTTTGATACAGATCTACCTATATATATATATATATATATATAAATATATATCTACATAGATATATCTATAGATATATCCATGTACCTAGATATATCTATCTACATAGATATATATATATAGATATATACATATATATTTTTTTTAGTTGTTGTATGGTTTCCTTGGGGGCCAAAATGGCCCCCAGGGAAACCCTACAACATCTATAAAAAAAAATTGCCCCCACAGGGGGTCACCCTGCCCACGGGAGACCCCCTGTCATTTCATATTTTTTTTTTTGAAAAAAAAATAAAAAATCCCCTTGGGGGGGGGGGGGGGGGAGGGGGGGGGGGGTGGCGCGATCGCGCGCCCCCCCCCCCCCCCCCCCCAGGGGGCACCTACCTTTTTTTTTGTATTAAAAAGAAAATTATGCCGGGAGAGACGGGGCGTCCCGTTTTCCAGGGGGGGGGGGGGGGGGGGGGGGGGGGCGCCCCCCAAAAGTGAAATCCCTGGTGTCTAGTGGGGTTTCCTGGCCCCCGATCGCAGCTGTGCTGCGATCGGGGGCCAGGAAACCGTTTCAGAAGGCCTCATAAGAAAGGGGAGACTCTCCCCTTTCTTACGAGGCCTTCTGAAACTGTTTCTGCACAGCTGCGATCGGGGGCCAGAAACAGTTTCAGAAGGCCTCGTAAGAAAGGGGAGAGTCTCCCCTTTCTTACGAGGCCTTTTCAAAATGTTTCCTGACCCCCCCCGATCGCAGCTGTGCTGCGATCGGGGGAGCCAGGAAACCTGAAAGTGTTTCCTGGCCCCCGATCGCAGCACAGCTGCGACCGGGGGCCAGGAAACACTTTCAGGAAGGCCTCGTAAGAAAGGGGAGTGTCTCCCCTTTCTTACGAGGCCTTCCCGAACGTGTAAAAGGCCGTTTTCCCCCATGAAAGCAGGAAGCGGCCGCAAGGCTGCTTCCTGCTTTCATGGGGAAAACACCTTTGCAACGTCAGCGCGCCTCGCGGCGCGCTGACGTCACAAAGGGGCGGGTGGGGGGCGGGGGGAGACACGGTAGCTTCCGTGTCTCCCAGGGGGGAAAAAAAAATCCTCGGGTGCGACGCACCCGAGGATTTATTAATGCCCTTCCTGGTGTCGGCCACTGGTCGTGACCCGCACCAGGGAGGGTGTGTGGGCGTTGGCCAGTGGCCGACGCCCGCACTTAAGAGGTTAAATGATTATTTTACTTATTAAAATGATACATATTAGGACATTGTTGCATGTCTACACTAAGGTAAAGGGGACACGGTAAGCATGGTTGAGCTGAAGAAAAGACGAAGAAACCGAAATAACCAAGTAAGCGAAGTGCAGTAGCATGGCTGGGGTGAGAGTAAACCTTTCGAGCATCTATGTTAATCCAACACCACATAGTTAGGCTAATATCAATGAATCATTGGTTTCCTTTCGAATCTGAAACAACCAAACAAAAAACCAGATGCTGTCATAAATTAATTAGCAACAAGTTATTTTATTGACTGGCGATATAGTCTTTAGTTTGCAACACACTGTGTAAACCTAAACCAACTTTGCTGAGTTATAGGTGACTCTAGCCTGACTTCCAGCCCGTAACATAACATTCCTGAAACAATAAGGTAAAGTAGGGTTTGTGTTATTTGATCGTTACAACACAATTTTGATTTTCTTTTTTTTAAAAAATATTCTGGATAAGTGCCATCAACTGGATAACTAGATCAATAGCACTGAATTCGGATTGTTGCACTAGAAGTTAATTTCATGGTGCACACAAATCATCCAAGAGTGTGCCCTCCAACAGAATAGTGGCCATAACTGTTGCTTGCTCAATAAGACCCTGCAGAAGTGTAACTGCAAATCACTATGCAGGCAAATCTGATTGAGCTTGGCAGTAAGGACTCTGTTACCTTAACTTCTCAGCGGGAGTACGAATGCCAAACTGACCAATACCCATGACTCTCTATATGGGAGTCACAACCGACAAACAAAATCAACACCTTATGAAGTTTGTGGAATAAAACCAGACTACAGTCTTCCATTAGACATTTTAGAGTCCAGCTGCTTCTACATTTTTCTATGTGCCCACAAACATTGGAGATTTTTGTGTATGCATTGATCACAGAGCAGTGATTTGAGTTACTATATAGAACCAATACATGCTACACTTTATTTCAGACTGGTTAGAATAGGTTAATGGAGCACCTTTCTACAAACAGCACCTTAGAGAAACCAGTCATGTAGTACATAATGGATCCGGGAATGGGAGGAAACATGGATTTAGAAACAAGTTGAATTACTCCTAAATCTGGCAACTAGAACTCGGATTTAGGAGCAAGAATAGTTTATTAAAATAACAAGTTGAGCTGCAATGTAAAAATAAAATTCATAGGTGTATGAATCTTAACCCACGTTAATGATATCTCAATTCACTCTCAGAATGGGGAAACACAAACTGGGAGAAAAAAGGGTAAAAAAATAAACAAAGTTTTTGATTTATGTTTTGCACACAATAGGCATTTATAGGTAGTTGATATGGTAGCTGCAGGATAGCAGCACTGTTGATGCCTCTTCTCTACGAGTTCTACAACTCAGATGTTTGCTGGAGGGTGATGAATAGTGGGAACAGTGTCTAAACCTCCAGAACTTCTGATGAACAAGTTACTTACCTTCGGTAATGCCTTATCTAGTAGGGATAATATCTGGTTGAAGATTTCTTACCTTTGAATTTCCCCAGGAGTCAGACTGAATCCGGAGATTTTCGTGAGCAGTACCCCTGCGTGCCGCTAGGTGGCATCTACCAGCTCCAAATCCCTGCCAGATATGAGGCACATATATGGTGCCAACTCAGTGATGTCAGTTTCTTTTTCAGGACTTTCCACACCAGTAGCGCAGAGCCATAAGAAACTGACTACTGGTGGATCAAACCTAAAGCCCTGAAAGTAGAGTCCCTGCCCCCAGAAATCAGGTCACAAGCAGGGAGAATGGGCGGGCTGGTAAGAGACCTGCAACTAGATATTGTCTATACCATATAAGGCACTACCAAAGGTAAGGAACTTGTTCATCTGATAGAGACTTCTAGTTGCAGATTTCTAACCTTTGAATAAATATCCAAGCACTACCGCCCCCAGAAGTGGATCTGCGGACCAAGTTCATACTAGAAAGTCCAGCAGGACCGAAAGGGCAAAGTGCCCATCCCTAAAGACTTGACAAACAAGTTACTTACCTTCGGTAACGATTTATCTGGTAGAGACATTCTAGTCGCAGATTCCTTACCTTAGAAATTCCCCCAGGTGTCAGACTGGATTCGGAGATCTTTCTTCGAGCAATACCCTTGCATGCCATCAGGTGGCATCAGTCGACTCCACATCAGTCCTAGTCGTCATGATGATGTCGCAGTCGTATATAGGCGCCACCCCGGTGCAGCTTCTTTCCACGACTTTCCACGCCAGTAGCCAAGAAGAACATAGAATGATGTGCCAGAACTAGGGCCCTGAAAGAGGAATCCTTGTCCCTAGAAATCACTTCACACTGCGGGTAGGATGGTCATGTTTGAAAGGAATCTGCAACTAGAATATGTCTCTGACCAGATAAATCATTACCGAAGATAAGTAGCTTGTTCATCTGATAGAGACTTCAAGCGGCAGATTCCTTACTTTAGAATAGATACCCAAGCAATACCATCCTCTGTGGGGGGCTTCGAACCAAGATCATACTAGAACGTCCTGCAGGACTGAACAACCAAAGTAGCAGTCTCTGCGGACCGGACTGTCCAGGCAGTAATGTTTTGTGAATGTGTGCAGGGATGCCCATGTTGCTGTCCCGCAGATAGCCAGGACAGGAACTCTGTATGCGAACGCTGGGGTGGCAGCAGTTGCCCTGGTGGAGTGGGCACGCAAACCCTCTGGGGGCTGCTTTTTCTCCAAAGCCCGGGCCTCCACCGGGACCTGTGGCAGCACTTCAGCACCCGTATCCCATATCGTGTGAGAATAACAGCTCAAAAGGTATGCAGTGTTCACGGACCGCAATGCAAGTCTGGCAGAAGAAAACATCTTTCCAAGTGAGTCCAACGTTTTGGATTCCCTATACAGTGGAGCGAAAGGGGAGGCAACTTTGGAGGTTGAGGCTTCGATAACCAAGCTCTCAGGGGTGAGGTGCTGCATCAAACTCTGGGTCCCTTGAAGATAAGTAGTGGCGGCGGGCAGTCCTGTTCACAGGAGCCCATGTGTTGGGTTTGGACCAGGTATACAGTAGGACATCTGTGAAAGTCTCATTAAACGGGAGCAGGGGTTCTGAGATAGAAGTTCACAGTTGTAGCAACTCTGTTAGATTAGTCCTGACGGCCACCAAGGCCAACTCAAGGTCGAGGACCTCAGCAGCCCCCCTCACCACCCACCACAGTAAGGGGGGGAAGCATGCCAGTATCTAGACAAGTACCCAGTATCTGGCTTCACCCAAGTCTGTACAACAGTCCATAGGTTGGTCTTCATGGAGGTGGTATTCTAAAGGGTCCAGCAACTGCTCCAATTCATCCACAAAATCTAACCCAATCTAATCTAATAAGAAGGATCATTCGTTCATGTGTGGCTGTAGATACATGTTTTGCATCAACTGAATGGTGGCCAGCTAGTGGATGGTGCATAGGTCTTGCACAGTTCTAAAACAGAGTCCTTACGGCAGTTTGACCAACTCTAGCCTGTTGCCTTGCAAGAATATACAAAAAGGAAAAATTTTACTTACCCAGTAGACATCTGTTCGTGGCAAGTAGTGCTGTAAGTGCTGTAGATTCACATGCTTTGCATAAGTCCACCATCTAGTGTTGGGCACGGAGTGTTAGAAGTTGTTTTTCTTGGAAGAAGGTTTTTCGAGTCACAGGACCAAGTGACTCCTCCTCTTGGTAATACTGTGCATGGGCATTGAGTCCTTTGTTAGATTGTTTTCCCGCAGGAGAGTGAAGTAAAGTGTCTAAATGTATATGTGTCTATATTTAAAATAAAATGAGATGTCCATGCAATGTATTTACAATATATTATACTACAACAGCCACAGGCTCCCAGGGAGGTCGCATGTAAATCTACAGCACTACATGCCACGAACAGATGTCTACTGGGTAAGTGACATTTTCCATTCAATTGCATGTGTAGCTGTAGGTACACATGCTTTGCACAGACTGTAAAGCAGTCCCCTACCTAAATAAGTGGTGGTCAGCCAGTAGGAGTTGCAGTAGTTTGAAATAGTGTTTTAAATACTGCTTGTCCAACATTTGCTTGTTGGTGAGATAATATATTTGCTAAGAATGCCATTGAAGCTCCCTTTTTCCTAGGGAAATGTGTTTTAGAAGTTATAAGTAACTGTCTTTTAGCTTTAAGACAGCAAGTTTGAATGTACTTAACTAGGCATCTGGCTAATCCATTTAAAAAAAAAAATAGGATTACCTTTGTAAGGTTTTGAAAATACCACAAAGTTGTTTGGATTTTTTGAATTATTTTGTTCTGTCTATATAGTACATGAGAGCTCTTTTCACATCAAGGGTGTGAAGAGCTCTTTCAGCAACTGAATCTGGCTGTGGAAAGAGAACTGCCAATTCCACTGACTGATATGAAAAGGTGAAGCCACCTCTGTTAGGAACTTAAGATTTGTTCTAAAAACTACTTTGTCTTTATGAATTTGAAAAAGTTTCTTGTAAAGTGAAAGCTTGAATTTCGCTAACCCTTCTTAAAGAAGTTATTGCTACTAAAAAAACAACTTTCAATGATAGAAACTATATGGTACAAGAATGCATGGGTTCAAATGGTGGCCTCATAAGTCTTGTATGTACAATATTATGATTCCATACAGGGGCTGGAGGAACTGTTGGTGGAATAAGCCTTTTAAGAACTTCCATAAAAGCTTTAGTAACAGGAATCCTGAACAGGGAAATATGTTGTCAGTTTTGAAGGGAAGCAGCTATAGCTGCCAAATGAATCCTTATAGATGAATACGCCAGGTTTGTTTTTTGTAACTGTAACAAATAGCAAACGATATCTTGTACTGAAGCTTTACGTAGATCGATATTTTTGGATTGACAATAGTAGACAAAGTGCTGCCATTTAGCTGCGTAACATTGTCTAGTTGTGGGTTTGCATGCTTCTTTTAGAATATCCATACATTCAGATGGATGTTGTAAGTAGCCAAACTCTGTGTCTTCTGGAGCCAAATCTACAGGTTGAGTGTGCTGGGATTTGGATGTCTGATTTGTCCTTCCCTTTGAGTTAACAAATCTGGTCTGCTTGGCAGCTTGCGATGTGGTACTACAGAGAGGTCCAATAGTGTTGTGTACCAATACTGACATGCCCATGTGGGAGCTATGAGTAATATAGTGAGTGAAGTTTGTTTCATTATTTTTTTTTTTTTTTTTTTTAGTAATCAGAGATAGAATTAGTGGGAGAGGTGGAAAAGCGTTAGCAATTATCCATGACCAGTTTATCCATAGTGCATTGCCCTTGGATTGAGGGTGTGGGTGCCTGGATGCGAAGCATAGGCATTTTGAGATTTCTTTTGCAGCGAAAAGATCTATGTCTGGTGTACCCCACATTTGAAAGTATTGTTGAATCACTTGTGGGTGAATTTCCCATTTGTGGACTTGTTGCTGCGTCCTGTTTAAGAGTTGATTGTGTATCCCTGGAAGATACTCTGCCAGTAATTGAATGTGATTGTGACTTGCACAGTTCCAAGTTGTGAGTGCTAAAAGAGACAATTGAGAGGACTGACCCCCCCCCACTGTTTTTGCAGATAATACATTGTACTCATATTCTCTGTCTGTATTAACACTACTTTGTGTGTCATCTGTGCCTGAAAAGCTTTGAGTGTTAGGAATACAGCTAGTAATTCCAATTAGTTTATGTGATAAGTCTGTTGAATTGAGTCCAATTCCCCCTGTATAGTGAGGTTGTGGAGATGAGCTTCCCAACCTATCAGTGAGGCATCTTCTGTAATTGTGATCGGAGGCACAGGGTCCTGTAAGGGCCACCCATGTGCCTGAGACCACTGTTGAGAAAGACACTGCTGTAGTTGTCTCATGTGGAGTCTTGCATTGGGGACTATGGCTATGCATGAAGCCATAATTCACAATAGTTTCATCACTAGTTTTACTGTATAAGTGTGGTTGTATTGTAGTTGAGAGATACGATTGTGAAAAGCTTGAATCCTGACTGGGCTTGGATATGCTAATCCTGATTGAGTATTCTGAATTGCTCCCAGATACGGTTGTATCTGTGATGGTTTGCAGGTGAGATTTGTGGTAATGGACTGTGAATCCTAGATTGTGTAGGATGTCTAAGGTATATTGAGTATGTTGTTGACAACTCTGAATTGTGGTGGCTTTTGTGAGGCAGTCGTCTAGATATGGGAAGACATGTATGTGTTGTCTTCTGAGGAATGCTGCAACGACTGCTAAGCATTTGGTGAACACTTTTGTTCTATTGTTACCCCGAATGGTAATACTTTGAATTGGTAGTGCTTTCCTGCTATGATGAATCTTCGATATTTTCGATGTGCTGGATGTATTGGAATGTGAAAGTAAGCATCCTTGAGGTCTAAGGTCGTCGTGTAAATTTTTTTTTGTAGTAGGGGAATGATATCTTGTAGGGTGACCATATGAAGGTGTTCTGAAAGGATTATAGATTGAGGGGTCAGAGATCTAAAATTGGTCTTAGAGTACCATCTTTTATTGGTATGAGGAAGTATAGTGAATATACTCCGGATCCTTGTTGGGATATAGGCATTATCTAAATGGCTCCAATGAGTAGTAGTGATTGTACCTCCTGTTTTAATAAAGTGAGAAATCCCTGAGTACGTCTGTGTGAAGGAGGGGGAACGTTTGGTGGAATAGAGATAAGTTCTAGACAATAGCCATGTTGGATAAATGATAGAACCCATTGATCTGTGCTGGTGATGTACCATTGTGGGTAGAAATTTGCCAGTCTCCCACTCACCGGAGATGTATGCACTGTGGGGATTTGTAAGAAGTGACTGTTTATTTGAGGTAGAGGAACCTCTGGGAGTGGCTGATTTACCTCTTCCTCTATAACTAGACCATTTATAAGAGCCTCTGAACGAACCTCTGTTATATAAGTGTGGCCCTTGCTTTTGTGGTGAGGTGGATGGTTCTGTGGTTGATGATTTGAAACCATCCCTAGATTTGTGGCCTATGAAAATTGACTCTAATAGGTGTGGTGTATAATGCACCCATAGCTCCAGCTGTTTCAGAGTCCTTTTTGAGTTTATCTATTATGGTATCAACTTCAGGCCCAAATAGCTGTTGTTTATCAAAGGGCATGTCTAACACGGCTTGCTGTATTTCTGGCTTAACTCCTGAAGCTCTTAGCCATGCATGTCTCCTAATGATTATGCTGGTGTTTACTCCCCTTGCAGCTGTATCAGCAGCATCAGTAGCACATCTAATTGCATTAGTACAAATAGCTTCCTTCTGCCACTATTTGTTGCCCCCTTTTTTGATGTTCCGGTGGAAGATATTGTAATAAGTCTTCCATCTGGCCCCAATGAGCCCTATCAAAGCTTGCTAGGAGTGCTTGTGAATTTGCAATCCTCCAGGGGTTGGCAGCTTGAGTAGCAACTCTTACCTGATGCATCAAAATTTTGGCTTTCTTTGTCTGGTGGAGGAGCATCTCTTGTAGACTGGCTATTGGCTTGTTTTCTTGCTGCACTTACCACTTTAAAATCAGGTGGCAATTGTGCCCTAATAAAAACTGGGACAGAGAGTGCAGGTTTATATTCTTTATCAACCCTGGGATTAAAGATTGTTGCTTTTACAAGCTCTTTAAAAAGGGCTTCAGTATGCCAAAGCATGACTGGAAGCATCGGGAGACACTGGTACTCTGTGAGTAGATGTTAAGGTAATAAACAATCATCCTCAATGGGATTTGTATGTAACTGTACGTTATGATACGCAGCTGCCCTGGCTATTACTCAGTATTAAGCAGTGGTACCTTCAGGGGGAGATGGCCTTGCTGGGTATAAATCTGTGTCATTAGGGAGAATGGGTTCTGTGACATATATATCCCATTGGTCTATCTCTTCTTGAGGATCTATTAAATCATCCCTATGTGGTGATGTAGATGAGGCCTGTGGAAAGAACTGTGTTGAAAGCGTAGGTGGTAGTGGTGGGGTAGAAGGAAGGGAAGGAGAATGTGGTGGTGAAGGCTGAGGTGGTTGTGTCGCCTTTTGTTTTTCCTTTTGTTTAAGGACTTGGAAAGGTGGAGGCCTACAAATATTCCAGGTGTCTTTTAAGTAAGTTTGTTGTTTGTGACAGGACTATCCAAGACGTTGTTACACCTCTTCCACCTGACCTCTTCTCCTTCCTTGTCTCACCTAACCACCCACATTCCATTCTACCGTCCCATTCCAAATTCCATTCACGCTCAGCACTTGTTGACATTCAACAAGTACCGAGCTATTACTGAGACCCAACACATCTTCCCCCTTAGCACACACAAAAATATGATAATATTAGAAGTCACACACAAATGCCTCAGACACAACTTCAAATAATCCCTATACCTAAAAATTGAACACCAACATTACAACATATATAACCCGTAAAGAATCAGTCACATGAACAGAAGATTTACATTTAGGTTCTCCTAGGTACGTTGAGTACGTATTTCTTGGCCATTTCCTTTCCTTTGGAATTACTTTTGGTTCTTCTTCTTTGTCGATGTTGTTGCTCCACTTATTTTATTCTTCCTTTACTTTTACCATCCATTTCCCGAGCAATTGACAATTTTTCATTGTTCCACCATATTCCATCATTCAATTTAACTGCATTTTTGTGCACTCATACAACCATTTTAGCTGATGAAAATGGGGACTCCTCTTTCTGAAACGCCCAGACACTTTTAACCTTCATATAATCCCTCTCCTTCACACAGATTGTCCTTCTCGGCCCCTCAATTTACTTATTCTGAGCTTGTACCCTCTCCTTTCACATACATTGTCAACCAATTCTTTGTTAACGACAAATTCTCCCATTCACTGTCTCGTTAACTTAGTTGCAGAAACCCTGCCTCTCAATTCCGCAAAAAGTGAAACCTTTGTACCAGCATTGAGTGTCGTACGCGCAGCCCACAACTTAGTCTTAGCTAACTGCACATTATCCTTAATGACTATTGAACCGTTCCACAAGACCATTGCTTCTTGGATGATACAATGAAGTTTTTGTATACTTGATGCCCATGTGTGCCACATAGTTAACCCCTCGGGTGCTGAGGACGTAACCGTTACGTCCTGCTATGAGCACTCCCCTCTGCTGGGCAGGGATGGAAGGGGAATTGCCCAACCCCGCCCCCCGGACCCCCCCATGGCATCTGATGACGTCAGCACGTGATAGGGGGCAGGTCGGTCTATTCTAATTAGGCTGATCTGTCCCCCGGGAGGTAGAAACCACTAGGCACCAGGGATTTTCATTTTTCTTTCAAAAAAATTTACAGATTGGGAGCGACACCTTAGGTAAGGGTTGCTTCCCTGGGGGGAAATCGACCTATTTCTATTGGGCCCATTGACCACTTAGGCACCAGGGATTGGTGTGTGCGTTTTGTTTGCGGGGGAAGCCCCTTGGGTAAGGGTCTCTCACCATGGGGGCACATTACTGTTTGCCATTTCTGCCCGCCTTCAGGGCAGATTGGCCTTTTTTTTTTGTAAGGCCCATCTGCCCCCAAAGGACCATAGAAGATTTTTTTTTCTTTTTTAAAAAGAGGGTGGGGGTATGGCCATAACCCCACCCCAAATTAATGGGGAAAAAGTTGTTCTGCCCACTTGTGTGCAGATTGGGCAATTACCCCCAATCCATTCCCGTTTTTTTTGTGTGTGGGAGGAGG
Source organism: Pleurodeles waltl (assembly GCF_031143425.1). Classification (NCBI taxonomy): domain Eukaryota; kingdom Metazoa; phylum Chordata; class Amphibia; order Caudata; family Salamandridae; genus Pleurodeles; species Pleurodeles waltl. Next base: position 255,124,516 of record NC_090436.1, read on the forward strand.
GGGGGGGGGGGGGGTGGAAAGCCTACTTGTGCCAGGGAATCCCCCCCCTCAAAAAAGTGGGGTGGTGGGTACCAACAAGTATGGGAATGGTTATGCCCCCACCCCAACTGAAGGGGATGACAGTCTTTTAGCTCTCCCCCGCACACTAAATCATCTTATGCCAAGGCAAGCAAGAGGACATCTGATTATTTGGGGATTTGGTTTTACATTTGGGCCATGAGAGCTTGTCTAACTCTCTAAATCGTCCCACTTGGAATGGTGAGGGCTGCAATTTTGGGACTTTAGGACACTGCCATGTAGAAAAACCTACAAGACCTAGACACATCTGAAAACTAAACATTTGGGTGAGTGCAGGGTTGTGTGCTTCACATGCACCCCACACCATTTTCTTAGCCACAATGCTCAGCAAACCTCCAACTTTGCTTCAAATCACACATTTTTCCCACATTTTTGTGATGGAAGCTTCCGGAATCTGCAGGAATCCACAAAATTCCTACCACTCAGCATTGCCGCATCAATACCGATACAAAATCAGCCCCAATTATCAGCCTAAAAAGTTTTTTTTCTCCCTTTTTTGTTCAAACTGCCCTTTTGGACCCGTGTTGGTTCCCCCTAATTTTTTACATGTTTTTGGCTCTTCCCTGTCACAGGCACTTGGCTCACCTACACAAGTGAGGTATCATTTTTACAGGGAGGAGAACATTTTTTGGGGGGGGGGGTTATGTAGGAAATGTGTGCCGGTGCGGTGATCCCACACAGAAATGTGGGACAAATGTCATTTTTTAGCTAAATTTTACATTTTCTCAGGATTCTAGGTAAGAAAACACTGGGGGATGTGGATCACACCTCTCTGGACTCCCTTGGGTGTCTAGTTTTCAGAAATGTTCGGATTTGGTAGGTTTCGCTAGATGGCTGCTGAGCCCAGGACCAAAAACGCAGATTCCCCCCACAAAAACAGGTAGTTTTGTATTTGATAATTTTGATGTGTCTACATAGTGTTTCGGGGCATTTCCGGGCATGGGCACTAGGCCTACCCACACAAGAGAGGTACCATTTTTATTGGGAGACCTGGGGGAATGCTGGGTGGAAGGAACTTTGTGGCTCCCCTCAGATTCCAGAACTCTGCAGCATCGAAATGTGAGGAAAAAGTGTTTTTTTGCCAAATTTTGAGGTTTGCTAAGGATTCTGGGTAACAGAACCTGGTGAGAGCACCACAAGTTACCCAATCCTCGGTTCCCCTAGGTGTCTAGTTTTCAGAAATGTCCAGGTTTGCTAGATTTTCTTAGGTGCCACATGAGCTAGAGGCCAAAATCCACAGCTAGGCACTTTGCAAAAAACAGGCCAGTTTTCTTTAGGAAAATGTGATGTGTTCACGTTTTGTTTTGGGGCGTACCACGTTGCGGGCACTAGGCCTACCCATACAAGTGAGGTACCGTTTTTATCAGGAGACTTGGGGGAATTGTGGGTGGAGGGAAATTTATGGCTCCTATTAGATTCCAGAACTTTGTGTCACCGAAATGTGAAGAAAAAGTTTTTTTTTTTTGCCAAAGTCTGAAGTTTGCAAAGGATTTTGTGTAACAGAACCTAGTGAGAGCCCCACAAGTCACCCCATTCTGAATTCCCCTAGGTGTCTAGATTGTAAAAATGTATAGGTTTGCTAGGTTTCCCTAGGTGCCGGATGAGCTAGAGGTCAAAATCCACAGCTAGGAACTATGCAAAAAGCAGGCCAGTTTTCTCTAGGAAAACGTGATGTGTCCAGGTTGTATTTTGGGGCTTTCCCTGTGGCGAGCACTTGGCTTACCCACACAAGTGAGTTACCATTTGTATCGGGAGATTTGCGGGAATGCTAGGTGGAAGGAAATTTGTGGTTCCTTTCAGATTCCAGAACTTTCTATCACCAAAATGTGAGGAAAAGGTGTTTTGTTCTCAAAATGCTGAGGTCTGCAAAGGATTGTGGGTAACAGAACCTGGTGAAAGCCCCACAAGTCACCCCATCCTGAATTCACCTACATGTCTAGTTTTAGAAACTGCACAGGTCTGGTAGGTTTCCCTAGGTGCTGGCTGAGCTAGAGGTCAAAATCCACAGCTAGACACTTTCCAAAAAACACGTCAGATTTCAATGTAAAAATGTGATGTGTCCATGTTGCGTTTCCTGTCGCGGGCATTAGGCCTACCCACGCAAGTGAGGTACCATTCTTATCAGGAGACGTGGGGGAACAAAGAATAGAAGAACAAGTGTTACTGCCCCTTGTCTTTCTCTACATTCCTTCCTTCCAAATGTAAGACAGTGTGTAAAAAAAAAAAGACATCTATTTGAGAAATGCCCTGTAATTCACATGCTAGTATGGGGACCCAGGAATTCAGAGATGTGCAAATAACCACTGCTTCTCAACTCCTTATCTTGTGCCAATTCTGGAAATACAAAGGTTTCCTTGATACCCATTTTTCACTCTATATTTCAGCAAATGAATTGGTGTGTACCCAGTATACAACGAAAACCCATTGCCAGGTGCAGCTCCCTTATTGTCTCTGGGTACCTCGGTGTCTTGATGAACCTACAAGCCCTATATAACCCCGCAACCAGAAGAGTCCTGCATACATAAAGGTATATTACTTCTGAAAATCTGCCACGACAGGAAAAAGAGTAAAACGTGGGGAGAAATGGCTGCTTTTTATTTTAGCTGTTATTTTCTGTAGGAAAACCTTGTAGGATCTACACAAATGACCCCTTGCTGAATTCAGAATTGTGTCTACTTTTCAGAAATATTTAGCTTTCTGGGATCCAGAACTGGTTTTGCACCCATTTCTGTCACTAAGTGGAAGGTGGCTAAAAGCACAAAAAATAGTAAAAATGGGGTATGTCCCCCAGTCAAATGCCAAAATTGTGGTTTTGTGATTCAAGTCTGCCTGTTCCTGAAAGCTGGGACGATGGTGATTTTAGCACTGCAAACCCTTTGTTGATGCTGTTTTCTTCTGCAGCTTTTTCCCCATTTTTTTTTTTTCCCAAACAAAATTATTGCTGTACTTTGGCTAATTTCTTAGTCTGCTCCAGGGGAATCCACAAACTCTGGGTACCTCTAGAATCCCCAGGATTTTGGGGAAAAAAGGCCGCATATTTGGCGTGGGTAGCTTATGTGGACAAAAAGTTATGAGGGCTTAAGCGTGAACTGGCCCAAATAGCCAAAAACAGTACTTACACCTGAGAGGGAAAAGGCCTGGCAGCGAAGGGGTTAACAAATTGAGCTGACGTAAACTGACAGCCATTATCTGTCAAGATTTCATCTTCTTTATCAAAAACTGGCTCCAGGAATTCAATAACTTTAGTAGTACTAGGCACCTTCACAAACTCGAGTTCAGGACAACGACTGTAAAAAGCCATAATTACCACCCCATATTCCATTACGCCATTCAACAGCACCATGGGACCAACAATGTCAATCACAATCTTGCTCCACAGTTTGCTAGATACACTTATCTCCTCAACAGGACTAGGTAACGTGCACTGAGATTTATCACTCACAGCACACATCAGACAATCTCTCACAAAGTGCTCCATACTCTTATCCAACCCTGGCCACCAAAAGTTCTCCCGGATACTCCTTTATACAGCTCACATACCTATGTGACCTTCATGAGCAAATGTTAATACCTTGTTAATCAAGTTTCCTGGCACAACCAATACATTTTGGAGCATTAAAATATGGTTCATCACTGATAACTCTTCAAAAATGTGCTTGTATGCCTCACTTATTTTTCCATTATATTTCAACTCTGCCCCTCCTTGTGATAGCCCATGTTTAACCTTGCATATCTGTTCATCATCACATGCACGCTTCCATTCACCTTCCGTCACCACACCTTCCAGACAACAATCTACAGAGCATACTACAACATCATCCTCATTTGACCTTACTTCATCTTCATTACTCATGCTCATACTGGAAAGCCAAGAAAGACAATCCACAAGCAAATTCCTAGCTCCTGGTACATACTCAATATGGTAAGCATATGCTTGCAATCTGTATTGCCACCTTGCAGTCTAGGAGTATCATGTTGCCCTCCTTTTGTAGAAAATAATTGCACTGGTGTTTTTTGATCCATCTGAATTGTAAAATACTTGCCCCACAAATAAACCTTAAAATGCATAATACCCCACCAGCACGCAAGGACTTCTCTTTCTATCATTGAGTAAGTTTTGCACCCCTCAGACTACGAGAAGCAAATGCAATCACTTCATCCTTACCTAGTTTCCGTTGCAATAAAACAGCACCTAAGCCCTTTTGACTGGCATAATGATTTCATCTTTTGTGTTGGATGGTTTTTAACAGTATAGCCTGAGCTACCTCCTCTTTTAGTAATTGGAATTCTTGTTCACAATTCAAACTCCATTCAAACCTAACATTTTTTTAAAAAAGCTTCCTTATATTATACATCTTTTCAGCACAGTTAGTTATAAATCTACTGTAGAATTTTACCAATCCCATACATGACCTCACTTGATCCTCGTTTTCTGGAGTTTGGAAATCCTTTAATGCCTTAACCAAACTAGCCTTAGGTTGTACTCCATGCTCTATTTCATACCCTAAATAATCAATACATATTGCATTAAATTTGCATTTGTTTGCTCTGAGTGTGACCCCTTTTTCTTTTAAAATAGATAACGCTTGTCTCAACCTCTCATCATGTTGTTTGATTCTATCCAAAAATTAAGACATCAACTTGGAATGCAACAATTCCATCAATATCATTAAACAAATTATCCACCACCCTCTGGAACACAGCAGAGGCTGAAGCCAGAAAAAACAGCATGCATTTAAATTGGAACAAACCTTCAGGTGTGATGAACGCAGTTAGGTGCCTAGACTCCGGGTGTAAACTAATCTGATGGTATGCAGAAGCCTTATCCAACAAACTCAATCTATTGGCTTCTTTCAAAATAGATAACGTCTCAGTAATGCTAAGTAAGATGGCGGTCAATCCAAATTTGCCCGTTCAAAATCACACAAGTCAACACACATGCAAATAGATCCATTAGCCTTACGAGCTAAAACAATTGGAGCAACCCAATCAGAAGATTCTACTTTTTCTATTACACCTTGTTCACACAATTTATCAAGCTCCTTCCTTAACTCCACTTGTGCAGCTAAAGGGACTCTTCGCACCTAAGATATTTTTGAAGTAGCATCTTCCCTCAACTTGATTTTGTGAGAAAAACCCTTGAATTTCCCAAGTCCTTCCTGAAACACTTCCGGATGCTCATCTTCCCACTCATTGTTTTTAAAAGAAAAGTACACATTTATAATCCTTGCTTAAAAGTACCCAAGCAGGATTGTTAGGATCAAGTAAAATCCCTAGGTTCTTTTGATCATTTCATCCCAACAAACATGTGTCATCCTTTGCTTATATACACAACTTCTTTCGCAATACTGCCTTGAAAACTGAATTCTGCTTCATATTCAACCAAAACTTCTATTGATTTTCCTCCTTAACCTACAGGTTTTATGCAAGAATCCTCGAGACAAATGTGATTAAAACACACACTTTCCCCTCAGCAAAGTGAATGGTAAACCCGAATCAGCCATTACTCTCACACCCTTCTCATTTATAACTAAGTCACAAAAAGGTCTCTTGGCTTTGTTGGATGTTTTCTCCTCCCGTGATCCACATAAGTCAATGATGGTCAGAACTTCATCTTCGTCACTGGCTGTTGCCTCATTACCACTTGTTTTGTTTTAGATTACTCCTAGAACTTTACTAGATGCAATTTTGCCTTTAGACCTACATACTCTAGCAAAACGCCCCTTTTCCACACACTTGGAACACTTCTTATACACTGCTGGACGCACATTTGCATTGCCTAAATGGGACATGCTACCACACCTATAACACTCTAATTTCCTGAAATTCTCTTTTTTGGATACATACTCAGATATTTCTTTCCCTTTACTTTTTTCTTCCCTTTCACGAATTACACACTCTGTTGTGAATACTTTTCCTTCGAAATATTCATTTGATCCATGTAGGACGTTGTGTTTTCTATTCTAGTAGCAATTTCAATCACTATCGCAAGAGTTAAATTCGGGGTGGACAACAGTGTTTCTTGCACTTTTTTACTATTCGTTTTCACAACCAGTTGATCACGTATCATTTAGTCTTCACACGCTTTAAACTCGCACATAACTGCTAATATCCTCAAGGCACCCACGAAGCTTCACCGGATATTTGAGCCCTTCTGTAAAACTTATGCCTCTCCATTACAAGCTTTAAACCAAGCGTCAAGAGATTTAATGTCAATTCCTCCATCTCCTACACCTTCTCCTAATTGAACTACTTCCTGAGGTATATGTTTTAAAATCTTTCGAAATTCAGATTCCAAACAATCTGAAAGAATGGCAAATTTTTTTGTGTAAAGGAATCACCATCTAAGGCATCAAGATAAGCTTCAAATCCTTCTTTCCATAACTCCCAAACCGATTCAGAAGAAGCAGGATCCGGAGTAAAAACAGGTGGTGGAATTATTGAATGATACATGACTTATAGTTACACTTACTATGTTATTTAAATAAGCGCTATGTGCTGCAAGTCACCATTCAGTTACAATACTTAGTGCAGTTTTGTATGACGTCTTAATTTCTTCCGCCACTTCTATAACACTTCCTGTAAATTTTTTGTTCCAAGTTATTGGCTTGAATGATGATTTTGGTTTGGAGTGCGTGTCACCCTTTGTAAAGGAAGATGCCGGCACTTAGAAACAGTGTGGCACTTGTGACACACGGCCTATTTACAGAGGTGCGTGTATCACCGAGTTGAACACAGGAGAAGGATTACATTAGTTGATAAGCAACGATAGGCCCAGATATGTGCACTGCTTGGTTACATGGCTTCATGACTACAACGACAATGCGGAAGAGCGTGACCTCACGTACACGGAATGTGCTGCGCGCGCAGAAGTTCAATTGTACACACAACTCAAGACCATCAGCGTGCATATGCGGTTTCCTAACGTGTCACCATCCCTGCAGCGCGCAGGAATTCTAAGCACACCTACCAAACTTTCCTCAAGCCTTTGCTGTTCAGTCAACTCTGGTACACCTCAAAGTTGATCTGGGAAAGGATCAATCGCGCCTACAAGGCTCCAGCGAACGCTAACACAGCGTCAACGAATAGTCGAGCAACAATTCAGACTGCACGCATGGGGGATCAGCCTGAGGCACCCTTGTCGCCAACATAAAGATTCCAGGTGAGTCTTTTAAGTAAGTTTATTGTGTGTGACAGGACGATCCAAGACGCTGTTACAACTCTTCCACCCAACCTCTTCTCCTTCCTTGTCTCACCTAACCGCCCAAATTCCATGCTACCTTCCCATTCCAAATTCCATTCACTCTCAGCACCTGTTGGCATTCAACAGGGCCCAGCATCTTAAGTCTCTTGAAAAGCAGGTTTCCTTTAATTGTTGGTGGAGGAGAGGCTCTGATCTTTCCTGTTTCCTTGTGTATATGAATTCTTCGCTGTTTAGCATCCATAATCTCTAAAATAGGTTGTTTCTCCGATGACTTTTTGAGTAGCTGGAGAGTGTTTACTACTGGTAGCTTTTTATTCCGAAGGTGTGGATACAGACTGCTTGGCTCAGACCAAAAACGTTGGCTCCGAGGTGGAAAAGTCTGATTTTCGGCTCAGTACCGAAACAGATGTGGCAGGCTGTTTGGTATATGCCGAATGCACGTCAGTCTTTTGTTTCGGTGCCGAACCCGAGGGTTGTCATCCGAAGGTAATTTTCGGGTCCGACCATGGCCCGAAAACCGATGCAGGAGTCTTTTTAATAGTCTTTGTTTGGTGTGCCAGGGCTGGTGTACTCACGTACTGTACCAGTGGAATGGCTTGGCTGTTAGACATCGGAATCTCAATCCGAATCTGAATCTGCAATGGATATGGCTATACGCTGTTCTACTACTTCTTGCGCGTGTTCATCTCCGAAAATGTGTGGTGTGTGTTTTGAGGATTTGGACGCCATCTCTATTCGACGCATCCTTCTGTCCCGAAGAGTCTTTTTGGATCGAAACTATCTACAAGGGTCACAGTTTTCTTCTCTGTGTTCCAGAGACAGGCAGAGATTGCACACCAAATGCTGATTGGTGTAGGGAAATTTGGCATGACACCAAGGACAGAACCGAAACGGAGCCCATTCCATCAGCCTAACATTGAGAGAAGAGAGAGAAAAGAGAGGAGAGAGAGAGAAAAGAGAGAGGCGAGAGAAGAGAGAGAGAGGCGAGAGAGAGAGAGAGGCGAGAGAGAGAGAGATCGGGGTGAATGGGGTATGTGTGCTTTCCCAAGAGAAGGAAATAAAGAAAGTAGAGATGAAATGAATGTACAGGGTCACGAGAATCCCGTGTTTACACCTCTGTGTGCCTAATCTACTTTAAGTGCCATAAAACCACTCTGTCACATGCTCTGTGGAATTCACTTTAAAAACTCCCACCTTCCGCCTCCTCCTCTCCCCCCTCTATCCCTCTCCTCCACCCTCCTCCCTTCCCACCATATGATGTAGTTTACCCCCTTAGGCAGGACCGTACCTGCTGTAGCCACGTCCCTCAAGGGACGTGGCGGAGTTCGGGTTTATTGGGACTGTCCTTTCCCTTTGAGATGTCTTCCTGACCGCCGATCGGCCGCCTCTCCCCAATGTATGGGTCCTTTTCCTCCCCATTTCCTCTGTGGTCTAATTGCTCTGCAATCCCGGCTTCTCGCTCCTTGGCGTCCTCCTCTCTTTCCGTGTCTCGCACGTGTAGTCTTTCTTTGCTTTTTAATCTCTCGGGAACCCGGATATCCGGGTTCCTGGCGCCGGCAGTTTTTTCCTCCTCTGTTTGCCCCGCCCTTCGTCCTTCATCAGGTACGTTCACGGGAATCCTGATGTCTGGATTCCCGGTTTCCACTGACGCTGTCTCGCCCCGAGCTTCGGAGCGCGGGTCTGCTCTGGCGAGCAATGTAGCCGGGAAGGTCTTCACCCGTCTACACGCAGTTTGTGGACTAGAAATTCAATTCATCCATAGAGCATTGCCTTTGGATAGAGGATGTGGGTACCTGGCTGCAAAGTTTTGGCATTTTGCATTTTCTCTGGTGGCGAATAGGTCTATGTCTGGTGTTCCCCAGTGGTGAAAGTATGTTTGAAGCACTTGGGGATGAATTTCCCACTGTGTTTGTTGATGATCTCGGCTGAGAACATCTGCCAATTGGTTGTGTATCCCTGGAATGTATTGTGCTTCCAGGTGAATGTTGTTGTGGATTGCCCTTTGTCAAATCTTTTGGGCTAGGAGGGAGAGTTCGGATGAATGGGTCCTTTCTGGTTTGTTTAGGTAATACATTGTTGTCATGTTGTCTGTTTTGATAATGATGTTCTTGTGAGTGAGAAGAGGCTGAAAAGCTTTGAGTGCTAGGAATACAGCTAGCAATTCTAGGTGATTTATATGAAACTGTTTGTGTTTGGCGTCCCATTGTCCTTGAATGTTGTGATTGTTGAGGTGTCCCCCCCCATCCAATCATTGATGCATCTGTTGTAAGTACGGTCTGAGGCACAGGGTCTTGAAAAGCCCGCTCTTTGTTTAAGTTTATGGAATTCCACCACCGAAGTGATATGCATGTTTGGCGGTCTATCAACACTAGATCGTGAAGTTGACCCTGTGCCTGTGACCATTGCTGTGTAAGGCACTGTTGTAAAGGCTGCATGTTCAGTGTTGCATGAGGGACAATGGCTATACATGATGCCATCATGCCCAACAGTTTCATGACGAATTTGACAGTGTGCCGTTGGCCTGGCTGTATTTGTGTCAATACATTGTGAAATGCTTGTTTTCTTTGGGCTTGCAAGTGCTGTTTGTGTATTTAGTGTAGCTCCTAAATACTGTTGAAATTGCGCAGGTTGTAGGTGTGATTTTTGGTAGTTTATGGAGAACCCTAGGGTGTGTAGGGGTTTGTATTACATAATGTGTATGGTTTTGACACTGTGTATGACTGTTGGATTTTATTAGCCAATCGTCGAGATATGGGAAGACATGAATGTGTTGTCTTCTTAGGTAGGCTGCCAATACTGCCAAGCACTTTGTGAATACCCTTGGCGCTGTTGTTATTCCAAAGGGTAACACTTTGAATTGGTAGTGTTTTCCCTGAATGACAAACCTGAGATATTTTCTGTGTGCAGGATGGATGGGTATGTGAAAACACGCATCCTTGAGGTCTAAGGCTGTCATGAAATCTTGTTTTTGTAGTAGTGGGATGACATCCTGTAAAGTTACCATATGAAAATGTTCTGAAAGGATGTAAAGATTGAGGGGCCCGAGGTCTAATATTGGCCTGAGGGTGCCATCTTTTTTGGGACTTAGAAAATATAGTGAATAAACTCCTGTTCCTATTTGAGACTGTGGTACCAATTCTATTGCTTGTTTGAGTAGTAGAGATTGGACCTCTTCTTGTAACTGAATGGTGTGTTCTGTGGATAGTTTGTGTAACCTTGGTGGAATATTTGGAGGAGTGTTTATCAATTCTAGGCAATAGCCATTGCGGATAATTGACAACACCCAGTTGTCTATGGTAATAGTTTGACAATTTGGGTGAAACAGTTGTAGTCTTCCCCCCACAGGAGCAGTGTAGAGTGGAAGGGAATGAGGGAAGTCACTGATTTGGGTGCTGTGGAGGCTACTTAAATCCCAGCTATTTTTGGGGTATTGTCCTCTATATGTGCCCGTAAAACTACCACGTTGGTATTGCGGTTGGTAGGTTGGCTTTGCCTGTGAGGTTGATGCCTCTGAGGGCTGTGGTCTGAAGCCACCTCGAAACTGAAGTTTACGAACTGACCCCCTATATGGTGCAGAGTAGAGCGCACCCATTGCTTTTGCCGTGTCAGAGTCTTTTCACACTTTTTCAATGGCTGTGTCTACTTCTGGCCCAAAAAGATGTTTTTTTTTTTTTTTTTTTAAATCGAGCGGCATGTTCAACACAGCCTGCTGTATTTCTGGCTTGAATCCAGAAGATCGGAGCCATGCATGTCTGCGTATAGTGACTGCAGTGTTGACACTCCTAGCAGCGGTATCTGCTGCATCTAGGGCAGATCTTATCTGGTTGTTTGTAATGGCTTGCCCTTCCTCCACTACCTGTTGTGCCCTTTTTTGGTGTTCTTTAGGGAGATGCTGTATTATGACCTGCATCTTGTCCCAATTGGCTCTGTCATAGCGAGCTAATAGTGCTTGCGAGTTGGCTATCCTCCACTGATTTGCTGCCTGGGACACAACTCTTTTCCCTGCAGCATTGCATTTCCTGCTTTCTTTATCGGGAGGTGGTGCATCTCCTGAAGACTGACTATTTGCTCTCTTCCTGGCAGTGCTAACTACAACAGAGTCAGGAGGAACCTGATGGGTGATATAATCAGGATCAGAGGGTGCAGGCTTGTATTTCTTCTCTATCCTAGGTGTTAGGATGCATGTCTTTACTGGTTCATTAAAGATTTGATCCACATGTTTTACCATGCCTGGGAGCATCAGGAGGCATTGGTACCTAGAGGGTGTTGAGGATAGAGTGTTAAATAAAAACTCATCTTGTAGTGGCTCTGTATGCATGTTAACACCATGAAATGCTGCAGTCCTAGCTATGACTTGATTATAGACAGTGCTATCCTCAGGTGGTGATGGCTTAGAGGGATAGCTGTCTGGATCACTACTTGGAATGGGATCAGGGTCCTAAGGATCCCATGGATCAACATTGTCTTGTTGTGAATAGTATGAATGAGTGGGTGACTGCATTGGTGTAGGGCTTGTAGGGGGAGAGATAGGTAGGGAGAGTGAGGAGAAGACTGAGGAGGTGGTGGTCTCTCCTTCTCCTTTGGCACTTTAGCTGGAGGCTGCATAGTGTCCAATTCCTCCTGAAAAGCTAGCTTTCTCAGTTTTTAAAGGAGGTGCTGTAATAATTCTTCCTGTTTCCTTTGGGGTGTGGATCCTGGATTGTCTTTCATCTATAATTTCTAAAATTGGTTCTATCTCTAACTCCTCTTCAGAGGTTTTGTGGCTTTCTTTAAGTCTCTTTGAAAGTCCATGCCCCTCTGTGTCTGTCGGCTTTTTCGGCTCCGAAGCGTGCTTTTTCAGGATTGAAAAAGATGAAGAGGATGAGGTTTTGGCTCCGGAACTGGCTTTCTGATTTTCGACTTTGAAAATTGGTGTTTACTGGAGTCGGAAACCAAGCTTTTTTTTTGTCTCCGATGTTTTCAGAGGATTGGCCTTTTTCAATGCCGAACTGGGTGGTCGGTCACCTACAGTCTTTTTTTCAGGCCGAACCATGGCCTTCCGGCAGTGGCGTACCCCAGGCCTTGTGTTTTTAATTTTATGAGGGTGCAGGGGCAGACGTACTCACATGTTGTCCTGCTGTGACTGGTCTTTCTTTGTCTGATTCCTGCTTGGACTCGAAATCTCAAACTGAGACTGCAGCCTGCATCAATTCTTCCTCTTCTACATCGAGATGTTCTCTGCTCTTCGATGCCATTTCGAGCCTTCTTGCTCTTCGGTCTGTAAGAGTCTTTTTCGATCGACAGGCCTCGCAGTTTTCTTCCCGATGGTCTGGGGAAAGGCAGAGGTTGCAAACCAGATGCTGGTCTGTGTATGGGTACTTCGCGTGGCACAGAGGACAGAATCGGAATGGAGTCCAATCCATGAGGCTTCCACATGGTCGGCCCGAGTCTGGCGCGTGCACCCCGAAGGGCGAACAAATTGTTTTCCGGACGGTAGTGGTGTGTCGATGGAAGAATATGAACCTAATCAATACAATATCGACGGAAATAGAGTTTTACAAAGTTTTCCGAATCGAAATCTCGGAGCGAGAGGAAACACGTCTGAACCAGATGGCAGAAATAAAACAATCTAACAATGGAGCCGATTAGCCATGCGCAATGAAACCGAAGAGGAGTCACTCGATCCCGTGACTCGGAAACACTTCTTCGAAGAAAAACAACTTGTAACACACCGAGTCCAACACTAGATGGTGGACTAATGCACAACATGTGTATCTGCAGCCATACATGCCATCGAACATTATATATATGTATATAATATATATATATATATATATATATATATACATACATACATACGTACACATACACACTAATCCTCTATATATATGTACACTAATCCTCTAAGATCTGCCTGTTATAGGTGCCCCCACCAGTTTTATCTATGGCCCTCACAGTGGCCCCTTTAAAATCCTTTCTACAGACAGCCTGTGGTACATGCCTATATGCTTTTGGGGGCCTGGAAACCTTCTCTATCACCTTCGTATGTAAAATAATTGAGACCTACAGAATCACAACTCCAGCAGTATGAAATCGGACAACCTCAGATATGGAGGGCATGAAAAAAAGGCAATTGATTTGGTATTAAATCTTGACAACATTTAGCACCCAATTGTCTTTTGTAATCCTCTGTAGTGAGGGAAAATGTTTGAAATGTAGGAGATTGTGGTGGCACAGAGTGGGAGCCACTGTCTGGAGGGGAGCCTTAAGAGCTGCAGCAGATGCCTTTTGTGATACTCTTCGACTTCTCAGCTTTTGAACAGCTATTTCCGCAGTGATATCTGATCCTAGTTTTGCAGCTGCTGTTCCTTATTACAGAAGGGAATGCTGGAGCACTGTTAAGCTCAGCCATCTGCCTCTAACTGGACTTAGACTTTAAAGCCTTGGATTCAGTATTTTTCAGCTGGACTCCTTAGTCTGCATCCGACTAGGAAACTACGATCCAGAGAAAGTCATAGCTAAAAATGTTGCTGACCTAGAAGGGGAAGTCTCAGCCAAAAGGAAGGACTCCTGGAAAGACTGGCAGATGTCGTGAGCAGCAAATCAGCTGAATATCCAACTGCTCTGCTTGCCTCATCCTGGTCATCCCTTCTATTAAAATGGTTAAGAATGATTGCATATTATCTCTGGTCAATAGCTCAACAAAATATTCGGACTAGGTCTATAACTCCCTCTTGCACTTTTCAAATAGAGCAGTACACTTTGCACCTCTTCGGACCACACCTTGAAGCAGTGTACACCTTTGTCCCATCTGCATTCATTTTTTACTTTTGTTCTCAGGTGGAGTAGAGGAACATAAACTAACACACTGTAGAATTTCCTGGCCTCTGGCACTGAGTGTTGAAGAGGCATGCCTTGCAGAAAGAGCAGCAGAGAATCTGGAGACCTGCAAGTCTTTCTTTGGGTGGCCTTCGACTGGTTTTGCTGTGGTGCTAGCCAAGAACACATGCAATGTGGGTTCCAACAACCCTGGAATTAAGGCCACTAGAGGTCTTGCTTGAGTTCTAGAAAGAAGAGTATCAAATACACGAAGTGTCATACTCTGGGGCATTGCTTCCATTTTAACTTTCTTCACTGAGCTATTGGTGTCTCCATGAAAGCTGAGGACACAATCCATTGGAGATACCCTATATGGAGGTGAGTCTAGAGCAGGTGTCTCTAACTAGTCTATCGTGAGCCACCAGTAGCTCACAGACACCTTAAAAGTAGCTTGTGGCCCTAAGTTCATCTTTAACCCCTTCGCTGCCAGGCCTTTTCCCCCTCCTGTGCCGGGCCTTTTTTTGCCTATTTGGGGCAGTTCGCGCTTAGGCCCTCATAACTTTTTGTCCACATAAGCTAACCAAGCCAAATTTGCGTCCTTTTTTTCCAACATCCTAGGGATTCTAGAGGTACCCAGACTTTGTGGGTTCCCTTGAAGGAGGCCAAGAAATTGGCCAAAATACAGTGAAAATTTCGTTTTTTTCAAAAAAATTGGAAAAAGTGGCTGCAGAAGAAGGCTTGTGGTTTTTCCCCTGAAAATGGCATCAACAAAGGGTTTGCGGTGCTAAACTCAGCAGCTTCCCAGCTTTCAGGAACAGGCAGACTTGAATCAGAAAACCCAATTTTTCAACACAATTTTGGCATTTTACTGGGGAATACCCCATTTGTGCAATTTTTTGTGCTTTCAGCCTCCTTCCAGTCAGTGACAGGAATGGTCATGAAACCAATGCTGGATCCCAGAAACCTAACCATTTCTGAAAAGTAGACAAAATTCTGAATTCAGCAAGGGGTCATTTGTGTAGATCCTACAAGGGTTTCCTACAGAAAATAACAGCTGAAAAAGAAAAATATTGAAATTGAGGTGAAAAAAACATCAATTTTTCTCTACGTTTTACTCTGTAACTTTTCCCTGCAATGTCAGATTATCGAAAGCAATATACCGTTACGTCTGCTGGACTCCTCTGGTTGCGGGGATATATAGGGCTTGTAGGTTCATCAAGAACCCGAGGAACCCAGAGCCAATAAATGAGCTGCACCCTGCAGTGCGTTTTCATTCTATACCGGGTATACAGCAATTCATTTGCTGAAATATAAGGAGTAAAAAATTGCTATCAAGAAAACCTTTGCATTTCCAAAAAGGGCACAAGATAAGGTGTTGAGGAGCAGTGGTTATTTGCACATCTCTGAATTACGGGGTGACCATAGTAGCACGTGAATTACAGGGAATTTCTCAAATAGATGTCTTTTTTACACACACTCCTATATTTGGAAGGAAAAAATGTAGAGAAAGACAAGGGGCAATAGTACTTGTTTTGCTAATCTATGTTCCCCCAAGTCTCCCGATAAAAATGGTACCTCACTTGTGTGGGTAGGCCTAGCACCCGCGACAGGATATGCCCCAAAACACAACATGGACACATCACAGAAAACAGAGCTGTTTTTAGCAAAGTGACTACCTGTAGATTTTGGCCTCTAGCTCAGCCGCCACCTAGGGAAACCTACCAAACCTGTGCATTTCTGAAAACTAGAGACCTAGGGGAATCCAAGGAGGGGTGACTTGTGTGGCTCGGACCAGGTTCTGTTACCCAGAATCCTTTGCAAACCTCAAAATTTGGCTAAAAAAACACATGTTCCTCACATTTCTGTGGCAGAAAGTTATGGAATCTGAGAGGAGCCACAAATTTCCTTCCACCCAGCGTTCCCCCACGTCTCCCGATAAAAATGATACCTCACTTGTGTGGGTAGGCCTAGCACCCGCGACAGGATATGCCCCAAAACACAACGTGGACACATCACAGAAAACAGAGCTGTTTTTAGCAAAGTGACTACCTGTAGATTTTGGCCTCTAGCTCAGCCGCCACCTAGGGAAACCTACCAAACCTGTGCATTTCTGAAAACTAGAGACCTAGGGGAATCCAAGGAGGGGTGACTTGTGTGGCTCGGACCAGGTTCTGTTACCCAGAATCCTTTGCAAACCTCAAAATTTGGCTAAAAAAACACATGTTCCTCACATTTCTGTGGCAGAAAGTTCTGGAATCTGAGAGGAGCCACAAATTTCCTTCCACCCAGCGTTCCCCCACGTCTCCCGATAAAAATGATACCTCACTTGTGTGGGTAGGCCTAGCGCCCGCGACAGGATATACCCCAAAACACAACGTGGACATATCACAGAAAACAGAGCTGTTTTTAGCAAAGTGACTACCTGTAGATTTTGGCCTCTAGCTCAGCCGCCACCTAGGGAAACCTACCAAACCTGTGCATTTCTGAAAACTAAAGACCTAGGGGAATCCAAGGAGGGGTGACTTGCGGGGCTCGGACCAGGTTCTGTTACCCAGAATCCTTTGCAAACCTCAAAATTTCGCTAAAAAAACACATGTTCCTCACATTTCTGTGGCAGAAAGTTCTGGAATCTGAGAGGAGCCACAAATTTCCTTCCACCCAGCGTTCCCCCACGTCTCCCGATAAAAATGATACCTCACTTGTGTGGGTAGGCCTAGCGCCCGCGACAGGATATGCCCCAAAACACAACGTGGACATATCACAGAAAACAGCTGTTTTTAGCAAAGTGACTACCTGTAGATTTTGGCCTCTAGCTCAGCCGCCATCTAGGGAAACCTACCAAACCTGTGCATTTCTGAAAACTAGAGACCTAGGGGAATCCAAGGAGGGGTGACTTGCGGGGCTCGGACCAGGTTCTGTTACCCAGAATCCTTTGCAAACCTCAAAATTTGGCTAAAAAAACACGTTCCTCACATTTCTGTGGCAGAAAGTTCTGGAATCTGAGAGGAGCCACAAATTTCCTTCCACCCAGCGTTCCCCCATGTCTCCCGATAAAAATGATACCTCACTTGTGTGGGTAGGCCTAGCGCCCGCGACAGGATATGCCCCAAAACACAACGTGGACATATCACAGAAAACAGAGCAGTTTTTAGCAAAGTGACTACCTGTAGATTTTGGCCTCTAGCTCAGCCGCCACCTAGGGAAACCTACCAAACCTGTGCATTTCTGAAAACTAGAGACCTAGGGGAATCCAAGGAGGGGTGACTTGCGGGGCTCGGACCAGGTTCTGTTACCCAGAATCCTTTGCAAACCTCAAAATTTGGCTAAAAAAACACATGTTCCTCACATTTCTGTGGCAGAAAGTTCTGGAATCTGAGAGGAGCCACAAATTTCCTTCTACCCAGCGTTCCCCCACGTCTCCCGATAAAAATGATACTTCACTTGTGTGGGTAGGCCTAGCGCCCGCGACAGGATATGCCCCAAAACACAACGTGGACATATCACAGAAAACAGAGCTGTTTTTCGCAAAGTGACTACCTGTAGATTTTGGCCTCTAGCTCAGCCGCCACCTAGGGAAACCTACCAAACCTGTGCATTTCTGAAAACTAGAGACCTAGGGGAATCCAAGGAGGGGTGACTTGCGGGGCTCGGACCAGGTTCTGTTACCCAGAATCCTTTGCAAACCTCAAAATTTGGCTAAAAAAACACATGTTCCACACATTTCTGTGGCAGAAAGTTCTGGAATCTGAGAGGAGCCACAAATTTCCTTCCACCCAGCGTTCCCCCACGTCTCCCGATAAAAATGATACCTCACTTGTGTGGGTAGGCCTAGCGCCCGCGACAGGATATGCCCCAAAACACAACGTGGACATATCACAGAAAACAGAGCAGTTTTTAGCAAAGTGACTACCTGTAGATTTTGGCCTCTAGCTCAGCCGCCACCTAGGGAAACCTACCAAACCTGTGCATTTCTGAAAACTAGAGACCTAGGGGAATCCAAGGAGGGGTGACTTGCGGGGCTCGGACCAGGTTCTGTTACCCAGAATCCTTTGCAAACCTCAAAATTTGGCTAAAAAAACACATGTTCCTCACATTTCTGTGGCAGAAAGTTCTGGAATCTGAGAGGAGCCACAAATTTCCTTCTACCCAGCGTTCCCCCACGTCTCCCGATAAAAATGATACCTCACTTGTGTGGGTAGGCCTAGCGCCCGCGACAGGATATGCCCCAAAACACAACGTGGACATATCACAGAAAACAGAGCTGTTTTTCGCAAAGTGACTACCTGTAGATTTTGGCCTCTAGCTCAGCCGCCACCTAGGGAAACCTACCAAACCTGTGCATTTCTGAAAACTAGAGACCTAGGGGAATCCAAGGAGGGGTGACTTGCGGGGCTCGGACCAGGTTCTGTTACCCAGAATCCTTTGCAAACCTCAAAATTTGGCTAAAAAAACACATGTTCCACACATTTCTGTGGCAGAAAGTTCTGGAATCTGAGAGGAGCCACAAATTTCCTTCCACCCAGCGTTCCCCCACGTCTCCCGATAAAAATGATACCTCACTTGTGTGGGTAGGCCTAGCGCCCGCGACAGGATATGCCCCAAAACACAACGTGGACATATCACAGAAAACAGAGCTGTTTTTAGCAAAGTGACTACCTGTAGATTTTGGCCTCTAGCTCAGCCGCCACCTAGGGAAACCTACCAAACCTGTGCATTTCTGAAAACTAGAGACCTAGGGGAATCCAAGGAGGGGTGACTTGCGGGGCTCGGACCAGGTTCTGTTAACCAGAATCCTTTGCAAATCTCAAAATTTGGCTAAAAAAACACATGTTCCTCACATTTCTGTGGCAGAAAGTTCTGGAATCTGAGAGGAGCCACAAATTTCCTTCCACCCAGCGTTCCCCCACGTCTCCCGATAAAAATGATACCTCACTTGTGTGGGTAGGCCTAGCGCCCGCAACAGGATATGCCCCAAAACACAACGTGGACATATCACAGAAAACAGAGCTGTTTTTAGCAAAGTGACTACCTGTAGATTTTGGCCTCTAGCTCAGCCGCCACCTAGGGAAACCTACCAAACCTGTGCATTTCTGAAAACTAGAGACCTAGGGGAATCCAAGGAGGGGTGACTTGCGGGGCTCGGACCAGGTTCTGTTACCCAGAATCCTTTGCAAATCTCAAAATTTGGCTAAAAAAACACATGTTCCTCACATTTCTGTGGCAGAAAGTTCTGGAATCTGAGAGGAGCCACAAATTTCCTTCCACCCAGCGTTCCCCCACATCTCCCGATAAAAATGATACCTCACTTGTGTGGGTAGGCCTAGCGCCCGCGACAGGATATGCCCCAAAACACAACGTGGACATATCACAGAAAACAGAGCTGTTTTTAGCAAAGTGACTACCTGTAGATTTTGGCCTCTAGCTCAGCCGCCACCTAGGGAAACCTACCAAACCTGTGCATTTCTGAAAACTAGAGACCTAGGGGAATCCAAGGAGGGGTGACTTGCGGGGCTCGGACCAGGTTCTGTTACCCAGAATCCTTTGCAAACCTCAAAATTTGGCTAAAAAAACACATGTCCCTCACATTTCTGTGGCAGAAAGTTCTGGAATCTGAGAGGAGCTACAAATTTCCTTCCACCCAGCGTTCCCCCAAGTCTCCCGATAAAAATGATACCTCACTTGCGTGGGTAGGCCTAGCGCCGGCGACAGGAAACACCCCAAAGCGCAACGTGGACACATCCTAAATTTTGGAAAAAAACAGAGGTGTTTTTTGCAAAGTGCCTACCTGTAGATTTTGGCCTCTAGCTCGGCTGGCACCTAGGGAAACCTACCAAACCTGTGCATTTCTGAAAACTAGAGACCTAGGGGAATCCAAGGAGGGGTGACTTGCGGGGCTCGGACCAGGTTCTGTTACCCAGAATCCTTTGCAAACCTCAAAATTTGGCTAAAAATACACATGTTACTCACATTTCTGTGGCAGAAAGTTCTGGAATCTGAGAGGAGCCACAAATTTCCTTCTACCCAGCGTTCCCCCAAGTCTCCCGATAAAAATTATACCTCACTTGTGTGGGTAGGCCTAGCGCCCGCGACAGGATATGCCCCAAAACACAACGTGGACATATCACAGAAAACAGAGCTGTTTTTAGCAAAGTGACTACCTGTAGATTTTGGCCTCTAGCTCAGCCGCCACCTAGGGAAACCTACCAAACCTGTGCATTTCTGAAAACTAGAGACCTAGGGGAATCCAAGGAGGGGTGACTTGCGGGGCTCGGACCAGGTTCTGTTACCCAGAATCCTTTGCAAATCTCAAAATTTGGCTAAAAAAACACATGTTCCTCACATTTCTGTGGCAGAAAGTTCTGGAATCTGAGAGGAGCCACAAATTTCCTTCCACCCAGCGTTCCCCCACATCTCCCGATAAAAATGATACCTCACTTGTGTGGGTAGGCCTAGCGCCCGCGACAGGATATGCCCCAAAACACAACGTGGACATATCACAGAAAACAGAGCTGTTTTTAGCAAAGTGACTACCTGTAGATTTTGGCCTCTAGCTCAGCCGCCACCTAGGGAAACCTACCAAACCTGTGCATTTCTGAAAACTAGAGACCTAGGGGAATCCAAGGAGGGGTGACTTGCGGGGCTCGGACCAGGTTCTGTTACCCAGAATCCTTTGCAAATCTCAAAATTTGGCTAAAAAAACACATGTTCCTCACATTTCTGTGGCAGAAAGTTCTGGAATCTGAGAGGAGCCACAAATTTCCTTCCACCCAGCGTTCCCCCAAGTCTCCCGATAAAAATGATACCTCACTTGCGTGGGTAGGCCTAGCGCCCACGAAAGGAAAGGGCCCAAAACACAACGTGGACACATCACATTTTTTTATAAAAAGCAGTGCCTACCTGTGGATTTTGGCCTGTAGCTCAGCCGACACCTGAGGAAACCTAGCAAACCAGTGCATTTTTGAAAACTAGAAACCCAGGGGAATCCAAGATGGGGTGACTTGCGGGGCTCTGACCAGGTTATGTTACCCAGAATCCTTTGCAAACATCAAAATTTGGCCCAAAAAACACTTTTTCCTCTCATTTCGGTGACAGAAAGTTCTGGAATCTGAGAGGAGCCACAAATTTCCTTCCACCCAGCGTTCCCCTAAGTCTCTCGATAAAAATGGTACATCACTTCTGTGGGTAGGCCTAGCGCCCACAAAAGGAAATGGCCCAAAACACAACGTGGACACAACATATTTTTTCACAGAAAACAGAGGTGTTTTTTGCAAGGTGCCTACCTGTGGTGTTTGGCCTGTAGCTCAGCCGGCCCCAGGGGGGGGGGGGCAGAAATGCCCTAAAATAAATTTGCCCCCCCAACCCCCACCCTCCCCCGCCGGGAGCGACCCTTGCCTACGGGGTCGCTCCCCCTGCGTGACATTGGCACCAAAAAACAAATCCCCGGTGCCTAGTGGTTTCTGCCCCCTTGGGGGCAGGTTGACCTAAACTCAGCCAATCTGCCCCCAAGGGGGGCAGAAATGGCCTAAATACAATTTGTCCCCCAGGGGAGCGACTTTTGCCTGATGGGTCGCTCCCCATCTCTAAAAAAAAAAAAAACAAAGAAAAAAAAAAGAAAAATTCCCCTGGCGCCTAGAGGTTTCTGCCCCCCCCCCCCCCCCCGGGGCAGTTCGGCCTAATAATAGGCCGATCTGTCCCCCGGGGGGGCAGAAATGGCCTAAAATAAATTTGCCCCCCCAACCCCCACCACCCCCCCGGGAGCGACCCTTGCCTACGGGGTCGCTCCCCCTGCGTGACATTGGCGCCAAAAAACAAATCCCCGGTGCCTAGTGGTTTCTGCCCCCTTGGGGGCAGATTGACCTAAAATTTGCCAATCTGCCCCCAGGGGGGTAGAAATGGTCTAAATACAATTTGCCCCCCCAGGGGAGCGACCCTTGCCTGATGGGTCGCTCCCCATCTCTAAAAAAAGAAACAACAAAAAAAAAAAAAACACAAAAAAAAAATTGCCCTGGTGCCTAGAGTGTTCTGCCCCCCCCCCCCCCCCCAGGGGCAGTTCGGCCTAATAATAGGCCGATCTGTCCCCCGGGGGGGCAGAAATGGCCTAAAATAAATTTGCCCCCCCAACCCCCATCCCCCCCCCGGGAGCGACCCTTGCCTACGGGGTCGCTCCCCCTGCGTGACATTGGCGCCAAAAAACAAATCCCCGGTGCCTAGTGGTTTCTGCCCCCTTGGGGGCAGATTGACTTAAAATTGGCCAATCTGCCCCCAGGGGGGCAGAAATGGTCTAAATACAATTTGCCCCCCCCAGGGGAGCGACCCTTGCCTGATGGGTCGCTCCCCATCTCTAAAAAAAGAAACAACAAAAAAAAAACACAAAAAAAAAATTGCCCTGGCGCCTAGAGTGTTCTGCCCCCCCCCCCGGGGGCAGTTCGGCCTAAAAATAGGCCGATCTGTCCCCCGGGGGGGCAGAAATGGCCTAAAATAAATTTGCCCCCCCAACCCCCACCCCCCCCCCGGGAGCGACCCTTGCCTACGGGGTCGCTCCCCCTGCGTGACATTGGCGCCAAAAAACAAATCCCCGGTGCCTTGTGGTTTCTGCCCCCTTGGGGGCAGATTGACCTAAAATTGGCCAATCTGCCCCCAGGGGGGCAGAAATGGTCTAAATACAATTTGCCCCCCCAGGGGAGCGACCCTTGCCTGATGGGTCGCTCCCCATCTCTAAAAAAAGAAACAACAAAAAAAAAAAAACACAAAAAAAAAATTGCCCTGGCGCCTAGAGTGTTCTGTCCCCCCCCGGGGGCAGTTCGGCCTAAAAATAGGCCGATCTGTCCCCCGGGGGGGCAGAAATGGCCTAAAATAAATTTGCCCCCCCAACCGGCACCCCCCCCCCGGGAGCGACCCTTGCCTACGGGGTCGCTCCCCCTGGGTGACATTGGCGCCAAAAAACAAATCCCCGGTGCCTTGTGGTTTCTGCCCCCTTGGGGGCAGATTGACCTAAAATTGGCCAATCTGCCCCCAGGGGGGCAGAAATGGTCTAAATACAATTTGCCCCCCCCAGGGGAGCGACCCTTGCCTGATGGGTCGCTCCCCATCTCTAAAAAAAGAAACAACAAAAAAAAAAACCACACAAAAAAAATTGCCCTGGCGCCTAGAGTGTTCTGCCCCCCCCCGGGGGCAGTTCGGCCTAATAATAGGCCGATCTGTCCCCCGGGGGGGCAGAAATGGCCTAAAATAAATTTGCCCCCCCACCCCCCCCCCTGGGAGCGACCCTTGCCTACGGGGTCGCTCCCCCTGCGTGACATTGGCGCCAAAAAACAAATCCCCGGTGCCTAGTGGTTTCTGCCCCCTTGGGGGCAGATTGACCTAAAATCGGCCAATCTGCCCCCAGGGGGGCAGAAATGGTCTAAATACAATTTGCTCCCCAGGGGAGCGACCCTTGCCTGATGGGTCGCTCCCCATCTCTAAAAAAAAAAAAAAGAACAAAAAAAAAAAAACACAAAAAAAAAATTGCCCTGGCGCCTAGAGGTTTCTTCCCCCCCTGGGGGCAGATCGGCCTAATAATAGGCCGATCTGCCCCCAGGGGGGGCAGAAAAGGCCTTCCCAAAAAATTGCCCCCCCTGGGAGCGACCCTTGCCAAAGGGGTCGCTTTGTTGCGTGACATTCGCGCGCAAAAACAAACTCCCTGGTGTCTAATGGTTTCTGCCCCCCTTGGGGGCAGATTGGCCTTATCAAAATAGGCCAATCTGCCCCCAAGGGGGGCAGAAATGGCCTAAATATATATTGCCCCGTAGGGGAGCGACCCTTGCCTAAGGGATCGCTCCCCACCTAAAAAAAAAGAATTCATCACCAAAAAAAAAAAAAAAAAAAAAATGGTCCCTGGTGCCTAGAGGTTTCTGCCCCAGGCCAATCTGCCCCCAGGGGGGGCAGAAAAGGCCTTCCTAAAAAAATGCCCCCCTGGGAGCGACCCTTGCCCAAGGGGTCGCTCCCTTTTGCCAATTTCAAGAAAAAAAAAAAAATCCCTGGTGTCTAGTGGGGTTTCAAAAGCCGGATTGCAAGCAATCCAGCTTTTGAAACCTGTGAGAGACTTCAAAGGGAAGGAAATACATTTCCTTCCCTTTGAAGCCTCTCGGGGCCTCCCCCATGGGATTGAAAAAGAAATGCAAAAGCATTTCTTTTTCAATCGCGCTGGAAGCTCTGCTTCCAGCGCGATGGGGGAGACCCTGTGACTAATCAGCGCGCGCTCGCGCGCTGACGTCACAGGGGGGGTTGGGGGGGGTCGGGGGTGGGAGGGGAAGGGCTTCCCCTTCCATCCCTGACTTGGGGGGGTGGGGGGGAACCCCACAGAGGGAGCGAGAGCGCTCCCTCTGGGCTGTGTGCCGAGGACGTAGTGGTTACGTCCTCGGCACAGCAGCACTGTGCCGCAGGACGTAACCACTACGTCCGCGGCACAGAAGGGGTTAAATAAGCATAGGCTCACATTTTCCTTTTAAAGTTAAGGGAAGGCTGTGCTTATTTTTGCATGATTATCAGCTGGTTGCAGATAGCAGGGCCCGATAATGAGCAGTGCTCAGTCCGATTTACAACCCAGGCTGCAGCTGGGGCACGGAGGTGAAAAACTGAAGGACTGAGGTATTTAATTCTTCATAAAAGTCCTTGTCAACTCAATATCGGAGGGTGAGAACAAAATGATGTTTCTGAATCCTGTTAAATGGGAGAAAATTCAAATGAAGTTACCATGATGATTAAGTTAACTCTTCATTTAAATGTTCTGCCATTTCAAAGTGTCACATTTAAAAACAGCAGGCCTCTTGCCCTGAGAGGCCAGCAGACACTCTGCAACATGTATACCTGAAAAATAGAGTATTTTGTTTCAATGGGAGAAATTTAAGAGCAGAATTTTTCATATTTTGTAACATTTGTAAAGAGCATTTTTCTGCACTTTAAATTTCTACCATTTAAAAACAATGGTTGTATATTTGTGTTATACATGTAACAGTGCCACATATGGTGAAAAGTATGTCCTGTACATACAACATAGACTCTTAGTCACTAATACACATATATCCCATTCATACACACACATTTCTATACATCTCCCAAAGATCAGGCTCTCACTGGCACACATTGCAACCCTCTCATAGTGCCCCTAGTCGAAGTATTTTGTTCAAATCATTGTATCTGGCTCTATGGACATTAGACTAAAAGACAATGAAGCTGGCTGTGGGTGTGTCTGGTAAAAATACACTAGATGTTTAGCCTTTAATAGCTGATGATGATTTTCACTGATCAGAAGTAACTCTCACTACAGAAAAGGTTGGAGACCCCTCATCAAAAGTTCTGGCCAAACAGGAGCGCATATCAGATAATGAAGACTTATCTCTACTGGTTAAGGAACTATATTCTTGAGATATAGATTTATGAGAATCCCCCTTTGACTTCCTTTACTATGAATGACATTCGTTCCTCTTTCTTTTTCGAGGTGCTTCTTCTTTCGTGGATTGACGATGCCCACAATTTTCAGATATGACCATTGCAAGTTGTGGTGGGAGAACTAGAGGAGACAGAGAAGCAGCTGGACAATTGCTGTGAAAAGTGGCACCCACTTTGTGATTAATTGTCAATCAGAAGGCCTCCATGTATGAGAAATGAGTATGAAGAACAACTTGTTGGACCTTCTAGGCAAAATATCAACCCTGATCAGGCATAATCCCCCTGCTATCCACTGTATGTGAAGGAATTACAGCATCATTCCTGGAATGGCCCAGCACAACCTATACATAACCATCTGTAAGGAAATGCCTCCTTGGCATGGTTACCACCTGACTTTTTGCCTTTCCTGATGCCAAGTTATGATTTGAAAGTGTGCTGAGGCCTGCTAACCAGGCCCCAGCACCAGTGTTCTTTCCCTAACCTGTACCTTTGTTTCCACAATTGGCACACCCTGGCATCCAGGTAAGTCCCTTGTAACTGGTACCTCTGGTACCAAGGGCCCTGATGCCAGGGAAGGTCTCTAAGGGCTGCAGCATGTCTTATGCCACCCTGGAGACCCCTCACTCAGCACAGACACACTGCTTGCCAGCTTGTGTGTGCTGGTGGGGAGAAAATGACTAAGTTGACATGGCACTCCCCTCAGGGTGCCATGCCAACCTCACACTGCCTATGGCATAGATAAGTCACCCCTCTAGCAGGCCTTAGAGCCCTAAGGCAGGGTGCACTATACCATAGGAGAGGGCATAAGTGCATGAGCACTATGCCCCTACAGTGTCTAAGCAAAACCTTAGACATTGTAAGTACAGGGTAGCCATAAGAGTATATGGTCTGGGAGTCTGTCATGCACGAACTCCACAGCACCATAATGGCTACACTAAAAACTGGGAAGTTTGGTATCAAACTTCTCAGCACAATAAATGCACACTGATGACAGTGTACATTTTATTGTAAAATACATACCAGATGGCATCTTAGAGATGCCCCCTGAAACCACACCTGACTACCAGTGTGGGCGGACTAGTTTTAGCAGCCTGCCACACACCAGACATGTTGCTGGCCACATGGGGAGAGTGCCTTTGTCACTCTGTGGCTAGTAACAAAGCCTATACTGGGTGGAGGTGCTTCTCACCTCCCCCTGCAGGAACTGTAACACCTGGCGGTGAGCCTCAAAGGCTCACCCCCTTTGTTACAGCACCACAGGGCACTCCAGCTAGTGGAGTTGTCCGCCCCCTGCGGCCACGGCCCCACTTTTGGCGGCAAGGCCGGAGGAGATAATGAGAAAAACAAGGAGGAGTCACTGGCCAGTCAGGACAGCCCCTAAGGTGTCCTGAGCGGAGGTGACTCTGACTTTTAGAAATCCTCCATGATTCCCCCAATAGGATTAGGGATGTGCCCCCCTCCCCTCAGGGAGGAGGCACAAAGAGGGTGTAGCCAACCTCAGGGCTAGTAGCCATTGGCTACTAACCTCCCAGACCTAAACACACCCCTAAATCAAGTATTTAGGGGCTCCCAGAACCTTGCAAGATCGATTCCTGCAACCTTAGACGAAGAAAGACTGCTGACCTGAAAGCCCTGCAGAGAAGATGGAGACACCAACTGCTTTGGCCCCAGCTCTACCGGCCTGTCTCCACACTTGAAGAAAAACTGCAACAGCGACGCGTTCCCCAGGGTCCAGCGACCTCTGAAGCCTCAGAGGACTACCCTGCATCTAAAAGGACCAAGAACTCCCGAGGACAGCGGCCCTGTTCCACAAAGACTGCAACTTTGCAACAAAGAAGCAACTTTAAAAGAACACACGTTTCCAGCCGGAAGCGTGAGACTTTGCACTCTGCACCCGACGCCCCCGGCTCGACTTGTGGAGAACAAACACTACAGGGAGGACTCCCCGGCGACTGCGAGCCCGTGAGTAGCCAGAGTTGACCCCCCTGACCTCCCCCAGTGACGCCTGCAGAGGGAATCCAGAGGCTCCCCCTGACCGCGACTGCCTGCTTCAAAGAACCCGACGCCTGGTAAAGACACTGCACCCGCAGACCCCAGGACCTGAAGGATCCGACTTCCAGTGCAGAAACGACCCCCAGGTGGCCCTCTCCCTTGCCCAGGTGGTGGTTCCCCAAGGAGCCCCCCCCTTGCCTGCCTGCTTCGCTGAAGAGACCCCTGGGTCTCCCATTGAACTACATGGCAAACCCGACGCCTGTTTGCATACTGCACCCAGCCGCCCCGTGCCGCTGAGGGTGTACTTTTTGTTCTGACTTGTGTCCCCCCAGGTGCCCTACAAAACCCCCCTGGTCTGCCCTCCGAAGACGCGGGTACTTACCTGCTGGCAGACTGGAACCAGGGCACCCCCTTCTCCATTGAAGCCTATGCGTTTTGGGCACCACTTTGACCTCTGCACCTGACCGGCCCTGAGCTGCTGGTGTGGTAACTTTGGGGTTGCTCTGAACCCCCTACGGTGGGCTACCTTGGACCCAACTTTGAACCCGGTAGGTGGTTTACTTACCTGCAAAACTAACAAACACTTACCTCCCCCAGGAACTGTTGAAAATTGCACTGTCTAGTTTTAAAATAGCTTATTGCAATTTGTGTGAAAACTGTATATGCTATTTTGCTAATTCAAAGTTCCTAAGTGAAATACCTTTCATTTAAGGTATTGATTGTAAATCTTGAACATGTGGTTCATAAAATAAACTAAGAAAATATATTTTCTATATAAAACCTATTGTCCTGGAATTGTCTGAGTGTGTGTTCCTCATTTATTGCCTGTGTGTACAACAAATGCTTAACACTACCCTCTGATAAGCCTACTGCTCGACCACACTACCACAAAATAGAGCATTAGAATTATCTCTTTTTGCCACTATCATACCTCTAAGGGGAACCCTTGGACTCTGTGCATGCTATTTCTTACTTTGAAATAGTACATACAGAGCCAACTTCCTACACCATCCATTGCACCAACAGTAGTGTAGTGGCCACAGCTGTGTACACAAAACACTGCAAGGTTATACCACTAGAGGGTCCCTTGCTAAAATAGGCACAGCACTAGCTCAATAATGCCTAGTGTACTAAGCGACCCGTTACAAATACAAAGGTATAAAATGTATGGTTTAAGCATGATGTACAACAAGAAATATTGCAACAAATGGCCACCTCTCACAAGCAATGGTGGGTGTCTGCGTGTTTGGCTTTACAGACACAAATAATGCAATCCCAATTGTTCCAAAATTAAAGGATGCTGAGAATGTCCAAGTGAAATAATGTATAAAAGAAAATATCTGCGTACTCGGAGATAATGTGGCAAAAGGGCTTGAAAGAGATGAATGCTACTGAAGCAATATGAATTTCTAAGGAAAACTAACAGTTTACATCATACACTTCAGAATTAAAAAAAGATATTGAATTATCTGTTTTAACACAACAAAAAACACACTTTTCTAAATAAGATATTTAAATAAATAAAATGTAAGTATATTACAATACTGTTTCAACCATTACTACGTAATGCATAAGCCCATTACAGAGTCTAGGCATAAAAAAACTTCAATGCAGCACGCTGTATGAACTTGCTCCCAAACACCTCACACAATGACGTGCACAATAGGCTTTCCCACAAACAGTTGAACAGTGAAACTCACGGATCTCCACCAGCTGATAAATCTGTTCCATTTTCTTCAAATTCGGGAAATAAATCTTCTCTGTCAAGCAGCTCCTGATATTTCTCTTGATAATCTTCAAATATGATAAATTAAAAGAAAAAAATGGGACTTATTTCTGCCACATGCCACACAGAGACAAGTAGTCTAAACAATATATTTTATGCAGAAATCTAGTGCGCATATCACCCAGGATGGTATCTTGGCGCTGGGCATGTGCAAGTCTAGCCACACCTACGGCCTAGTGGGTCTCCTCAAAAAGCCAAGTCTTCAGCTTCTTGGGGAAATGTATATGTTTTTCACCCATTGCATACCTTGCACTATGAATGAATTAGTAATCTCCTCCTTCTATAGCATAACAAGAAAAAGACCAACATCCAAATTTTATTGTGTCTTTTTGCGGAATCATATTTTTGCTGGCTGCAGAACTCTGTGGACTTTACCCCTGCTAGCCAGTGGTAAAGTACTTCTGCGCCGCTTTTCAAGATAACAGCATTGGTTTAAAGCTGACTGAGTTATTTAATGTGCCCTTAAGTCCCTAGTATACAGTACCAAATGTACCAAGGCCAGTAAATTAAATGCTACCAGTAGACTCCAGTGGGCATTTTGACAACCACTGCAGAGGCACTGTAAATCATGCCTCCAGGCCCACCAGTAAACTGGCTGTGCAGGTTTTACCTGCAAATAGATTTCTCAAAATAACCACTTTTTTGATATGCCTAAACTTTCCTGTTGAACAAGTTACATACCTTTGGTGATGCCTTATTTAGTAGATACATATTCTAGTTGCAGATACCTTACCTTTCCTCCACGTGTGAGACTAGATCCGGAGATTTTTCTCAAGCAGTATCCCTGTACGCCATTACCCAGCATTGGTCGGCTCTGCGTCCGCCGGTTTCTTTACATGACTTTCCACGCCAGAACCGCTGCCATGAAGAACACAGATCAATGGTGTGCCAGAACTAGGGGCCAGAAAAGGGAGTCTCTGTCCTTAGAAATCAGTTTGCAGAGCGGGGGAGGAAGGGTGAGTCGGTAAGAAATCTGCAACTAGAATATGTCTCTACCAGATAAGACATTACCGAAGGTAAGGAACTTGTTAATCTGCTAGAGACTTCTAGTTGTAGATTCCTTACCACAGAATAGATACCCAAGCAATACAATACTCTGAGGAGGGTCTGCGAACCAAGATCATTCTAGAAAGTCCTGCAAGACCGAATGGGCAAAGTACCAGTCCCTGCAGAGGTGACTACAGGCAGTAGTGTTTGGTAAACTTGTGCAGGGATGTCCATGTTGCTGCCTGACAAAGGTCCAGGACTGGAACTCCCTGTGGTAACGCAGTGGCTGCAGCAGTTGCTCTGGTAGAGTGAGCGCGCAAATCCTCCGGGGGTGGCTTTTTAGCCAATGCGTAGCACATTTTAATGCAGAAAACAACCAATCTGGAGATGGTTCTCTTCTGCACTGCCCAACCTTTCTTCGCACCCGCATAACCAACAAAGAGTTGATCGTCCACGCGGAACTCTTTGGTACGACAATGTAGAACACCATGCTCTTTTTGGGTCAAGGCAGTGGAGTCTCTACTTCTCCTTGGAAGAATGTGGGGGTGCGTAAAAACTAGGCAAGGTGATGGACTGGCCTACCTGAAAGGGCATGACCACTTATCTAAAAAAGGAAGCCCTGGTGCGAAGCATTACCTTATCAGGATGGATAGAAAAGAAAGGTGGCTTAGATGACAGTGCCTGCAGCTCACTCTCCTGTGGGCAGAAGTGATGGCCACAAGGAAGGCTGCTTTTAATGTCAGAAGCCTGACAGTTATGAAGCGGCTCAAAAGGAGCACACATTAGGAAAGTAAGAACCAGATTCAAATCCCATTGGGGCATTATGAATGGTGATGGAGGAAACATGTTGGTGAGACTCTTCAGGAATCTACTAACAATAGGAGATTTAAACAAGGAGAGTTGGTCAGGTAATCATAGAAAAGCAGAAATAGCAGACAAATAGCTTTTGAGGGTGCCCAAAGCAGAGCCCTGCTGCGCTGAAGTAAATGCAAAAAAACCTCAGAAAGGGGGTCAACAACCTTGTGTGTGCACCATGCCACAAATTTGTTCCATTTACAGGCGTATACCGTTTTAGTGGAGGGACGCCTGGCTGCAAAAATAATGTTACTGACTTCAGGCAGAAGGTCAAAAGCTGTCAATTGCCGCTGCTCAGTCTCCATGCATGAAGGTGGAGACTGGGCAGGTTTGGGTGGACAACCATCCTCTGCTGCTGCAACAGAAAATCCTCCAGACGGGGCAGTCTGATCAGAGGTTCGATGGCAATGATCAACAGTTCGGGATACCAGACTCTTTGTGCCCAGTTCAGAGCCACAAGGATTACTTGGGCCCGGTCGTTCATTATCTTCTTGTGAACTCTGGGCAGAAGGTGTCTGGGCAGAAAGGCGTACAGGCCTGAGCTCAACTTGAGATGAAAAGCATTGCTGAACAAGTGCCACCTTGGAAACTCCTACGCGCAAAACAGATGACATTGCACGTTCTCTATGGAGGCAAACAGATGTAACCAAGGCTCTCCCCACTGTTGAAAGACACTTTGCCCCATCTCCTGATGGAGACACCATTCTTGATCGTCCACTCTGGTGTCCAGAGAGCCCACCAGGTAATGAACCATCAGAGAAATGCCCTGATGTTCCAGCCATGTCCAGCCGAGCAGAGCCTCCTCACAAAGGGACCATGACCCCAACCCACCTGGCTTTTTGCAGTACCACATGGCGGTAGTGTTGTCCGTGAACACCTGCACCACTTTCACTTTGGAAGAGGGAAGGAATGCTTTCAATGCTAGCCTGATTGCCCTGAGCTCCAAAAGACTGATGTGAAGCCCGACTCAGCCACAGACTAGATGCCAATGATCTCCACCCGTCCCATGTGGCCGCCCCCATCCCAGGAGTGACACATCTGCCACTACTGCCAGAAGGAAGGGAAGGGAGAGAGATCTGCCTCTGACCCAATTGTGGTTCTTTAACCACCACTGCAGATCTCATGCAGTTCACACTCAGATCTGGACCACGTCGGAGAGATTCCCCTAATGCTGTGCTCACTGGAACTTCACGTCCCACTGCAGAGCCCATATATGCCATCTGGCATGTGTCACCAGCAGGATGCAGGAGGCCATGAGGCCCAGCAGCCTCAGAGTAATTCTCACCAAAATCCAGGACAGAGGCTGAAACATCGGTATCATAGCCTTAATATCCTAGACTCGCCTCTCGGGAGGATAGACCCGAAACTGCACTGTGTCCAGAACAGCTCAGATGAAAGGGAGTGTCTGAGAGGGAGTCAGGAGTGACCTCAGCACATTTATAGTGAACCCTAGAGAATGCAGGAGGTCCGCCGTAGTCTGGAGGTGGGAGACGACAGCCTGGGGCAAGCCCGCCTTCAACAGTCAGTTGTCGAGGTAGGGGAAGACTGAAACGCCTGACCTGCGCAGATGAGCTACGACTACCGCCATCTGTTTGATGGACACCAGAGGGGGCGCTGGTAAGGCCAAAGGGGTGCGCAGTAAACTGAAAACGCTTGTGGCATACCGTGAACCGCAAGTAATGTCTGTGGGCAGGAAATATGCGTCCTGCAAGTCCAACGCTACCATCCAGTTTCCTGGGTCCATGGTAGATAGATCCTGAGCCAGAGTAAGCATTTTGAACTTCTCCTTCTAGAAGGAAGAGTTCAAGGGACTGTAGGTCTAGGATAGGGTGGAGGCCCTTGTCCTTTTTGGGCACCAGAAAGTAGCAGGAACAACCAACACAACCTACTTCTGCCACAGGGACCCTCTATATGGCTCCCTTAGCCAAGAGAGCTGTAACCTCCTCACGGAGAAGTGCCAAGTGATCCTCGGTCATCTGATGTTAGGATGGTGGCACGGATGGAGAGGTAGTATTGAAGGGGAGGAAGTAGCCTCATTGGCCACTTGCAAAATCCACCTGTCTGGCGCAATGGATTGCCAGTGGGGCAGGTGATGGCGAATCCTGCCTCCGACTGGACCCTGATGGGGAAGCGTCAGACTAAGAATATTTGGAGGCTGCAGCAGGAGGGTCAGTGGACTGGGAAGAATGGTGGCTCCCTGATCCACAACGCTTCATCCTCCATAGCCGTGGTAGGGGGAGAAAGCATGCCAGTGTCGGGGGACGTATGCAGACCACTGGCTTCACCCAGGTTCGTACATCAGTCCATAGGGTCCTCAAGCTGGTATTTTAAAGGGTCCAGTGACCCCTCTAAATCCTTACCGTACCCCAACCCAAAAGAGTAAGGGTCAGGATCCGACCTAGGGAGCAAGGTCCCCGAAGTCTGAATCAGTATCACACAATGTTGGTCCGGCTCCGTGTTGGAGTCGGGAATGAGGATGGAGTTGAACCCAACCTTGGGCGCGAGCAGTGTCAAGAGTGTTGACGAGGCAACCATCGTCTGGGAACGTCAAGATGGCACGACCAACGAATGCTCATCCCTAGGTGCCCCCCGGAGCCAAGGCCGAAGACGTTGCGCGGAATCCGAGGGGGACCCTGCCGACTTCACAGGCCCAAAGGCACTCCTGCAGAGTCAGACTACTACCCAAATATGAGCCACATGGCCTCATAGAATTCACATGGTTGGGAAGGGGTGGCTCTGGCTCCCGGAAATTCGGGGAGGTGCGGACCTGACGAAGAAGCAGGAGGCCTAGAGCGACGACACTCGTTTTCACGCGTCTTGTCAGCTGATGGACAGGATGAAGTCGAAGAACGCTTGTTCTTCGATGACTTTTTATGCTTCAACTTACCTGATCGGCCAGAGGACTGAGTGGGAAGACGATGAACGGAGGCTCCGCAACTGTTCTTGGGACCAATGCAGAGCTGAGCGCCGGGCCACAAGAAGGTTTAGGGACCGTTTCCTCAAAGCTTTAGGTTTCATGGCCCGGCACTTGGAGCACGGCTTCGGGTCATGGTCGCGATCCAGACACCACAATCGCACAAGGTGCTGATTCGTCACGGACATCATCTGATGACAGGAGTCGCAGGACTTCAACCTGGTCTTCTGTGACAACATCAACGCACAAGAAGTGTCAAAGCCTAGACAAAACGTCCAGTCAAAAAGTGATTGTAGGGTTAGCTCTTCTTTAGATCTGCGTGTGGCTGGTTCAGAAAGAAAAGAACAGACGTCAGCGCGTAGGTGTGGTGCCTATATAGGTCCTGCTACGTCATACCCGGTGCACAAGACACCAACGATAGATGCAGAGCTGACTGATGCCACCTAACGGCAAGTAGGTATACTGCTCGAGAAAAATCTACGGATCGCCTGGGGGAAATTCTAAGGTAAGGAATATGCAACTAGAAGTATCCATCAGATAAATATTTATAAGTCTCCCCTACGTAGCCCTTATTGCCCATAGCACAAAAAATAAGACTTTATTAAGTTTAATGTCAAACAGGTCCTTACAGTGAAAAGGGTAAAGATTTGGACTGAAGTAGGGTTGGCTATTCCAAAAGAAAGTATTGGGATATAATATTAATTTTAATACATTTACAAGCTCGAGTCACTGGGGAAGTTGGATTTGTAATAATTATACTATAAAGAGGACTGATATAAAATGGCTCCTGCTCTACCTTAAACATACAAACCATCTCAGCAAAGCCATGTTCTGACGCATGAAGATTGTCCATCAAAGTTACAATGCAAACACTGGATATTACATATATGTTTTTTGATACAAGAGTCCCACAAATTCTGGAACTGCATGGTAACAATGGGAAATATTAAACGTGCAATTCTACTGTAAAAAGGATTAAACTTTTCTGGAGAGAAATAGAACAAATCAAACAACTTCTTTCAGACAAAAATGACCATCAAATATATTAACGTAACCCTGGAAACAGGAACCATGACCCCTTCTCAAAACACCAATGGCCTTGATATTCTTCTTCTAGACTCATTAACAATGGGAATTAAAACTGTCCTATGGGAATGAAAATTTTCAAACAATATCTCATCACAGATGGTGGGTGTGGGTCTGCTTGAGTAGAAGTGAGGAAAATACTATGTGCAACAAAAACTTTAATCTCAAATCGTCACACATTATAGAACAAAACAGACTTGTAAATGTGAAAATCAAAAAACCTGTACTAACAGAAGCAGACATGGTCTAATGCGCACTCATCTATACAATGAAATTAATGTACGTCGCTTAGAATATACCATGAATAAATACAAGCGCCCTCACCAAACCCTTGCCTATAAAGTCCAATTACAATTAAATATCACAGCCAAGCCTACACACCCCGGCCACCTTATTCCTACCTTTTCTCTACTTTTTTACCTTTCTCCTACCTTCCATTTTTCTCATTTCTTATTCAACTATCAATGCAGAAGCTAAACCAATACCTAACTCATTTAGTTCCAGGACACCTATAACATATACACACAAAATGCATACACTAAACATGTTTGATAACATTTATCTCATGATTTTTTCCAGATTGTGGTAAATGAATTGCATTCTATTTAACATTTATCTGATTTTCTTATAAAACTGTAATAAAATTTCTTGAAGTGAAAAAATGTATTAGTGCCCTCACCTGCAATGTTTTTAAGTACAAGATGTTTACATCACTACTTTTATTGCAATCAAACTTTATCACAGATGTGTGTCTACATTTTTGTATATGGGGATCAGATCAGTGTACCTCTGTGCATTTTATCTTAGTTTTTTTTTTTTTTTAACTAAAGGCTCATATTTATAGTTTTTGGAGTGTGGTACAGATGGGTTCATATCACGTGTATGTACACCCTTTTATTATTACTATGGGGCACTCAACCTATATATATCTACATATAAGTATATATTTTAGTTACAGTGTACATAACTACCCATACATCTAAGCATACTAATAAGAAAGCCTCCTAAGGAGAGTTAACTAGTTAACCATTCATAAAATAATTACAATCATACTAGTGTTTAAAGACACTAGAGGTTATAACAAAGCACTGTGGAACATTTCCAAACTAGTTGTATGGTACATAGTGATGCAAGAAGTTAAAAGAGCAATATGATATTAACAATTTTTTATCTGTTTGCATTTGCCAGTGGCACAATATTGTAACCTTCATTCATATATGTTTAATGTTTGGATAGCATATTGTTAAAAACACATACTGCAGCAGAAAACGTTTGTGACCTGTGACATTCACTTTGAGCCTTTAGTGTTGTAGATTCACATCCAGCCATCCCACCACCTCCAGCGTTTGCAGGAAGCTCAGTCATTGCAAACTATTATTAAGTAAAAAAATATAGCAACACTGAGCTCTGAACCACAATTGAAAAACAATAATCTAGCAACTGAACATGGAGAACAGTCTTTATTGTCAGTGTTCATGAGGGTGCCTGCACTCAGACATTTCCAAGTCCCAAGGACTTAAACCTTTCAAGAAAAACAAGGTGGCCAATGACCTCGCTTTTGGGTATGCTTGTTACCTTTAATACTATGACTGCATGCTGGCTTTGTAGTGCCCCCATGGCTTTTGCTGTGTCACTATCTTTATCAATTTTTTCTAACTAGTCCACTTGTATGCCAAAAAGATGCTCTCTATCAAAAAAACACTGACTCCTGATTGCAGATAACACAGCCATCTGGTTTGGTTTCTCAAGAAGCAGTGTCTACTGCCTTTGGGGCGCAACTAATGTAGATGTTACATTTTTTTTGGGCTCCTTTACACACTTTTTGAAAGCATCTGGAAGGTGCCTATTTATTCCTCCATTCATCCCTTCCCAGTAGTAGTTGTCACACCTTGGGTACAACAAACCGAAGTTGGCTATGGGTCACTGCATGCTGGCCTCCACAGCTCTCACTTGTGTGCAGTATTGATAAGGAAAATGTTACTTACCCAGTAAGCAGCTGTTTGTGGCATGAAGTGCTGTAGGTTCACATGCTCTGCATACGTCTGCCATCTAGTGTTGGACCGGAATGTTGCAAGTTGTTATTCTTCAAAGTCCTTCGAGTCACGAGGTATAGTGGCTCTTCATCTTCCAGGTAATGCGCATGGGCATTGATTCCATTGTTAGATTGTTTTCCATCAGTTGGGTGAGAATGGAGTGCAATGTAATTAATAAGATAGTGATGTCCATGCCATTTAATATATAAATAACTGAAGAGACTGCAACGGCCACAGGTGTAAGGGAAGGAGGGTGGGCGCATGTGAATGTACAGCACTCCATGCCACAAACAGATGCTTACTGGGTAAGTAAAATTTTCCGTTTGATGGCATGATTGGCTGTGGATACACATGCTCTGCATAGACTAAAGCAGCACCCCCTAGAAGCGGTGGCTAACCTGTGGGTGTGCCAAAGGTCTGGAAAAGGGTATGTAGCACTACCCTTCCAACATTAGTTTGCTGGCGTGCTAAGGCAGCCACACAATAAATGCTTAGTGACGGTGTGGACCATATAGCTGATTTACGCGTCAGCTATGGGAATGTTTCCAAAAAAGGCGATGGTTGCTCCTTTTTTTTTTTTTTTTTAAACAAGTGAAGTGCACTCTAGGAGGAATAGGTAATGGTGTTTTAGCTTTAGCATAACAGATACGTTTCACAATCCACCTGGTTATGCTGGATTTAGATATAGGGTTGCCTTTGTGTGGTGGCGAGAAAGCAACAAAAAGATGTTCGGTCTGTCAAAGTAGAAGAATCTGACTGACAATTCAACAGACTGATTGAGATGGAACTGAGAGACCACCTTTGATAAGAATTTTTGGTTGGTGCGAAGTACTACTTTATCCTTATATATTTGGGAAAAGGGTTCTTGCACGGATAAAGCCTGAAGCTCAATAACACACCTGTGATAGCAACTAGAAATGCCACCTTCCAAGACAAAAGCTGAAAAGAGTATGAATGTAAAGGCTCAAATGGTGGGCCCATGAGTCTAGTGAGTGCAATATTTAGATTCCAAGAAGGTACTGGAGGTGTCCTTGGCGGAATCACTCTCTTGAGTCCCTCCAAAAAAGCTTTAATGACTGGAATCTCGAAAAGAGAAGAATTTTGTCTGTTCTGAAGGTAGGCAGTTATGGCTGCTAAATGTAATCTTATGGAAGTGTATGCTAAGTTTGCTTTTTGCAAATGAAGAAGGTAGAAAAGAATACACTAAGTCCCATTGTTTAGACAGACAGTAGCAGACAAAACATTTCCATTTTGCTGCATAACATGCCCTAGTAGTGGGTCTACGTGCTTCCTTAAGAAAGCCCGTGCATTCTTGAGGCAGGTTAAGATAGCCAAATTCTATGACTTCAGAAGCCATATAGCAAGATTTAATTCCTTGGGATTTGTCCACGGTACTGAGTGAGAAGGTCCAGGTTGAGGGGAAGTTTCTTGTGAGGAACTGCTGACAGTTCTAGAAGAGTGGTGAACCACGGCTATCGAGCCCGTGTGGGGGCCACCAGGATCCACACGAGGGATGTTTGCCTGAGCTTCCAAACAGAAACGGAAGGAGAGGGAGAAGCAGAAAAGCATAGGCAAATATCCCTGACCAGTTAATCGATAGCCTTTGGACTGAGGGTGTGGGAACCTGTAAGTGAAGTGCATGCATTCTGAGTTTTCCTTTTTTTTGTAAATGGGTCTATGTCTGGAAACCACCACTTCTGAAAGTAGGGAAGCAGGACTTGTGGGTGGACTTTCCATTCATGGACTTGTTGCCGCAGCTTGTTGAGGAGGTCGGCAAAGTTGATATGTGCTCCTACTAGGTGGATTTTGTGGTAAATGGCCCAATGCCAGATCGTCTCCAATAGGTGAGACAGCTGTAGAGAATGCTCCCCTCCCATCCGTTGACGTACATAACACATGGTTGTCATGTCTGTGCGGATCAGGACAACTTTGTTGATTAGGTGAGATGTGAACGCTTTCAGCGCTAGTTGAACAGTGAGAAGGTCTAGGTAACTGATGTGCATACTGCAATGTTTGGGATCCCAGAGACCTTAGACTGTGAGATCCTAGAGGTGATCACCTGACCCTGTCTGTCAGGGTCTAGGAAAGGCTGCCCCTTTAACAGGTTGTTTTTATTCCACCACTGCAGAAGGAGTGTAGTATTACCATGTGAAAATGCTCTGACAGTACACAATAATTCAAAGGCCTGAGATCTAGAAAAAGCCTTAACGACCAGTTTTTTTTTTTCAGGACCAGAAAGTACAGAAAGTATACTCCTGTCCCTTGATGATGTGGAGGAACCTCTATAGAAGCCTACTATATGGGAGGATGGCTGGCTTGGTGTAGGAGAGTGACCTCTTTCTGGCATAGTTACCCCCACTTTTTGCCTGCTGTCAGTATGTTCTGACTGTTTTCACTGGGATTCTGCTAAAGAGGACCCCTGTGATTGTGCTCTATCCCTCTAACTGTGGTTGCTTAGGAATTTGCACACCCCACAACTGGTATACCGGTGCCCCCATAGAATTCCCTAGTATTTGGTACTAAGGTACGCAGGGCACTGGAGCACCAGGGGTTCCCCATGGGCTGCAGCATGTATTGTGCTACCCATGGGAGCCCATGCAAAATGTGTTTGCAGGTTGCCACTGCAGCCTGTGTGAAAAGGTGAATGCACCCTTTCACTAGAGGTCACTGCACCAGGTCACTGTAAATCACCCCTATGGAAGGCCATCCTAGCCCAGAGGGCAGGGTGCAGGCATCTGTGGGTGAGGGCACCCCGGCAGGAGCTGAAGTGGTCCTACAAACTCATGCTCCATTACACTGGACTTGGTAAGTGCAGGAAAGCCATTTTACCAGTGTACTGGACCTGTGTCCAGCTACATATTAGTAACTCTGAACCTGGCCATGTTGGTTATCAAACATGTCGGAATTATACCCCAATACAGTTGCCAGTACTAGTTGTATGATTCGATGCACCCTGGCGGCTTTTTAGAGGACCCCCAGCATTGCTCCTACCCGTCTTCTGGGGGTTTCCGGGCAGCCACTCTGTTTCCACCCCTCAGACAGATTTCTGCTCTCCTGCTGCTTGACCAGCTCAGACAGAAGAAGGCAGAACAAAGGATTTCCTGTGGGAGAGGGCGGAAACACCCAATCCCTTGGAAATAGTTGTTAGATGGCTTGGAAGGGTTAGCCTCCCCAGGCCACCGGGATGCTATGAAGGGCACATTTGGTGCCCTTCTTGCATAACTCGATTTGCACCAGTCCAGGGACCCCCAGTCCCTGCTCTGGCACGAAACTGGACAAAGATAAGTGGAGTGACCACTCCCTTGTCCATCACCACCCCAGGGGTAGTGCCCAGAGCTCCTCCAGGAGGCCACATGATTCTGCCATCTTGGATCCAAGGTTGGAAGTGGCCCCTGGGAGCACCTGAGTGGCCAAGTCAGGTAGGTGACGTCATAGCTCCCTCCTGAAAGGTGGTCACTCTGCTAGGTGACCAATCCCCCTTCCTGTGCTATTTAGGGTTTCACTCTTGGGTAAGTCTTCAGATTCGACATGCAAGATTCCAGCAGGACTCCTCTGCATCGTTTACTAAATCGTCTGGCCACTGGGACTGCAACTGGACGCCTCTAGGAACCGACAATCTACACCTTCGGCAACGACTCCACTCTGCAACATTGTTTCTCCGGCTCCTTCCAGCAACTAAGGGAGGCAAATCTTCAGCCTGCACAAAAAGTAAGAAGGAATCTCCCTTGGAGTGAAGGAGCCACTCCCCTGCATCCGCAGGCACCAACTGCAATGACGACCGGCTGCGTGGATCTCCTTTCATAATGAGCTGCATGGATTCTGAATCACGGGTTGTGGTCTGGAGTAGTACTCTTGGTCCCCTCTGCCAGCTGTCCAACTTTGGTGGAGGTAAGCTCTTGCCAGGACAGTACCCCTGTGCACAGAGTCTCTTGCAGCTCCCAAGGCTTGTTTGCATCTCCTCCAAGGGATCTTCAAGCAATGTGTAGCTCCAGCCCCCAGCACTCCTTCCTGCGACGCACAGCCCTCTGCGATCTCCTGCGGAGAGGGCTCCCTTTCTGTAGTGCTGCGGGGGCTCGTTCTGCAACTCGTGTCCCCGTCCTGTAGGACTCCTGTGGGCACTGCCTCTGCTCCTGTGGGCTCTCTGTGTCGCTAAGGGCTCCCTCTGACTCCCCCTCCAGGGAAGAATCCTCCTGGCCATTGCTGGTCCCCTGCAGCTTCACTTTTCTACTAACGGCGAATTTGCCTTTGCCAAGGCTTTTTGGTGCAATTCCTGCACCGAAACTCGCCTGCAATCTTCACTCTAGCATAGGACATCATCTGCATCCATCAGGAACTCCTCTCCATCTCCAGGACTGCAGTGCTGACCTGATCACCACCGTGGACCAACTCCTGCAAGTACAGCTACATGGGTAGTAGCTCCTACTCCTCCTGGA
Source organism: Pleurodeles waltl (assembly GCF_031143425.1). Taxonomy (NCBI): domain Eukaryota; kingdom Metazoa; phylum Chordata; class Amphibia; order Caudata; family Salamandridae; genus Pleurodeles; species Pleurodeles waltl. The sequence goes on from NC_090436.1 coordinate 255,166,109, forward strand.
CTCCACTCTGACTCTTGGGACTTGGTCCCCTCTCTCCAGCAATCCACCAATGGTTTCTTGTAGTCTTGTCTGGGTGTCTTCTTTTTTTTTTTCTCTTCCTTTTGGAGGAAATTCCAGTGATTTACTCCTGCTTTCCTTGGGGGGGGGGGGGTACTGTGTTACTTATCTCTGTGGTTTTCTAGTACCCCCAGCTCCCCTCTACACGTGCCACTTACCTAGGTGGGGGTCCTGTGTTCGCATTCCATTTTCTTTTTTGTTTGTTTTTTAAGTATAAGCTTTGGGCTCCCCCTAGGGTCACTGTTGTCTAACTGCATTTCCACTGTTTTGACCTTTTCTATGCCTATTGCGGTTTACTAATGTATATAATTATTAGTGTATTACTTACCTCCTATTGGAGGGTTGCCCTTCTTGTACCTTGTGGTAATGTGTAAACAAAAAAAACCCTACCTTTATTTTGGTACAACTGAGTGTTTTGCATGAGCTTTGCATGTCTCCTAGATATACCTTGGCTACTCATGCACAGCTACCTCTTGAGAGCCTGGCTTCCAGACACTGCCTACACTTCACTAAGAGGGGATACCTGGATCTGGCATAAAGTGTAAGAACCTTAGGTGCCCACCACACACCAGGCCAGCTTCCTACATTGGTGGTGCAGCGGTGGGATAAGCACTTGCAATTGCCTTACCACGATGTCACTTGGTACTTTCCACAGGAAAGACCACTTACTAGCTTGGGATCTACACTAAACCTAGTATCAGGTAATCAGTCTCTTGGGTAAGAGAAGGGTTTAGGCATAGTAGTTAGGGATCCTACTCCACTCTAGCTAGCTGACGCCTGAGCACACAACTCAGGTCATGGAGTCTACTTATGAGGAAATGACCTTCCAAGAGCTTAGGGAATTGTGTGCAGAAAGAAAGTTGAAGGCTAGGAGAAATCACAACAAGACTCTACTTCTAGGCCTGCTCCTCCAGGATGACCAGGAACATGCTGGTTTTCAGGAGAAGGAGAGGGGATGATGTAGACTCTGACCCCACCAATTGCTAGAAAAAGAGAATTTAGCCACTGAGGTGGGTCATGACATACTCAGGGGATCAGACAAAGCCTAGGTGTACCCACATTCCTGTTAGGTGCACTGTTAGTAGTGTAAAGGGGGAGCCATAACAGCAGGTCCACCTTTATCCCTAGAGGGCTGGTTCAGAGTGTGCTGCAGAATAGGAATAGATCCTCCTCTGCTCACTCTCACATCTCCTCAGTATCTGAAGAGACCCACTACACAACTCCAGGGGAAGAGTCTCTAGATAAGGTACTCAGGCAACTGAGGCTGGAGGAGGCCAAGCCGAGACTGCAGCAGCAACAGCTAGCCCTAGTCAGGGAGGCCTTGGCAATGGAGAGAGAGGCAGGTGTTGGGGTTAGCACCCCATGGTGGCAGCAGAAACCTTGGATCCAGGGAGCCTAGGGTCAGGGAGGACTCCTTTGATTCCAGAAACTTAAGTAAAGTTGTTTCCCCCCTACAAGGTGGGGGATGACATTCACAAGTGGTTCTCTGCTCTGGGAAGGGCCTGCAAGGTACATAGCCCCCCCAGAGAAAGTGGGCTGCTATCCTATGGCTCTCCTTCTCTGACAAGGGAAAGGATAGACTCCTTACTGTCAGAGAGCAATATGCTGATAATTACACTGTGTTGAAGTCTGCTCTTTTGGATGGGTTTGGGCTTGCCACTGAACAATACAGGATAAAGTTCAGGGAGACCAGAAAGAGACGTCCCTGGACTGGGTTGATTTTGTGGATTGATCTGTCGGGGTTTTGGAAGGCTGGTTACATGGTAGCAAAGTCAATGATTATGAGGGCTTATACAATGGCATTCTGAAAGAGCATATACTGAACAATTGTGTGTCTGATTTGTTACACCAGTACTTGGTAGACTCATATCTGACCTCTCCCCAAGAATTGGGAAAGAAGGCAGAAAAATGGGTCAGAGCAAGGGTGAGCAGAAAAGCTCACACATGGGCTGACAAAGACAAGAAAAAGGAAGGAGGTAAGCCTCAGGACAAGGGTGGGGAAAAAGACAAAAGTAAAGAGTCTTCATCAGGCCCACGAAGTTCCTCTGGGGGTGGGTCCAAAACCTCCTCCTCCTCTGCACATGTTAAAAAGCCTTGGTGATGTGTGCAGAAACACATGCCATAGGCCAGCGGACAGCTGCTGTCCAGGTAAAGGCCCTGAGCTTTCTGCCACTACTACCCCCCACTTCCAGTCCTAGTGTCCCTAGAAGTAGTAGTAGTAGTAGTAGTAGTAGTAGTAGTAGTGGTGGGACTACTGGCAGTAGTCAGCCCAAACATGTAGTTGGGTTCACCTTTGGGACCACAGTGGAAACTGGGGTAGGTGTAGAGACCTCTTAGGACAGTTTGTCTCCCAGGGTGGTACTGGTGTTGCCACCCTAGCTGCTTGTCCCCTTAATATGGCTAAGTACAAGCAGCACATCCTGGTAAATTGTGTTGGGGCTGAGGCCTACAGGGACACAGGTGCCAGTGTCACCATAGTAACTGAAAAGTTAGTGACACCTGCACAACACCTACTTGTTCACAAGTAGGAAGTCACTGATGTGAATAACTGCACTCAGTCCCTCCCCTTAGCTGTAGTACACTTTAGCTGGGGTGGAGTTACTGGCCCTCAACAGGTGGCAGTCTCTCCTAACTTACCTGTTGAGTGTCTCCTAGGGAATGACCTGGAGACCTCTGATTGGGCTGAGGTAGAGTTCCTTGCCCATGCAGCCATGCTGGGCATCCCCAAACATTTGCTCCCTTTACTTTCTAAGCAGACAAAAGAGCAAAGTAGGGAAGGAGCCCTGGAGCCTGGAATAATGGCCCAAGACACTCTTAAAAACACAGGTATGCAGGATACCAAATTATCCCCTGTCCACCCTGACACTAAGGATCCCACTCCTCTGAGGGAGGATATCACGCCCAGGGTGCAGCCTGTACCACAGGAGTCAAAAGCTACCACTGCTGGGCTCCCAAGGGTAAAAGAACCCTTCTGGGAGAAACCTAAGATAGAACAGAAAACCTGCCCTGTCTTAGAAAACCTGGAGCAGCCCTCCCGCCCTCCCAGAGAAACTTTGGTGCAGCAACCCTGCACCACCCCGAACACCTTAGGACAGCAAATCTGTCCTTCTGTAGAGCCATTAGGACAGAAACCCTGTCCTGCTCTACCCCAGGTAGGACAACAACCCTGTTTTCCCTTAGAGCACCCCTGTCTAGCTTTACAAACCCTTAGAAGAGCAACCTTGTCCTAACAGAGCCCCAGGGACAGTAATCCTGCCTTGCTCTCTCACTTTTTCCACACAGGGTCCACAGTTTAATTATACTTCAGGGAAAAGTTACCAAACAGGGTATCACCTCCCCACAGGGAAGGGGCCACATAGTGGATGATAATGGGAGTAACCACTCTACTGAAGAGCTACTCTAGACTTATCACCAATTAGACAATAGAGTCGCAACTGGCCAAGGTTAGCCTTATTGTCCTTCATGGCGGGGTTGGGGGGGGGTTATGTAGGAAAGTAGCCTCTTTCTAGCTTGGTTACCCCCACCTTTTGCCTGTTTGTCAGTGTGTTTGACTGTGTTCACTGGGATCCGGCTAACCAGGACCCCAGTGATTAGGCTCTCTCCATTCTAACTTGGTAACTTGTACCATTTTCACCCCACATTTGGCATATTGGTATCCCCATGTAAGTCCCTAGTATATGGTACATAGGTACCCAGGGCACTGCGGTACCAGGGTATCCCTATGTGCTGCAGCATGTATTATGCCACCCATAGGGAGCCTATGCAAAGTGTTCTGCAGGCCTGCCAGTAGCCTGCGTCAAAGGGTGCATGCAACCTTTCACTTCCAGGTCACTGCACCAAGTCACTGTAAGTCACCCCTATGGCAGGCCCTCCTAGCCCAGAGGACAGGGTGCAAGTACCTATGTGTGAGGGCACCCCTGCACTAGCAGAGGTGCCCCCATTAACTCCAGCTCCACTTTCCTGGACTTCGCAAGGACGCCATTTTATGTGTGTACTGAACATAGGTCACTACCTATGTTCAGCTACATAATGGTAACTCCGAACCTAGGCATGTTTGGTATCAAACAAGTCGGAATCATACCCCAATACTGTTGCAAGTATTGGAAGTATGATTCCATGAACTCTGGTGGCTCCTTAGAGGACCCCGAACATTGCTACCACTAGTCTGAAAGGGTTTTCCAGGCAGCCCAAACTGCTGCCACCACTCAGACAGGTTTCTGCCTTCCCGCTGCTTGATCTGATCAAGCCCAGGAAGGCAAAACAAGGGATTCACTTTGGGAAACTGAGGTAACACCCTCTCCCTTTGGAAATAGGTGTGACTGGCTTGGGAGGGGTAGCCTCCCCCAGCCTCTGGAAATGCTTTGAAGGGCACATTTGGTACCTTTGTACATAAACCAGTCCACACCGGCTCCGGGACCTCCAGTCCCTGCTCTGGTGCGAAACTGGACAATGGAACGGGGAGTGACCACTTCCCTGTTCATCACCACCCCAGGGGTGGTCCCCAGATCTCCTCCAGAGGTTCCCTGGGTTCTGCCATCTTGAATCCAAGGTTGGCAGAGACCTCTGGGAGCATTTGAGTGGCTAGGCCAGGCAGGTGACGTCAGAGCCCCCTCCTGATAAGTGGTCACCTGGCTAGGTTACCAATCCCCCTTTCAGGGCTATTTAGTGTCTCTCTCTTGGGTTGGTCAGATTTGACGTGCAAGACTCTGAAGGACTCCTCTGCAAAGTTTACTTCGACTTCTGGCCACTGGAACCGTAACTGGACTGCACAGGAACCTACAATCTGCAGCTATAGCGACAACTCTGCAACATTGTTTCTCTGGCTCCTTCCAGCAACTGCAACATTTCCCCAGCTGTGCATCCTCTGAGGGCGGGAAGTCTTCAGTCTGCACCAAGAAGCACAAAGTAATCTCCCATGGAGTGAAGGAGTCACTGCATCTGCAGTCACCTACTGCAACAACGACTGGCTGCGTGGATCTCCTCTCATCCTGAACTGTGTGCATCCTGCATCACGGGTGGTGGTCTGGAGTAGTCCTCTTGGTCCTCTCTGCCAGCTGTCCAACTTTGGTGGAGGTAAGCCCTTGCCTTCCCATGCAGGATAGTACCCCTGTGCACTGTCTCTCTTGCAGCTGCCAAGGCTTGTGTGCATCTCCTCCAAGGGATCTTCAGGCAACATGTAGCTCCAGTCCCCAGCACTCCTTACTGCAACGCACAGCCCTCTGCGTGGTTCTCCTGCGGCGTGGGATCCCTTTCTGTAGTGCTGCGTGGGCTCCTTCTGCAACTTCTGTGTCCCCATCCTGTGGGACTCCTGTGGGCTCTCCGTGTCACAGAGGGCTCCCTTCAACTCTCCCTCCTGGGTTGAATCCTCCTGGGCCTTGCTGGTCCCCAGCAGCTCCACTTTTCCACTAACAGCGAATTTGCCTTTGCCAAGGCTTGTTTGTGGAATTCCCGCACCGAGACCCATCAGCAATCTTCACTGCAGCGTGGGACATCTTCTGCATCCATCAGGAGCTCCTCTCCGGCTCCAGGACTGCAGTGCTGACCTGATCTTCACCACTGTCGACCAATTCCTGCAAATACAGCTAGGTGGGTAGTAGCTCCTACTCCTCCTGGACTCCACTGTGACGCTTGTGACTTGGTCCCCTCTCTCCACAAGTCTTCCTCTCCAGGAATCCACTGTTGGTTTCTTGCAGTCATGTCTGGGTGTCTTCTTTTCTTTTTCTTCCTTTTGGGTGGTTTGGGGGAAAGTCCAGTGATATACACCTGCTTTCCTGGTTGCTGAGGGGTATATTGTTACTTACCTCTGTGGTTTTCGAGTACTCTCAGCTCCCCTTTTTTGAGTATATAGTTTGGGCTCCTCCTAGGGATACTGTTGTTTCACAGCATTTGCACTGTTTTCTAACCTTTACAATGCCTATTGCTGTTTACTAGTGTATACAATTTGTGTATTACCTCCTATTGGAGGGTGCCCTTCTATTACTTTGTGGTATTGTGTGACCAAAAAAGGTACCTTCATTTTTGTATAAATGAGTGTATTCTTGCATGTGTGCTAGTGCTGTGTGACATCAGTGGTTTCGCATGAGCTTTGCATGTGTCCTAGGTAAGTCTTGGCTGCTCGTCCACAGCTTCCTCTAGAGAGTCTGGCTTCTAGACAATGCCTAAACTTCACTAAGAGGGGGTATCTGGACCTGGCGTAAGTACCTTAGGTACCCACCACACACCAGGCCAGCTTCTAACAATATCACTGTACTGAAAGACATTTATTGAAAGTAGACATTGCTAAACATGGAATTGCAAATATTAAAAAATATTTCTGTGCCCTGACAATGTTGGCATGTCAAACATAAAAGATTTTGGTTTGTCATCTGCACCATATAAATTACCATTGTTACTGCTAAATGTGAAGCAATACTACTCCCTATCAAGCCATATCTGATCAACCTTTTCATGTAGCGCACATGCTGAGTGTATGGTAAAGCTATTCTGTTTACATTGGTCACCCAAGAAAAATGAGGCACTTTGAAGTACAGTGATATGCCCAAGGGCACACAATTTGGTAAAGTAGGGAAACTGAAATTTGATCATAGGTTTTCTGGTAACACTAGACAATGCAGCTGGTGGTTCCATGTCTCCACTAGGGGGGTGGGTGAAAACTTCTTCTCCGCTAGCAGAGTTTTGCCCACTCTGGGCTCCTCTTAGAGTGCAGAGTTCCAGCAAAACTCAGCCAACAGTGGTGTGGCAGTCTTTTTTTTGCATGCAGCCCACCAACGTTAAGTTGTCGAGCGCCAGTGAGAATATCCGTTCCCTAGTGCGATTTTCGAACGCAAGAACGCCTCCTGGTGAGATTTCTCAATGCAGGCGGTCACTGCAGGTCAACCATTCGCCTTGAGAAAGCTGCCACTTGAGTAGAAAATCTACTAAAGTGGCAGAAAAAAAGCAGCACCCTCTTGTGTGCCAGGTGGTGAAGTTTGCAGTGATTTTACAGCTTGGAACAACCTCCCAGCGCTACAAATCGTGAGCAGTATTACGTGCCCAAATTCCACCTGCTCACAGAACTTGGCAGAATCTGTCGGAGTTTTGAAGTAACTCCGCGGAATTCTGTAGAGTAAAAGTTCACGAGTTCCGCCCATGTCTAGTTTCAACCAGTTAAGAACAGAAAATGCTTTGTGTTCAGTTTTCTTACGCTCTTAAGTACGTTATTAAAATTAAAACAAAATCATGTTTAATTAAGCAGTCACTATATATATATATATATATATATATATATATATATATATATATATATATATATATATATATGAAGCAACAATATTGTATTAAAAACGAAAGAAAAAAAACACACTGGTACATGAAAGGAAGGCAGGGCATGTTTACATTCATATCACAGGCTTCTACTTTTGTCGTTTTGAACACATTGTTATGAATAAATAGACTAATTGTCAGGGTAGAGGATGGCGAGGGCTCAACTGCATTTACTGTTGTTTGTGAACAGGTCAAATGTTCTAATGAAGGATACCTCAGCCTTAACACTATCAACATGGGATGTTGTGTGTCTTTTGAGCAGCCAGCATATATTTACAAGGGAGTCTTGAGTCAGCAACACAAATGTGTTATTACTGGTGGCTCTTAAAGAATATGCTAATCTTTGCCAGTGCTGATAAGAAGAAATGGGAAGGAGCCCGAGAGCAGACGGAGACTGACCCAAACATTTCCTCTCAGCATTTTTGTTGCTAAGGCTGCAGTTGCTACAGATGGTCCACCCTCACCCCTAATAGATGCAACCCCCAAACTCCTTTAGTATGTCCACTGACCATCATGGCATCTTGAGGGTGGCTGAAGGGGTGTGTCAGGACAGGCCATTATCTGCACCGCTGGAGGTCAATAACGTCAATAACATCCGACTGTTGGATTTTGCAGCTCATCGAAAGAGGCTACTCCATCTCCTTTGTTAATGCCACCTCCTCACAACAAAATGACTGAGTACAACCTCTCCTTACTCCGGCAGGAGGTGTTGGCTCTCTTGGCAAAGGGAGCTATAGAGTACGTGCCTGCATCAGAAGCAGGTAGTGGTTGCTAGCCCCTGCTATGTTCTGGTGCCCAAGAAGGATGGAGGCCTTTCTTTTATTCCAGATCTGCACCTTCTCAACCTCTTCCTGAAAAAGAAGAAATTCAAAATGCTCACGCAAGTCTTGTCTGCACGGGACCGAGGAGACTGGATGGTAACACTGGACTTAAAGGACGCTTACTTACATCCTGTCCGTCCACAGACATTACTTGCTGTACACTGTCAGCGAAGAACACTTTCAACATGCTGTGCTCCCCAGTCAGGGATTCCAGTAAGTCGTTCCGCCCCCCCCCTTCAAACTATGTTGAACCTAATGAACTGGCTAGGGTTCACTATCAATGTGTTAAAGTCACACAAACTCCTCAGCAGACACTCCCTTTAGTCTGCGCTGTTTTGGACACTGTGCAGTTTTGGGCATATCCTCCTGAGCGAAGAGTCCATGAAATTCAGGCTATGATACCGATGTTTCGGCCTCTATCCTGGATTTTGGTAAGACTGACTGAGGCTGTTGGGCCTCAGGGCCTCCTGCATCCTTCTTGTGAAACTTGCCCATTGGCATATGATGGCTCTGCAGTGGGACCTGAAGTTCCATTGGGCACAGTATCAAAGAAATCTCTCCAGTTTAGCCCAGATCATAGAGAGACTTGCAAAAGACATGCAGAGATGGCTAATGAACCGCAATTAGGTCATTGTCAGATCCCTCTCCCTTCTCCAACCAGAGCGGACTGAGTCACTTCTGGGCAGGAGTGGGTATCTAGGAGAGGTGGATATCAGAGGACTCTGGTCTCCGGTAGAATTCGGACTACACAGCAACCTGTTGGAGCTCTGGGTAATCCGGCTGGCCTTAAAGGCCTTTCTTCCTTCAATTATGGGAAGGCTGGCAGGGTGGGGTCGGGTAGTGGAGTATATATCTGTGGGCTCTCTGAATGCCAGGGTAGATTAACTCAACCATCGATGCCTATCAGATCATGATTGATATCTCCATCCAAAGGTGGCACAAAGTGTCGTCCAAGAATGCAGTGAGCCTTGGTTTGATCGGTTCATCAGCAGTTTTGCACACTGGAGTTTCCAAGGCGGCTTTCACTTGGAGAAGCTTTTCACCTCGAGTGGAGTTCAATACTCCTGTACGCCTTTCCACTAATACCAGTCTTGCCCACAGCTCTCAAGAAGATCAAGATAGTCCGGGCCCAAGTAATTCTTATCACTCCAATTGGGCACAGAGAATCTGGAATCCTGAGATGTTAAGCACAGGTCCTCTAATTAGGCTGCCTGTTCAGGAGGATCGTTTGTAGCAGCAACACGGAAGGGCGCACCCACACCTGAAATTGCTTCGCCTTTATGTGTGGAGATTGAGCGGTGACAGTTGACAGATTTCAACCTTCTGCCCAAAGTCTGCAATGTTATTTTGACAGCCAAGCATCCCTCCACCAAGAGGGTATACGCCTGTTGTTGGAGCAAGTTTGTGGCATGGTGTACAGATACAAGTTATTTTATTTCTTCTTACCCTAACCCAGCAGGTGCTTTAGGTACTTTAAAAGATTATCTGTCTGCCATAGTGGCATTTCTGCAGTTGCCAGATCAGCCATCCTTTTTCAAATCCCCGAACTGTAAATAGGTTTCTAAGAGGTCTTCAACATATGTTGCCTACAGCTGGCCAGGGAGGCTGGGCCTGTAAAGTCGCAGTTGTAAGCACATCTTGTGGCCATGAAAGACAGACAGGGAGTGACCAGGGGCCATGGAAAGTACAAAGGACCTGGCTGTAGCCCTGCTGTCCTTGAAATGACGATCCAGCACTGAGTCCACCTTATTTCCGAAGAGACTAGAGCCAAAGGGCACGTACATGAGAGAAACCTGCACATCCCCTAAAGAAGCCAGGGTTTCTCAGCCAGGCGAGGAGTCTCAATGCCACTGATGATGTAATCGCTCTACTCAGCAAGTTGGTCGTGTCCAGTTCACATCAGATGGTGAAATTTGCTGCATCTCTGCTATCTGCAATTGCCTGTGACAGTATGGCTTGGGCCGCCTTCAAGTCCATTAGCTCCACTGGTGCAACCAAGTCCCAAATCATGTGGGTATATTGCCCAATAGGCATGCAGTGCTTACCAACCGCAATGCTAGGCTGGCAGAAGAGAAAAGCCTTTTACCAAAGATGTCCAGCCTCTTGTATGCCCTCTCTAGTGGAATGGAAGAGACTGTGCCAGGGTTAACTCAGGATGTGGAGGCAAGAACTATGAGGTTCTTTGGGTTGGGGTGCTGGATAACGAAACTGGGATCATCTGGAGTAGGGTGATGGAGGTGGGCAATTGTCCTATTTACAGGAGACCCTGTGCAGGGCTTGCATCATGCCCCAAGAAGGACATCTTTAAGTGCTTCATTAAAAGGAAGTAAGAGTTTGAATGGGGGTAACTCCTGGCTGAAGCACTTCTGTCAAGACATTTGTCTTGACTGCCACCGAGGGTACATTAAGGTCCAAGACCTCACTCACCCTCCTCACTGTCATAGCAAATGAGGCACCCTTCTCTGTACCCATGGTACGGGGAAGAGACCAAGCCAGGTTTTGGGGAGATGTCAGAACCACTAGCATCTTCCAATTCCTCACACCATTTGTTCATAACTTCTTTTACAGGGTACTGGTGACCATAAGGGTTCTCAGACCCTTTCCATTTGCCCATAAATCGAGGCCTATCAAAAGACTAATGCACTGGCTCTGATATGAGGAGTCTGCCCCCCCTTTGGCGCCGGAGCTGCGCCCATCCGTCAGAGCTAGGGATAACAACAGCAAAGGCGCCGCAGCAGTTTGATGGCACTGGAGCAGGTGCCAGTGAAGGTTCAGGTGGCTCGACCAGCGCCGCCTCGAATCAATCAATGGATCCAAGTGGCCCAACTGGTGCCGGGGGCAAACCTGCTGGCGGAAGGCGGTCCAGCAGGGACGGGCCTCCCAAATATGAGCTGCATGGCCTCACAGAATTCTCATAACTCGGTGGTGGTCACTGGCTCCTGGAAACTCATGGTGGTGCAGAGATGGCCCAGGCACAAGCCCCACCACAGAGCTTGGCTTTGAATGCCAAAGTTCCTTTGTCTCCTCAGATGACTTCAACAGACGTGGTGAAGTCAAATGCCTGCTTGTGCCTGTGGCCTGGAGTGGCTCTGCAAATGATCTTGGGATCTTCCTCTTGACCAAGATCTTGAGGGTCAAGGAGATTGAATGATCGCTCCTTCAAGGACTTAGGGTGCATGGCACAGCAGTCAGCAGGGCTGTCGCAGACACCTGTTGATGACAAGTGGCACACGCTTTAAAACTAGCTTTTCTAGTGGACATCAAGGTCTTGAAAAAAAAGTAAAAAAAAGGGTCAGTCAAACACGGGGGTGGGGGACTTTGTTTGCTCTTCCCAGATCTTTTCTGACTGGCATAGAAAGATAAGAGCGGATGTCAGTGTGCTGGGGTGGCACCTATATAGGCAGCAAACACTTCACTTTCAGTGCGGATGACACGGACGACGTCATGCGGAGCCAAACATCACCACGTACTGACGCGCAGGGGTAGTGCTCACGAAAATGTTCTGTATACAGTCAGATGCCTGGGGATTATTCTAGGGTAAGGATGCTGCAGCTGGAAGTCTCCATCAGAAGGCCTGTTTCAGGATGCTATTTTTTCTAGTGAGGAGGTAAAGCCTTAACTAAAAGTCAAAGTTGAAAATACAGCCATAACAGAACCTAAAAAGAAGTGTGACCGAATAAATGAACTAACAGCTTAAAGTGATATAGTACATTTCTCTCCAGTACTTAGCAACAACTGAACAAAAGCAGTCATATCTGTGACTAACTAGTGAATGGCCTTTCCAAAATCCATTATTGAATTGCAGTTCAAGCTCCTAATAATCATTGTACTCTTAAGAGTTCCTTTTATTTTTTTAAAGACTTCATACCTAATCATAGAAAGTTTTGAATGTTGATAATTTTCTTTTTTTGTTTTGTTTCAAAGATCTAGCCCGCAACAGTTCATAATAAAGACATCAGTAAACAAATGCTCTAGATACTGTGATTTTGTTTGACGGAGACTATGACTGACATCCAGAAAATGACCATGACAAGTACCTGTCCAGCCAAGAAACTCCTTGAGATTAAAGTGCATCAGTTGAGGAGGAATTCCATTACTAAGGTGGGACATGTGCCTTTTACTGAAAAACTCTAGAAGTGATCTTTATACAAACATCAATCAATAGGAAGACAGTCTTGACAAGATGCATGCTTATCTCATCCCACAAATACAAAAACACTAGGGGGTTGGGTCCGGGAACTCCAGAACAGAACATATCAGGAAGCTTGAGAACAAAATATTCCTGTCAGAGACTGTGGCACAACTGCATCTATATGACAAATGCCCTCCAACTAAGGCAGGCTTTGGAGGTACATAAATGTAAAGACATTTCTAATATTAGATTTATAACTGCATCGCACATCTAATGCAAAAATAACTCCATTATACACATTTATGTACATGTTCTAATTACAAAATGGACTTTTGCATTCAAGAACTAAAAAAAATTACCTGGGTCTGCTGCAGTAAACGGGACTCCATCAGATGTATAAAATGTTGGTTCATTCTAAAAATTAAACAGTTTCCATCAATATTCATCTTTATTGAGCATAAGAAAAATGCAGCAGGTACCTTTGATAACAATCTATCTGGTGGATACTCTATGCAGATTCCTCAACTGTTAAAGTCGTCAGTCAGGGGCCAATAAGGAAGGGAATAGCCTGTAGGAATGGGTGGGTATACACTCTTCTACTATCTGAAGGCTTCACTAGTCCAAAGTAATTGTCTTCCAAGCTGGTAGAAAGGAGGACACAGACTCGCACAGGATCTTGCTGTGCTGGTAGAAGCAAACTAGGACTGCTTTCCTTATGGCGCAGAAGAGAGAGGGGAAGATGAATCTTGGTTGAAGTATCCACTGCCTTTGACTCTGACTCTGCAGCTGTTTTGTCTAACCAGAGGGTTTTGAGGCTGTTGCACTGTTTCTGGGCTTACTAGTGTTATCAAAAGAGGAACCATCTATAGAAGCTTTGAAAGAGAAAAAAACTGTATCTAATCCCACTGAAGCTGCTGGGGACCTAAGGATCTGGCTCTGCAGGAAGCTGGCCTGTGTGTGGTGGACACCTATGGTGATCACCTTATACCAGGTACAGGAAACCCCTATTAGTTAGTGAAACCATGTCTAGGAAGCCATGGCTCTTTAGTGGTAGCTGTGGTGAGCAGCCAGGACTTTTCTAGGAGGAGTGTAAAGCACTATCTGATAGAGGCTTCTAGTTGCAGATTCCTTACCTTAGAATTTTCCCCCAGGCGTCAGACTGGATCCAGAGATTTTTTTTTTTAGCAATACCTTTGCATGTCAGTAGGTGGCGTCGGTCGACTACGCAGGCGTCGTGGTCGACGTGATGACGTCGGGAGTTGTGCATAGATGCTGCCTTCGAGCAGTGACGTCAGTTCTTTTCTTTCTGCGCCACGTGCTGATCCAGAGAAGAGCTACCATGGCTATTTTTGGGGCAAATTTGACCGTTTTGTCAAGTTTTTTGTGTGCAACTTTGGTGCGTCGAAGATGTCCTCGAAGACCGGGTTCAAGCCTTGTGAGGACTGCCATCGGATGATGTCGGTGACGGATCCTCATCGCGTTTGTCTGTGGTGCCTTGAGAGCGACCATGACCCGAAGTCATGCTCGGAGTGTCCCGGGACATGCACCCGAAGGCTTTGAGGGAGCGGTCCCTAAAGCTAATGGCAGCCCGGCACTCAACTCCATGTAGGTCCCGTTCTCGCTCGAGAGGAAGGTCTTGAGAGCGGTTGCGGAGTCATCACCACTCGATTTCTTCTAAGTCCTCAGGTCAAGGTAACAAGAAGAAGTCAAAGTCACATCGCTCTCCTACTTCGCCCTCGGAGGCTGCGTCTGGGTCGGCTCCGTGCTTTACCGAGTTTCCCAGAGCTAGAGCGACCCCCGCCCAACTAAGAGTTTTACGAGGCCATGCGCCTCATATTTGGGCAGGCCGACCCCAATACGGTGCCTCGGCTGAAGGGGTTCGGCTGAGGGGCCTTTGGGTTCTGCGCCGGCGGCTTCGGCCTCAGCCACCGAGGTCACCTCCAGATCCGTGCGTGGATCCGCACTGACAGCAGTCGCACCCTGGAGACCTTCCCTGGCGCTGTCGATTATCGACGCTCCCGACGTCAGTGGTGCCCACTATCGACGTCGACCCAATTCTTATCCCCGACGACTGAGTCGGAGCGGTGTCGGCTGATGCCGCCTTTGGTGGGGCCTATTCACCCCAGGTCGGATTCGGACCCTTTTCTCTATGGGTACGAATATGGGGAGGAATAGGAGGGGTTCCTGGACCCTTATGAATACCAGGATGATCCTGCTATGGACTGGGTACAGGAATTGGGCGAAGCCAGTGGTCTGGATACTTCTCCAGATGCTGGCATGCTGTCTCCTCCTACCGTGGCTACGGCAGAGGGAGAAACTTATGGTATGGTGGTCAGAAGAGCAGCTGAGGTTCTCGGCCTTGAGCTTCCTACTGTAGAGGTACGGTCTAATCTCCTGACGGAGGTGCTCCAGCCTGGGGCTTCTACTTCAGAAACCCTTTTGCCATTTAATGACGCCCTCACTGATGTCCTTTCGGGTACATGGTCCAAAACCAACACAGCTGCCCCTGTGAATAGGACAATCACATACTGCCATCGGCCCGCTCTGAACGGCCCTAAATTCTTGTCCCAACACCCCACGCCTTAGAGTCTTGTTATCCAGGCTTCCTATTCTTCAGACGCGTTCCCTTCCGCACCCACGGATAGGGAATCCAAAAGACTGGAAAAGTTTGGCAAGAAGTTGTTTTCTTCTTCCAGTCTAGCGCTGCGGTCTGTAAACACCACATGCCTTTTGGGCCGCTATACCCACTCCTTGTGTGATACGGTTGCGCAAGTCCTGCCACAGATACTGGAGGAGGCCCGTGCCATCGTCTCTCAAGCAGTGAACGATGGGAGAGACGCGGCAAAGTTCACAATCCATTGTGGGCAGATCGGTTACGAACTTCTGGTTTCTCGGGGATGTCCAACAGTCACTCATGGACATGCCCTTTGATGGCACGCGTCTCTTCGGAGACAAAGCAGACTCAGCCTTGGAGAGATTCAAGGATTCCCGGTCTACTGCTTCGTCCCTTGGTCTTTCCTCGGCCTCTCGCCCAACACAGTCCGCTTTTCGCCCCTTTCGTGGACACGGAAGGGGCTCCTTGTCGCATCACCTGCCCCACTGGGAACATATCACCACGGATGGGTGGGTTTTGCAGAACGTTCGAAAGGGCTACTCCCTCCCTTCCGAATCTGCTCCACCACACATGCCACCATCCTTCAATCACCTTCCGGAGCATCATTCGGCGCTTCTCTGCCAGGAAGTCACGGCTCTCTTGGCCAAGGGAGCTATAGAAAAGGTCCCTGTGCCAGAAGTAGGTTGTGGTTATTATTCCTGCTACTTTCTGATACCAAAGAAGGACAAAGGCTTACGTCCAATCCTAGACCTTCGGGACCTAAACTACTTCCTCAAGGAGAAATTCAAAATGCTCACACTGGCTCAGGTTCTGTCTGCCTTAGATCCAGGAGACTGGATGGTAGCATTGGACTTGCAGAACGCTTATTTAGACACCCCCATCCTACCTGCCCACAGATGTTACGTACGATTCGTGGTAGGTCACGAGCACTTTCAGTTTACTGTGCTCCCCTTCGGCCTTACCAGCGCCCCTCGGGTGTTCACAAAAGTGATGGCGGTGGTTGCAGCTCATCTGCGCAGGTTAGGGGGTTTCAGTCTTCCCCTACCTCGATGACGGGCTGTTGAAGGCAGACTCTCCCCAGAAAATCGTCTCCCACCTTCAGACTATGGCGAACCTCCTGCACACGCTGGGGTTCACTATCAACATGCCAAAGTCACACCTGACTCCCTCTCAGTCGCTCCCTTTTATCGAGGTCTGCACAGAGTGCAGTTTTGGGCTTACCCTCCCGACAAATGAGTCCAAGACATTCAGGCTATGATTCCGTTCTTTCGGCCTTGGGTTTCGGTGAGATTGACTCTGAGGCTGCTGGGCCTCATGGCCTCCTGCTAGTAACACATGCCAGATGGCATATGCAGGCTATGCAGTGGGACCTGAAGTTCCAGTGGACGCAGCATCAGGGGAATCTATCCGACCTGGTCCAGATCTCAGAGGGAACTGCGAAATACCTGCAGTGGTGGCTTTCAAATCCAAATTGGGTCCACGGCATATCCCTCTCCCTTCCCCAACCAGATCTCTCTATAGTGACAGATGCGTCACTTCTGGGTTGGGGTGGCCACTTGGGAGAGGAGGAGATCAGAGGACTCTGGTCTCCGGCAGAGTCGGGGCTCCATATAAATCTGCTGGAGCTCCGGGCGATCAGGCTTGGTTGAAAGCATTTCTTCCCTGTCTCAAAGGGAAAGTGGCGCAGGTGTTCACAGACAATACTACCGCCATGTGGTAATTCAACAAACAGGGCGGAGTAGGGTCCTGGACCTCTTGTCAGGAGGCACTACGCCTCTGGACATGGCTGGAAAATCAGGGCATTACCCTGATGGTTCAACTTCTGGCGGGCTCCCTCAATGCCAGAGCAGACTAACTCAGCCGTCGACACACAGTCGATCACGAATGGCGTCTCAATCCGGAGGTGGCGCAAGGTCTCTTTCAGCAGTGGGGAGAGCCTTGGTTAGATCTTGGTTAGATCTGTTCACCTCTGCAGAGAACGTGCAATGTCAGCTGTTTCACACATTGGAGTTTCCAAGGCAGCACTCGCTCAGAGATGCTTTTCGTCTCGAGTGGAACTCCGGCCTGCTTTACGCCTTCCCGCCTATCCCTCTTCTGCCTAGAGTTCTCAAGAAAATCAAGAACGACTGGGCCCAAGTCATCTTGGTGGCTCCAGACTGGGCTCGAAGAGTGTGGTAACCAGAGCTATTGAGCATGTCCATCGATCCTTCACTCAGACTGCCTCTTTGGGTGAATCTTCTGTCCCAGCAACAGGGGACAGTTCTTCACCCGAACCTGTCCAACCTCTGCCTTCATGCGTGGAGATTGAGCGGCACAGTTGTCGGCGTTTGCCCTTCCAACCGACGTCTGTAATGTTATCTTGGCAGCCAGGCGTCCATCGACAAACTGTATATGCCTGTCATTGGAATAAATTTGTGGCACGGTGTACCAACAAATATATTGACCCCCTTTCTGGCAGAGGTTCTCTTTGTTTATTCTTTCTTTAGCCCAGCAGGGCTCTATTTTGGGCACCCTTAAAGGGTATTTATCTGCCATTTCAACCTTTCCTAGGCTACCTGATCAGCCCTCACTCTTTAAATCTCCTATTGTGAGTAGATTCCTAAAAGGGCTCACCCAATTATTTCCTCCCACTCCATTTATCATGCCTCAGTGGGACCTTAATCTTGTACTTACTTATCTGATGTGTACCCTCTTTGAGCATAATTGTCCCTTGCGGCTCCTCACCTTCAAAACTGTCTTTCTGGTCGCTATCACCTCTGCTCGCAGGGTAAAGTGAGCTTCAGACCCTTTCCTCAAAAACCTCCATACTTGTCTGTGCACCCTGAAAGTAGTGTTGCGTACTAGAGCTTCCTTCCTTCCTAAGGTGGTTACACCCTTTTCATGTAGGCCAGTCCATCTCTTTGCCTACGTTCTACGCACCCCCACATCCTTCCCATGAGGAGGAGAGACTCCACAGTCTGGACCCAAAAAGAGCGTTGGCGTTCTACCTCAATCGTACTAAAGATTTCCGGGTGGACGATCAACTCTTCATTGGGTATGTGGGTGTGAAAAAAGGGAAGACGTTGCAAAAGCATACCATCTCTCGATGAGTGCTTCTTTGCATCAAAATGTGCTACGTTTTGGCCAAGAAGCAACCTCCTGAAGGCTTGCGTGCTCATTCCACCAGAGCAACTGCTGCTTCCACCGAGTTAGCACGCAGAGTTCCTGTCCTGGATTTCTCTCGGGCAGCTACGTGGGCATTCCTGCACACGTTTGCTAAGCATTACTGCCTGGATAGTCAGGTCCGTCGAGACAGCTATTTTGGTCGTTCGGTCCCAGGACTTTCTAGTATGATCTTGGTTCACAGCCCACCACCGAGGATGGCATTGCTTGGGTATCTATTCTAAGGTAAGGAATCTGCAACTAGAAGTCTCTATCAGATGTACAAGTTACCTTCGGTAACAAAATATCTGGTAGAGACATATTCTAGTTGCAGATTCCTTACTGCCCACCCATCCTCCCCGCTTGCAAACTGATTTATAGGGACAGGGATTTCCCCCTTTCAGGTTATTAGCTCTGGCGCACCAATCTCAGTGTTCTTAGTGGCTCTGTGCTCTGGCGTGGAAAGTCGTTAAAAGAAACTGATGTCACTGTGCGAGGGCTGCGTCTAAGTACTACTCCCGACGTCATCACCGCGACCACAACACCAACAACACCTGTGGAGTCAACCAACGCCACCTACCGATGCGCAATGGTATTGCTCAAAGAAAAATCTCAGGATCCAGTCTGACGCCTGGGGGGAAATTCCAAGGTAAGGAATCTGCAACTAGACTATGTCTCTACCAGATATTTCGTTACCGAAGGTAAGTAACCTGTACTTCAATACCACAGCAGTCACACAGCAACTTATCTCACATGAAAGGAACCACACAGTGTTACAAAAATGAAAATACTGCATTACAGTAGAACTAAACAAAATCACTTATAGGCAGTCTCCCCGCTGGAGGTAAGTACACACTATATATACACAATAAGTATTGGGAATTAGCATTGGTAAATAACCAGCATTGGTAAGAAATAGCAGAAAATAGCTAGGGCCCTATGGGGGCCAAACATATACTGAAATAGTGGAATGGGAGAAGTGCAGTCACCCACCCAAGGATGTCGAATAGTTATAAGGAAGCTGGGAGAACTCGGGACCCCCAAAGGTGAGTACCTAGAGGACGCCCAGCGACCAGGAGAGCAGAAGTAAGTTAACAGGACTTCCCAGAGACTAACAAGAGGACTTGGAAAAGGAAGATTGCAGGATCAGTCCAGTGGAACCCAAAGGTGGATACTGGACAAAGAGGACCTGCAAAAGAAGGGGACAGAGTCCAGTCCACACAAGAGTGTCCAGGTGGGGCAGGAGCCACTACCAACCCTTCTGTGGATGAGTATTCAGCCCGAGGATGGAAGATGATCAGTTGTGAAGCCCAGGTGCTGCAGAGAGGTCCTTGGAATTGTGCAGAAGTTCTTCCACGCCAGGTCGCCGATGGTCAGTGGTCAGGAGGACCACCAAAAAGCCTTGGCAAACGCAAATCTTGGGAGAAGAGGATTTCCGGAGAAGAAAAGGACCAGCAAGGTCTGGGGACTCGGCCCTTGGAGGGGAATCCGGGCTGACCCTCAGCAGTTGGGAGAGCCAGCAGAAGCATTCGCAGTGAGGCCCAGTCAGCACCCCTGGAGAGGTGTCCCAAATTGCCGGAGCAGCAGAGGTGAGACTGTCCTTGCAAGGATGAAGTGCTGGAGGCCTGGGCTACTTGGAGCCTGAAGATTCCTCTGAGCAGGTGTCAACTAGCCTTGGTTGCTGCAAGAGTCACAGTGCAAGGAGATTCTGTCCTGGAGGAAGAGGCAGGGCTCACTGTCTCCAAAAGGACAGAGAGGACCAAGAAGACCACTCAGGACCACCACCTGTGTTGGAGGATCCATGAAGTTCCTATGGAGAGCAGATACCAGCAGCCAGACCTTGCCTTAGGTGCCTGCCAATGCAGGGGAGTGACTCCTTTACTCCAAGGTAGATTCCTTCTTACTGTTTTAGTGCAAAGGAAGTCTTGCCAACCCCAGAGGATACACAGCAGTGGAAATGTTGCAATTACTGGAAGGAGCCGAAGAAACAATGTTACAAGGTGAGGTCGTCTCAGGAGCTGTAGGCATGTTTGGTTCCTGTGAAGTCCAGCAGCTGTTCTGGTGGCGAGGAGCACAAGAGGTTGACACAGAGGAGCCCTAGTGGAGTCCTGCACGCTGAATCTGGGGACTCACCCACAAAGGAGTCCCTAAATAGCCATAACAGGGGGGCTTGGTCACTCTGCAGGGTGACCACCTATCAGAGGGGGTCACTGACATCAGTCACTTGTCCTGACCGACCAGGTGCTCCCAGGGCCTCTGCACATCTTGTTTTCAAGATGGCAGAATTAGGTGGCCACCTGAACGAGATCGGGCACAACTCCTGGGGTGGTGATGGACAGGGGGAGTAGTCACTCCCCTTTTCTTTGTGTGCTTTCACACTAGAGCAGGGACCGGGGGTCCCTGGACCGGTGCCTCTACACATCTTGTTTTCAAGATGGTAGAATCAGGTGGCCACCTGAACGAGCTCTGGGCACCACTCCTGGGGTGGTGATGGACAGGGGGAGTGGTCACTCCCCTTTCCTTTGTGTGCTTTCACACCAGAGCAGGGACCGGGCGTCCCTGGACTGGTGCAAACCGCATTATGCAAAGAGGACACCAAATATGCTGGTGGCATGGGGAGGCTAGGCTACCCCTTCTCAGCCTTGTAACACCTATTTCCAAGGGAGAGTTTTACATCCCCTCTCACAGAAAATCATTTGTTCTGCCATCCCCTGCTTAAGCTGGTCAAGAAGCAGGAGGGCAGAAACCTCCGACAGGTGGCTGGCAGCAGCGTGGGCTGCCAGCAAACCCTGAAAGGCTGGTTCGACCAATACAGGTGGGGGGTGGGTGTCCTCTAAAGAGCCCCCAGAGTGCATGGAATCATGCCACCAATACCAGCATTAGTTGATACCAAACATGCCTAGGTACTGAGTTAACATGATGTAGCTGTACAGGTCCAGTACATCAGTACATAGGTAAAATGTTTTCAGTGCACTTACGAAGTCCAGTGCATTGAACTGGAGTTCGTAGGGGCACCTCTGCTCATGCAGGGGTGCCCTCACACACAGGAACCTACACCCTGCCCTCTGGGCTAGAAGGGCCTACCCAGGGATGGGGAAATCCTTTCGCCCGAGCCATGTTGATTTTTAAGAAGGGCAATGAAACGTAATGTCTATTTTGTCCGACGGGCAAGTAGACATTAAATCAGTAAAGTAAATAGCTGTGAGCGCTCAGGTTTTGTCAGTCTGCGCTCCCCTCCCCACAGCGACGCGATCAAACAATCTGTGGCCCCGCCCCTACAAACACTGTCTACGTGGTGGGTAAACAGGAACGGAGCAAGTGGCTGCCACGCCAGAGTAATGCACCAGAGGAGATGGAGGTAATGGCTGCAGGGTGGAAAAAAAAGAATGCTGTTCGTGCTTTACTTGCAAAGGCGTACATATGTTCAGTACGTACCTTTAAACAAGGGCCTTGCTGGCCATGTGATCATCAGGCAGAGCAGGCCATCGTCATTACACACGTACTACTAGTAATGATGATAACCTGCTCTGCCTAATGATCACACAGACAGCAAGGTCCTTGTTTAACAGTAAATAAAAGGCCTTGCTCCCCGTGTGATCATCAGGCATGGCAGGCCATCGTCATTACAAGTACGTATGCACATTTGTGTAATGACGATGGCCTGCCCTGCCTAACAAAACACTAGCTGGCAGACCAAAAGCGCATTCTACCAGAGGCAAGTCGGCAACAACTGCCTTAATGAGGAATGTTCCCTTAGCAGACATCTGTAGAGCTGTGACTTGGAGGTCTATTCACACCTTTGCTAAGCATTATAGTCTTGACTCCGATGCCAGGGCAGATGCTCAAGTAGGACAGGCTTCTCTCATGAACCTCTTTGCTTGAAAGTGTATTTCATGAGTGTTCAGTCTACTCCTCTGCGGTTTATGGGATGGGCTTGCTATTATTCAACGCTTATGACTATACATGGAAATCTCCTACGAGAGAAGGAATAGTTTCTTACCTGTAACTCCAGTTCTCTTGTAGGGGTATTTCCATGATAGTCATAAGCAACACTCCCCTCCTCCCCGTTGGAGTAGACAGATTACTAACTCAGGTTAATCATTACAGCTAGGACTGCCTACAAAAAGAACTGAGGTAACTGCCTCTCTCTACGCATGATTGGATACTGGAGGACTGGCTGCTCTTGAAGGCACAGTCTCCTTTTTCTTCATTATTAATGGCAGCCTATGGGCTATACTGAACGGCACCAGGGCAAGAGACATTAACACAGGCATGCCATAAGGCCCCATGGGTCCTCAAGGCATGTCAGAGGGGGCTGGTGCCCTATCAAAAATATTAAACACAGGCATTGTGAAACAGTGCTTGATCAGACCCCAGTATAGCAAAGTCTGGGTAGACTGGTAGCAACACCAGGGAAGTAATGGCCGGCTCAAGGGGAGGATTGGGTGGCTCAAGGTGTGGCTCTGGTGGCGGTGGTGGGTAAGTGTTGGGCTGACTGGGGGAATTAGGATGGGGAGCCAGCTGGCATGACTGCTCCACCACAAATAAACTCTGGTATCAAAGATGCCCATCTTGTGGGAGTCAAAGGGGTCTAGAAGACTTACAATCAGGATGTTTTGTGTGCTTTCTATGCTTTTTCCTAATACTCAAGTAGTGGAACTTAGATGACCTGGAGCTGGCCCGTAAACAACGACGGCCTCACTTTTCATACTGCAGGACCGAGCAATGAACAGTTTGGACTCCCTTACCTTCAATAAACTGGGAGTCATGGTCCAACACCAAACACCAGAGACACCCAGAGTAGGGGTCAGTGATGGACATTTGTCCCTCGCAGTCTCTACAATGTGTGAATGCTTTGGGGGAGACAATTCTTAGCGCTGCTACTTGTTTAATTTGCTACAAAAAATCTACATAAACTGTCAGAGAGAGCTCTGGATCTGCGCCGTAGGCGCAGAAAAACAGAATTGAAATACTTGCACTTGGGGAGGTGCTAAATGACTTTTGTGACACCACCCTACAGCGATATGAAGCCAGCAACCTCCTACTGGCATCCTAAAGCTTTGATGTTTTCTAGATACAGTCTGCTGCCTGGCATTAATCAACAGGTGAGGAAACTGCAGGTAGAAATATCCATCAGAAACCTTCTAACAAGACATTTATAATTTTTACCTTTATACCAAAATTATTTGGTCTTGAAATTGCAATTGCAGGTCAAAAAGGAATGAAACTAAATAGTTGAAGCTTGAGGAGCTTACTGGATATATATGCAACCTTTTCACCTTTCCAAAAATCAGGTATATTACAACAGAGGGAGATAGTATCTATAGGAGAAGAGGAAAACATTTACTTGCGGGCTGATGTCATGCAAGCACTGAGATAGCACCACATGGTCGATGACGTCAAAAACATATAAAGAGAAAAAAAGAGAAGGGACTATAAAGCCTATTCCAGACTTGACCATTAGATGGCAGGATAATGCACAGAATATGAATCCAGAAACAAAGATTAATGCTGCTCTATGAATAAACGGAGCCTGACAAAAAATAAATAAATTAGAATGTCAAGAGAATTCACGTTGTGGCTAACCAATGTGTCAGTGTATAACTCTTCAGATCATTTGGAAGTCTAGAAGAAAAAGCTAGAGGTGAAGGGAAATTAAAATGACAGAATTTTGAAGCATGAGCGCACACACGATCCTGACTACAGCTCAACATTGTCCATTTACTCAGCTGCCAGGACCCTTCATGCATCCTTTTAATTTCGAATTGGGGTATTACACATTAGAAGCATGTGAATGGCACAGTTGGTTCAGAACTAATGCACAATGCACTACCTTTACTAACACACAGCTATTTAATGTATGTATTGGACATGTGTACCTTTGTCCACTCCACCAGTGAGGTGGGAGGGTTGCTTATGACTTGAATGGAGATTCCTCTACGAGAGAACTGAAGAAAGAAACTGTTCCCTCTCTAGTAGGGGATCTCCATTGATAGTCATAAGCACTGAATAGAGGAGCAAGCCCATCCTTACTAAAAGCGGTGGAGAAGACAGAGGAATGAGATAGAGCCCAATTTAAGCAAACACATTTCTGAGTGAGGCCTGTCCTACCTTGAGCATCTGCTCTAGCATCCAAGTCTAGGCAGCAGTGTTTGAAGTATGTGTGCACAGATCTCTTCGTGGCTGATTTGCAAATAATCACTATAGAGATATTCCTCATTAAAGCTGAAGTAGCCGCTTTACCCCTAGTGGAGTGAGCTTTTGGTCTACCTGTTAGGGTCTTGTTCGCTTTTTGATAGCACAACAAGAAACTGGAGATGGACTGTTTAGATGTAGCTAACTCTGTATGGACTGGCCCATAGTTGATAAAGAGTTGGTTCGATCTACGGAGATATAATTTCAAAACTCTCCTCACATCTAAGGATTGAAGATATCTCTCAGCTAGAGGGGAGGAATTCTGAAAGAAGGTACATAACAAGATGGTCTGGTTGACAAGGAAATCAGAAATAACCTTAGGGAGGAAATTCAGGTGAGTCCTCATGACCACTTTGTTAGAGTGGAAGACTGTGTATGGCTCATGAGAGCTTAGTGCTTAGATTTCACTAACTCTCCAGGCCAATGTTATAGCTACCAGGAAAGCTGTTTTCCAAGAAAGGTGCTGCAGAGAAACCTTGTGAATTGGCTCAAAAGGTTCCTGCTTAAGTCATGAAAGGATTATGTTAAGTTCCCAGGGAGGTGAAGGACACCTGATGCAAGTCACAAAAACACAAAAAACCTTCATTACAAGGACATTGAAAAAAAGGTTTGTGAAGGACATTTTGTGTAAGCAGCAAGAGCTGATGAGTGAACCTTTATGGAAGGGAATTGCAAGCCAGATTTAGCCAAGTGTAGCATGTACGGAAGAATTACATCTTTTTGGCAAGTTGTAGGGTCAACTTTCTTGGAGGAACACCAAATGCAAAATCTCTTCCACTTGAAGGCATATGCGTTACACGTGAAAGGCAGCTTAGCCTCCTTGAGGATCTCCAGGCAGTCTTGTGGCAGGTTCAAATGTCCATTTTGCACTAGCTCAGGAGTCATGCAGCCAAATTCAAGGAGGAGAGATTGGGGTGAACCATCTGGCCTCCGAATTTTGTTAGACGATCAAGTCTGCATGGCAGCTTGAGATGTGGATGCTCTGACCGGTGAGGCGGGTACATGAACTATCATTAACATAGCCACTCTGAAGCTATGAGGATCATTTTGGCTCT
Source organism: Pleurodeles waltl (assembly GCF_031143425.1). Lineage (NCBI taxonomy): Eukaryota > Metazoa > Chordata > Amphibia > Caudata > Salamandridae > Pleurodeles > Pleurodeles waltl. The sequence continues at coordinate 255,191,426 of NC_090436.1, forward strand.
TGAGTGGGACAGCTTGATGAGGACTGCCAGTATCAGGGGAATCGGTGGAAAGGCGTAAAGAAATTTGCCTGACCAGTCGATCCACAGGGCATCCCCCCCAGTCGCCCTGGTTAGAAGTAACTTGAGACAAAGCTGCAGCATTTTTTGCTTTCTACGGTGGCCAACAAGTTGATAGGTGGAGTTCCCCACCGTTGGAAGATGTTTTGTACAACAGTGTCTTACAAGATGTAGAAAAGGACCCTCTTTTTGGCATGGTTACCCCCACTTTATGTCTGCTGTCAGTATGCTTTGGCTGTTTTCATTCGGATCCTGCTAATCAAGACCCCAGGGATTGTGCTGTCTCCCTCCAAATTTGGTTGCCTAGGACTTTGCACACCCCACAATTGGCACAGTGGTGCAACCATATATGTCCCTAGTACATGGTACTTAGGTACAGAGGGCATTGGGTCACCAGGGATTCCCCATGGGCTGTAGCATGTATTATGCCAACCATGGGAGCCCATGCAAAATGTGTCTGCAGGCCTAACATTGTAGCTTACGTGGGCAGATGCATTCACCCTTTTACCACAGGTCACTGCACCAGGTCACTGTAAGTCACGGCTATGGTAGGTTCTACTAGCCCAGAAGGCAGGGTGCAGGTCCCTGTGTGGGAGGGCACTGCTGCATGAGCAGAGGTGCCCCTATGAACTCCAGCTCCATTACACTGGACTTCGTAAGTGCGAGGAAGCCATTTTACCCGTATACTGGACACCTGTGTCCATCTATATAATGGTAACTTGGAATCTGGGCATGTTTTGTATCAAACATGTCGGAATCATACCTCAATACTGTTGCCAGTATTGGTTGTATGATTCCACGCAGTCTGGGGGCTCCTTAGAGGACCCCCAGCATTGCTCCGAGCAGTCTTCTGGGGTTTTCTGGGCAACCTGCGCTGCTGCCTGCTGCTTGAATAGCTCAGGCAGAGGAAAGCAGAGCAAAGGATTTGCTGTGGGAGAGGGGGGTAACACTCTCTCCCTTGGAAACAGGCGTTACATGGCTTGGGAAGGGTAGCCTCCCCAAGCCACTGCTATGTTGTGAAGGGCACACTTGGTGCCCTCCTTGCATAAACCGGTTTGCACCAGTCCAGGGATCCCCGGTCCCTGCTCTGATGCAACACTGGACAAAGGAAAGGGGAGTGACTTCCCTGTCCATCACCATCCCAGGCTGCCACTTGATTCTGCCATCTTGAACCCAAGGTGGACAGAAGCCCCAGGGAGCATATGAGCAGCCAGGTCAGGTAGGTGACGTCACACCCCCCTCCTGATAGGTGGTCACCCTGCTAGGTGACCAATCCCCCTTCCTGGGCTATTCAGGATCTCCCCCTTGGGTGGGTCCTCAGATTCGACGTTCAAGATTCCAGCAGGACTCCTCTGCATTGTTTACTTCATCTTCTGGCCACTGGGATAGCAACAGTACCCTCCAGGAACCAACAATCTGCATCTTCAGCAACAACTCCCCTCGGCAACATTGTTTCTCCGGCTCCTTCCAGCAACTGCAACATTTACACAGCTGTGCATCCTCTGAGGGCGCCGAGTCTTTAGTCTGCACAAGAAGTAAGATGGAATCTCCCTTGGAGTAAAGGAGTAACTCCCCTGCATCTGCAGACACCAACTGAAACGACAACCTGCTGCGTGCATCTGCTCTCCTCCTGAACTGTGGGAATCCTGCATCACAAGTGGTGGTCTGGAGTGGTCCCCTTGGTCCTCTCTACCAGCTGTCCAACTTGGGAGACGGTAAGCCCTTGCCTCTCCTTGCAGAACAGCACCCCTTTGAACCACGAGTCTTGCAGCTACCAAGGGTTGTTTGTTCCTCCTCCAAGGGATCTTCAGACTCCGTGTAGCCACGGCCTCCCACACCCCTTCCTGAAAAGCACTGTCTCCTGCTTGCTGGCCCAGCAACGTGAGACTCCTCTTCAGGTGTGCTAAGTGGGCCTCACTGCAACTCCTGTGGGTGCTGCCAGCGGGTTGCCTGTGGAGGAGCTGCCTCCTCTTCTTGTGACTCCTACAGCTGCTGAGGGTCACCCCGGACTCCCTTTGTTGGGACGAGTCCCATGGACCCTGTTGGTCCTCTTCAGCCTTGCAAACACCTTCTCCGTCTTTTACATTTGCCAAGGCTTGTTGGTGGTTTTCCAGCACTATTAACCAACTACATCTCGACCGCCGACACAGGACATCACTTGAATCACTCCTGGCACTTCTCTTCATCTCCAGTGCTGCAGGGCGGACCTTCTTTGTCCACCGTCAACCTGGTCCTGCATCCACAGAAGGGTGGATAGAGGCTCCTACACAACCGGACACTCCATCACGAACTGGACTTGGTCCTCTTCCTTTACAGGTCCTCTTCTGCCAGCAACCTTTGGGTTCTTCCGGTGTTAGTTGGGTCTTGCACAATCCGTTTCCAAAGTCCTACTATTGGTTTTGGGGAAAACCAGGTACTTACCTCTGCTCTCCTGGTCCCTGGGGGTACTGTGGTACTCACCTCTTGGGGTTCCTAGTTCCTCCAGCTCCCTTCTACGGATTGCACTTCCTTGGGTGGGGGACTGCCTTTCATATTCCACTTTTTTATTATATGGTTTGGCCCTCCCCTAGGGACCTAACTATTTGCTATTGCTCTTAGCAATGTTACTGCTTTCTATGCTCTTTACTGTTTACTAAGGTGCATTATAATAATGTGTTTACTTACCTCCTGTTGGGGATTACCTATTCCGTATTCTAGTATTTATGTTACTATAATAAAGTAACTTTAGTTTTGTAACACTGAGGTTCTTTCATGTGTGAGAGTAATGTGTGAATACAATGGTATTGCATAAGCTTTGCATGTCTCCTAGATAAGTCTTGGCTGTTCATTGACAGCTAACTCTAGAGAGCCCTGGCCTCCTAGACACTGCCTTCACTTCACTAATAGGGGATACCTGGTATAAGGTGATAACACCACAGGTTTCAGAACTCTGCTGGGAGAGTCTGCATGAGCATTTTTGACGCCTGGGAGGTGAGGTACCGTGGTCTTCAGGTTCCTGGCTAAGAGCAACTTGCAAATCACCTGGGTCTCGCATGACAAGGGCTTGGACCTCGTTCTCCCACTCTTGTTGATGATAGTTGTACTGTCTGTCTGGACAAGCAGGGTCTGGATTGTGAATCATGCCCGAAAGGCCTTGAGCACTCAGTTAACTGCACGAAGCTCGAGAAGACTGATTTGATAGGTCCTCTCTGAAGCCATATGCCCTGAATCTGGAGATGATCCATGTGAGCTGCCCATCCTAGTAGTGAAACACCCATCACTACGGTTTGAGAGAGGAGCTGTTGGTGGAACTGCATCTCTTGCAGGAGATTGTTTGGAGTGCACAACCATTTCAGGGACTGTTTTGCATGAAGGGACAGCTTGATATTGTCCTCCTACCCAATTGCCTGTTAGATGGTCCCACTGATCCTCGAGGCATTCTTGGTGAGGCCACATGATGAGGCAAGCGTTTGGAGGGAGAAGATGAAGGAGACCATTGAGCTGAGAAGAGAGGACACTGCCTTCATGAGAGAGTGACACTTCTGAAGGATCGATTCTCGTCTCTCCTACGAAGGACACACTTTTGCCTGCATGATGCCTATGGAGGCTCCCAAGTAATGTAAAGTCTGAACCGGTGTGGACTTCTTGTGGTTTACATGAAGTCCCAATCGTTGAAGGAGATCGCAGGTCCAAATGTAATGACGTTGGTGTAGGAAACTGGTCTTGTGTGTGGTTGACACCTAAGGTGTTGGCACCTAATACCAAGTCCAGGCAACCTCTATTAGTGTATGTAGGGAGTGTCGAGGAAGCCGGGGCTCTCTAGAGGTAGCAGTGGATGAGCAGCCAAGACTTATCTAGGAGAAGTGTAAAGCACTTGCAATACCACAGCAGTCACACAGCAACGTATCATACCTGAAAGGAACCACACATTGTTGCAAAAATAAAGGTACTTTATATAAAGGTACTTTATATATATATATATATGGAAAATGTCACTTACCAAGTGTAAATCTGTTCGTGGCATGAGACGCTGCAGATTCACATGCTGTGCATTATCCTGCCATCTAGTGTTGGCCTCGGAATGTTACAAGTTGTTTTTCTTCGAAGAAGTCTTTTCGAGTCCTGAGACCGAGGGACTCCTCCCTTTTGGCTCCATTGCGCATGGGCGTCGACTCCATCTTAGAGTGTTTTCCCCGTAGAGGGTGAGATAGGAGTTGTTAAAGTAAGGATACTAGAGGAGCCCATGCAATGCAGTAAATGTGTATGTACATAGAGTATTAATGTCAAAAGTTTTTACATATATACAATTTCAATGCAACTAAAACGGCTACAGGCTCCCTGGGAGGTCGCATGTAAATCTGCAGCGCAACATGCCACGAACAGATGTACACTGGGTAAGTGACATTTTCCGTTCAATGCCATGTGTAGCTGCAGATACACATGCTGTGCATAGTCTACAAAGCAGTAATCTCCCCAAAAGCGGTGGTTAGCCTGTAGGAGTTGAAGTTGTCTGAAATAATGTTCTTAGTACAGCCTGTCCTACTGTGGCTTGTTGTGCTGCTAACACATCTACACAGTAATGCTTAGAAAATGTATGAGGCGTAGACCAAGTGGCTGCCTTACAAATTTCTGTCATTGGTATATTAACAAGAAAAGCCATTGTGGCGCCTTTCTTTCTAGTGGAGTGTGCCCTTGGAGTAATGGGTAATTCTCTTTTAGCTTTTAGGTAGAAGGTTTGTATGCATTTGACAATCCATCTGGCAATGCCCTGTTTGGATATGGGGTTACCTGCATGTGGTTTTTGGAATGCTACAAACAATTGTTTTGTTTTACGAAATTGTTTTGTTCTCTCAATGTAATACATTAGCGCTCTTTTTATGTCTAACGTATGTAATGCCCTTTCTGCTACGGAGTCTGGCTGTGGGAAGAAGACAGAGTTCTACTGTTTGATTTAGATGAAACGGTGATATGACTTTTGGTAAGAATTGTGGATTTGTACGGAGAACCACCTTATGTTTATGTATTTGTATAAAGGGTTCTTGAATAGTAAATGCCTGTAAGTGAAGTGATGGCTATTAGAAAGGCTACTTTCCAAGTAAAAAATTGGATTTGACAAGAATGCGTGGGTTCAAATGGTGGGCCCATGAGTCGTGTTAACACAATATTAAGATTCCACGAAGGCACTGGTGGTGTCCTTGGGGGTATGATTCTTTTTAGTCCTTCCATAAAGGACTTAATAACAGGAATCCTAAAAAGGGATTTTGTATGTTTAATCTGCAGATAAGCAGATATTGCAGTGAGATGTATTTTAATACAAGAGAAGGCTAGATTGGACTTTTGTAGGTAACTCACAATGTTTTGTGTGGAGGCGTCTAGTGGTGTAATCAGATTAGCCTTGCAGTAACAAACAAATCTTTTCCATTTGTTAGCGTAACAATGTCTGGTTGTGGGTTTTCTTGCTTGTTTAATGACCTCCATACATTCTTTAGAAAGGTTTAGATATCCAAATTCTAAGACCTCAGGAGCCAGATTGCTAGGTTGAGCGATGCTGGATTCGGGTGTCTGATCTGTTGTTTGTGTTTTGTTAACAGATCTGGTCTGTTTGGTAGTTTGATGTGGGGTACCACAGATAGGTCCAATAGTGTGGTGTACCATGGTTGGTGAGCCCACGTTGGTGCTATAAGTATTAGTTTGAGTTTGTTTTGACTCAGTTTGTTGACCAGATAAGGAATGAGCGGGAGAGGGGGAAAAGCGTAAGCAAATATCCCTGACTAGCTGATCCATAGAGCATTGCCCTTGGACTGAGGGTGTGGGTACCTGGATGCAAAGTTTTGGCATTTTGCGTTTTCTTTTGTTGCAAATAGATCTATGTTTGGTGTCCCCCAGCGGTAGAAGTGATCTTGAAGAATCTGGGGATGTATTTCCCATTCGTGAGTTTGCTGTTGATCTCGACTGAGATTGTCGGCCAACTGATTTTGAATGCCTGGTATGTATTGTGCTGTCAGGCGAATGTTGTTTTGACGAGTGTGTCCCCCCCTGTTTGTTTAGATAATTATTTGTTGTCATATTGTCTGTCTTGACAAGAATGTGTTTGTAGGCTAGAAGTGGCTGAAACACTTTTAATGCTAGAAATACCGCTAGCAGTTCCAAGTGATTTATGTGAAGTAGTTTTTGTCGATTGGACCATTGACCTTGTATGCTGTGATTGTTGAGGTGTGCTCCCCACCCAATCATGGAAGCGTCTGTTGTGATAATGGCGTGAGGCACTGGGTCTTGAAAAGGCCGCCCTTTGTTTAAATTTACAGGGTTCCACCATTGAAGCGAAGAGTGTGTTTGGCGGTCTATCAAAACTAGATCTTGGAGTTGACCCTGTGCCTGTGTCCATTGTTTTGCTAGGCACTGCTGTAAGGGCCGCCTGTGTAGTCTTGCGTTTGGGACAATAGCTATGCATGAGGACATCATGCCTAGTAGTTTCATCACAAACCTTACCGTGTATTGTTGGTTTGGATGCATGCTTGATCTTACATTTTGAAACAACTGAACTCTTTGTGGACTTGGAGTGGCAATTGCTCTTTGTGTGTTGAGTGTTGCTACCAAGTATTGTTGTATTTGGGATGGTTGAAGATGTGATTTTTGGTAATTTATAGAAAACCCTAGTTTGTGTAGAGTATATATGATGTATTGCGTGTGAAATTGACATTGTTGCTGAGTGTTGGCTTTTATTAGCCAATCGTCCAAATATGGGAATACGTGCATGTGCTGTCTCCTTATATGAGCTGCTACTACGGCTAGGCATTTTGTAAATACTCTGGGGGCTGCTGTTATTCTGAATGGTAGCACTTTGAGTTGATAATGTTTGCCTTGTATAACAAACCGGAGGTATTTCCTGTGAGATGGATGGATGGGTATGTGAAAATACGCATCCTTAAGATCCAGTGTTGTCATGTATTCCCCTTGTTTTAGTAAGGGAACTACGTCCTGAAGTGTTACCACGTGGAAATGATCTGATTTGATGAAGAGATTCAGTGTTCTGAGATCTAAGATAGGCCTTAGTGTTTTGTCCTTTTTTGGAATAAGGAAATACACGGAGTAAACGCCTGTTCCCTTCTGGTGATAGGGTACTAGCTCTATGGCTTGTTTTTATAGCAGTGCTTGGACCTCTATTTGTAATAGGTCTAAGTGTTGTGGAGACAATCTGTGGTTTTGGTAGAACATTTGGAGGGAATGTTGTGAATTCTAAGCAATAACCATGTTGGATAATTGATAGGACCCACTTGTCTGTGGTAATGTGTGTCCAATTGTGGTAGTATTTGGTTAGCCTCCCCCCCACTGGTGACAAGTGTTGGGGAAGTGTGACACTGAAGTCACTGCTTGCAAGGGCTTGGTTTGGAGGGTTGGAATTTCCCTCTTCCTCTTGGGAATTGTCCTCCGTAGGAACCATGAAACCCACCTCTTTGGTATTGCAACTGGTAGGTGGGTTTTGTTTGGGAGGTGGATGGTTCAGGTGTCTTTTCGAACCCCCCCCCTAAACTGTGGTTTCCTACATGTGCCTCTGTACTGTGAGGAGTAGAGCGCGGCCATGGCTTTGGCCGTGTCTGTGTCTTTTTTCATTTTCTCGATCGCGGTATCAACCTCCGTCCCAAACAACTGATGTTGATTAAACGGCATATTTAGTACCGCCTGTTGTATTTAAATCCAGAACTTCTCAGCCAAGCATGCCTTCAAATCGTTACAGCTGTGTTGACAGTCCGTGCTGCTGTATCTGCAGTCTAAGGCAGAACGTATTTGATTGTTTGATATGGCCTGTCCCTCTTCAACTACTTGTTGTGCACGTTTTTGGTGTTCCTTGGGCAAATGCTGGATGATGTCTTGCATTTCGTCCCAGTAGGCCCTGTAGTAGCACGCAAGTAGGGCTTGCGAGTTTGCAATTCGCCATTGATTGGCTGCTTATGATGCCACTCTCTTGCCCGCTGCGTCGAACTTTCGACTCTCTTTATCAGGCGGTGGGGCATCCCCTGATGATTGAGAGTTCGCCCTTTTCCTTGCAGCCCCCACAACCACTGAATCTGGAGGCAGCTAAACAGTGGGTCTGATGGGGGCGGTTTATATTTCTTTTCGACCCTTGGCGTGATAGTTCTCTCCTTTTTTCAGGCTCTTGGAAGACCTGTTGTGCGTGTTTGAGCATGCCCGGTAGCATTGGCAGGCTTTGATAGGATGCGGAGGTGGATGCCAGAGTGTTGAAAAGGAAGTCATCCTCCACTGGTTCCGTGTGCATTGTTACGTTGTGGAACGTAGCTGCCCTGGCTCGTACTTGCGTATATGCTGTACTGTCCTCTGGTGGTGAAGGCTTGGTTGGATAACACTCTGGGCTGTTATCCGATATAGGTGGGTCGTATAGATCCCAGGGATCCGCATCATCTTGGGTCATCCCAGTATGTGTGGGTGACTGCGCCATCGGTGTACCCACTGGTGACAAGTGTGGTGATTGCAGTGGGGATGGTTGTGGTGAGAACTGTGGTGGTGGTGATTTGTCTCTAACCACTTTGGCTTTTGGTTGCATTTCATTTTCTTGAAAGGCTAGTTTTCTTTTCGATTTGAGTGGAGGGATGGTTTGTATCCTCCCTGTGTTCTTCTGGATTTGTAATCTTTGTTGCGTTTGGTCATGTTCTTCTACATCCAGATCTTGCTCAAATCTGTGCCATTCTTTGAGCTGCATAGAAAGCCCTTGCTCCTCAGTGTAGGAAGAGCGTTTCGGCTCTAAAGCCGTTTTTTTCGGTACCGAAATTCCTAATGTAATTGTCTTTTTCGGTTCTGAGGAGCTTTTTCGAGGCTTGCTTGACTCGATGGCGAATTTTTTCGGTGCCGAAATCTCGACCGGAGTCGGAAGTCTTCGGCAAATCTTTGGCCTTTTTCAGTGCTGATGTTATTTGGTCACCTTCCTTTCTGTGGGTTGAGCCTTGGCCTGTTGGCGGTGGCGTTCCCATGGCCTTGAATTTTTTGGTGTGACCCTGGGTGTGGGACGGGGCAGGTTTACTCACAGTTTGTTGCGCTGTCGAGGGTTGTTCACCTTCGTATTCATCCGAGTCAGTTTCTTGGATGGAAATTCTCTCTTCCTCCTCGACGTCAAGATCTTGTTTCGGCTTTAACGCCATTTGTAGTCTTCTTGCGCGTCGATCTCTTAATGTTTTCTTTGATCAAAATGCTCGGCAAGCTTCACAAGTATCCTCTCTGTGTTCGGGCGACAAACACAGATTACAGACCCGATGCTGGTCTGTATAAGGATACTTTGCGTGACACTTAGGACAGAAACGGAAGGGGGTCCGGTCTATTAGTCTTGGACGACAGGTGTGGTCGGGACGACCAGGCCTTGTTAAAGAGCGGAAGCCCCGAAGGGCCGCCGAAGCGGTCTTGATGTCGGGCCGATACACTAAAACTAAACCGGTACCGAACGAGAACAATACTGATGATTTTTCGATTCTTTTCTAACTTTCCCGATTCGAAATACGGAGCGAAGAGGAACACGTCCGAACCTGATGGCGGAAAGAAAACCATCTAAGATGGAGTCGAGGCCCATGCGCAATGGAGCCAAAAGGGAGGAGTCACTCTGTCCCATGACTCGAAAAGACTTCTTCGAAGAAAAACAACTTATAACACTCCGAGCCCAACACTAGATGGCAGGAACAGTGCACAGCATGTGTATCTGCACATACACATGCCATCGAACACACACACACACACACACACACACACACACTCTCTCTCTCTCTCTAATAGTTAGGAATTAGCATAAGAAACAACAAGCATTGGCAAAGTGTTGAATATAGTTATGGCCCTAGAGTAAGACCAAACCATATACTAAAATAGTGGAATGCAAAGTGAAGGCTCCCACCTAAGGATATGGAGTGGTTGGAGGTGAGCTGGTAGAAGTCGGGACCCCGAGAGATGAGTACCTAAGTGACCCCCAGCGACCAGGAGAGCAAAGGTAAGTACCTGGTCTTCCCAAGGACTAACAAGGGGACTTAGAAAAGGAACTTTGCAAGAACAGGGACAGACCAGAGGAACCCAAAGGTGGATTCTGGAAGAAGAGGACCTGTAAAAGAAGAGGACAGAGTTTAGTCCACGATGGAGTGCCCACACAGGGCAGGAGCCACTACCCACCGTTCTGTGGATGAAGATCCGGGTTGACAAGTGAAGATCAGCAGTGGAGTTCAGGAGCTGCAGAGAAGTCCACGGAGTCGTGCAGATGATGTCTCACGTTGGTCGCTGGGTTGCATGTTGTCAGGACCACCACCACCAATTGGCAAATGCAAGTTGGAGCAAAAGGAGAGTTGCAAGGCTGAAGAGGAACAGCATGTTCCAGGGGACCACTAGAGGGGAGTCTGGGCTGACCCTCAACAGTAGGGAGAGTCATCAGAAGCAGTCTCAGCCCCCACAGGCTACCCGCAGGCAGCAGACACAGTAAGTTGCAGTGAGGCCCAATCAGCACACCTGGCGAGGAGTCCCACGTTGCTGGAACAGCAGAGAAAAGACTGTCCTTGCAAGGATTAAGTGCATGGGGGGCGGGGCTACTTGGAGCCTCAAGATCCCTTGGAGAAGGTGTCAAGAAGCCTTGGGTGCTGCAAGAGCCGCAGGGCATGGGGTACTATCCTGCAAAGAGAGGCAAGGGCTCACAGTCTCCTGAAATCGATAGCAGGCAGAGAGGACCTGGGGACCACTCTGGACCACCACCACCTGTGTTGCAGGATCCACGCAGTTCCAGAGGAGAGCAGATATATGCAGCTGGATGTGCCACCTTTGGATGCAGGCAAGTGACTCCTTCACTCAAAGGGAGATTTCTTCTTTGTGCAGCTGAAGTCTTGTAGACCCCAGGGGATGCACAGCCGTGGAAATGCTACAGTTGCTCGAAGGAGATGGGGAAACAAAGTTGCAAGGCAAGGTCGTCTTGGGAGTTGCAGTCTTGTTGGTTCTTGAAGTGTCCAGTTGCGGTTACGGTGGTCAGGAGCAGAAGAGATTGATGCAGAGTAGCCCTGGCGGAGTCCTGCACGCCGAATCTGGGACCCACCCGCAAGGGAGTCCCTAAACAGCCCTACCAGGGGGCTTTGTCACTTTGCACGGTGACCACCTATCAGACGGGGTCGCTGACGTCACTTGCCTGACCTCGCCACTCAGATGCTCCCAGGGGCCTATGCAGATCCTGGTTTCAAGTGGCCACCTGGAGGAGCTCTGGGTACCACCCCTGGGTTGGTGATAGACAGGGGAGTGGTCACCCCTCTTTCTTATGTCCAGTTTCACACCAGAGCAGGGACCCAGGGGTCCAAAGACTGGTGCAAACCGGTTTATGAAAGGAGGGCACCAAATGTGCCCTTCAAAGCAAACCAGTGGCCTGGCAGGCTACCCCTCCCAATCATTGTAGAGTTTCAGGCAATTAACATGGATCACTCTCTTGCATGTCCTGCTATAGCCTAGGTCCACCAAGTAGGTGATCTGACTTTCTTTCCCTGTATTGGGTAAGGGCCACTCCATTTGTCCTGAAGTGCTCTGGGAGCCACAGGCTCCAGAACCCAAACTTTCTGTCCTGGCTGGAATTCTACCAGTGCAGCCTTTTGGTCATATCACAACTTCTGGAGTTGTTGGCTGGCCTCAAGGTTTTTGGATGCCTTTTCCATGTACTCAACCATCCTAGAGCGGAGGCCAAGCACACAGTCCACCACATCAGGATGGCCAAACAGAAGCTCAAAGGGGGAAACCCTACTCCCTTCTGTGGCACCTCTCTGTAGGTGATAAGCAAGCATGGCAGGAGGACATCTCATCTCCTTTTGAGTTTTTCAGGGAGCCCCATTGATCATGCCCTTTAATGTCTTGTTGAATCTCTCAAAAAGCCCATTGGTTTGTGGATGGTATGGTGTGGTGAATTTATAAGTCAACCCACACTCATTCCACGTGTTTCAGGTAAGGTGAAATGAAGTTTGTACTTCTGTCAGAAACTACTTCCTTAGGAAAACACACTCTAGAAAAAAACACCAATCAGGGCCTTGGTTACTGCGGGAGTTGTAGTAGACCTAAGGGGAATTGCTTCAGGGTATCTGGTAACATGATCCACTACTACCAGTATGTACTGGTTCCCTGAGGCTGTGGGTGGCTCAAGTGGACCCACAATGTCCACACCAACCCTTTCAAAGGGAAGTGGAATGAGGGGGGGTGCTTTGGGTGGCCACCTGTCTTGCCACTGGCTTGACAGGTGACACAGGAGCTACAAAACTCCTTCACTTTCTGGTACATACTGGGCCAATAAAAATGGTTGACAAGCCTGCTCCACCTTTTGGTTTGTCCCAAATGCCCAGCTAGAGGGATGTCATGGGCCAAAGTTAGGATAAACTCCCTAAACCCCTGAGGCACTACCATTTTCCTGGTTGCACCAGGTTTGGGGTCTCAGGCCTCTGTATAAAGGAGTCCATCCTCCCAACACACCCTGTAGGAGCCATTGACATCTCCCTTCTCTTGTGCAGCAGCTTGCTGTCTCAGGCCTTCAAGAAAGAATGGGACAAGGCTGTTGTCCCAGGCACAGCTGTTCCTTTGAGGGTCCCCATGGGCCCAAGAGCTCTACCTGATAAGGCTCCAGCTCCATGGACTCGGTTCCCTCAGGGGATAAGACATCTTCCTGGGAAGAGAGGTCTTGTTTCTTGTGCTGTTCAGAGGCTGGCCTCCAGTCCTCTTACCTTGGAAGGTTGGGGCATTATTCCAGGTTACCACACTTCTTTTTCACCCTGTGCTGCACTTTGTGCTCTAGTTTTCTCACACACACACACAAGTTCAGGGATTCCCAGCAGGGCTGCATGGGTTTTGAACTCTACCTCAGCCCAAGCTGAGGGCTCCAGATCATTCCCAAGCAAGCATTCCACTGGGATTGCAGAAGAGACCACTATCTGTTTCATGCCAGTAACCCCTCTTCATTCTAAAGTCACCATAGCCATGGGATAGACTTTAGTCACATTGTCAGCATTGGTAACTGGATATGTTTGTCCAGTCAAATACTGTCCTGGGGAAGCCAGTTTCTGTGCCACCATGGTGACACTGGCACCTGTAACCCTCAGGGCTTCTACCTTTGTCCCATTAATTCAGACCAGTTGCCAGTATTTTTCCATGTTAGGCTGTCAGGCAGCCAGTGTGGCTGCATCCACCTTACCCTCTGAGACTAGAGTAGCTTCAGTGTGAACCCTGATGTGCTTTGGGCACACTGTTGATCCCACCTGGAGACTGGCTGTTCCAGTACTAACTGGAGTAGTGCTAGGGGGATTCTGTTTGGGACAGGCCAGGTCTCCAGTTTGGTGCCCATTCAGTTTACAGGTGTGACACCAGGCCTTCTTGGGATCAACGTTTTTATACTTGTACCCACTTCTGGGCTGTGAAGAGGCTTGGGCCCACCCTCCTGTGCAGGTTTTTGCGGCCCTCATGAAGACTCTTTGTTTTAGACCTTAGGTGTCTCACCACCCTTCCCCTGGGAAGGCTTTGTGACCCCTTTCTTTTGGTCACCCTCTGAGGAAGTCAACCTAGTCTTGACCCAATAGTCTGCCTCCTTTCCTAAGTCTTGAAGAGATATTGGACCTAGGCCTACCAGATATTGATGCAACTTGTCATTGAAGCAGTTACCTAACAGGTGTTCCTTTATAAACAAATTATAAAGCCCATCATAGTCATGCACTCCACTGCAGTTATCCAACCATCTAGTGTTTTCACTGACTAGTCTACAAAATCAACCCAGGACTGGCTCGAGGTTTTGTGAGCCCCCCTGAACCTAATTCTGTACTCCTCAGTGGTGAATCCAAGCCCTCAATCAGGGTAGCCTTCATGTGGTCATAGGATTCAGCATCTGCACCAGTCAGTGTGAGGAGTCTATCCATACACTTAACAGTAAACAGATCCCAAAAGGAGAGCTTCACAGTGAGATCTATTTAACTTTCTGGTTGCACAAGTCCTCTCAAAAGCTGTGAACCTCTTGGTGATATCATCAATTTCTTCATATTTTGAAACAATCCTTTTGGGGATTTTTAGGATATCAGTATTCTCTCTGACCCTATTTATAACACTGCCACCATTAATGGGTGCTAAGCCCATTTCTGCTCTCTCCCTTTCTATAGTTAGGAGTTGTTGCTCCAAAGCTAACCTTTTGGCCATCCTTGCTAAAAGGATGTCCTCTTCATTGTTGCTGCCCTCAATGTTCTCAGAGACGTTGGACTCCCCTGTGGAAGATCAAGATCCAGATCCTGTGAGCACTATCCTTGGCGAAAAGGGTCTTGGGACCCTAATCTCCCTAGTTAGGTGAGGAGGGGGGTCATCTTCCTCAACTCGAACATCTTCCCTGTCCGAGTGGAGGTCTTCCTCTTCAACAGGGTGGTCCCTTGTATACTCTGCTGGAGCTTGACCTTGGTAGGGTTGGAATCTGTTCTAATCTTTTTCAGCTTACAGAGGGACCTTTAACTCTGCCATCCCTACATGGAGATAAGGGGTGAGGTTGAGTTCCACAACCATTTCCTCTGAGCTGCTCATTATGTTACTAAAGTTGGGATTACTTTTTAAAGACTAAAAACTACTTCTAGTAACTAACCCCTTAGTTCCAGATCCAGCCAAACCAAAGGTCAAAGTAGGTGGCTTGACATCTGCGTTATACATTGACAGTTAATGACACAGTAACCATGTCTCTGCAATAAGTTCTTCACACATGGAGAAACCAAATAACTATATATCATCTAGCAAAGTGTGAAGGAACTGTCTAAAGGCCTTTTGTGACAAGAATGCATCAAGGGCTACACCAAAGGTGGACATTAATCAGGTCAGAACTGTGCATGAAGAGACTAGTTTGTTTAGTCTACACTGTATGGGCTGCAGGGGTTACAACTGGAAATCAACCAATCTGGAGTGTATCCCTCAATTCTGGACTCCTCCCAATTCTACCTCCCTCCACCTCTTCACGCCAACCTCCATCGAGACAGAGAATGCATCTTTCACCAGTGATTTTGAAAGGGTAAAGAAAATAGCCTGTTATCAGTCAGATTGGCATCCATCCTCCACCACTGAAAGTCCTGCACAATCTCATCCAAGAGGCTTCACCAATGTTGAGCCCACTACAAACGCAGGATCCATTAAAGGGCCCACAAATGCACAGTCCTGAGGCAACATGTAATAGACCAAGTAGTCTCAAAACCTTCAGGGTGTTACCCACAGGTCTTGTACGAAACAATGATATCCCAGGTTGAAATTCCTAGACTCGTTCTAGAGGTGGAAAAACCTTCAGGACGACTGTCAAAAATGGTCTCAATTAAGTACAGTCTCTGGAAAGAAATGGTTTTTGACTCACTGAGTTCCCTGAGGCCAGGCACGACTCCTCTCGAGGATCGGATCCTCCATTTTGCCCGCGTTTCCATGACTCCGCCTTGCTGCCGTTGCCACCTCATCCCCAGTGCCAGTGATAGCAATATCTTGCGTGCCCTACAGTAGTATTGTATTTCGTTTTTTCACTTCGAACTTTGTTCCCACTGTGATTTTATCTGTATTTGTGCCGTTTCCCTGCCCCTCTTCGTCTTCCCTGCTGTGTTTGCTGCCTTTCTCCCGTTCCGGTTTTCCCCTCCATGCAGCTGCGTCGCCTGCGGCCTGCCCCCCTCGTGCCCCCATTGGCCACCCACTCCCACCTCCCAGCTGCTGCTCCTCCCTCCCACCTCCCCTTCTTAATAGCGGCCGCGGCGCTGGCACACCAGAGGCAAGCCTGTCTGCGCCCATCGCCTGTCCCCCGGGTCCACGCCTCTCAGACCCCCCCCCAAAGCAGCACTACTCCTCCACAGAACTCCATGCCCTCAACCCAGGCCAGCACCCCGCCTGCGCACAGGCCAACCCCAAGCACACACACAGACCTTTCACATGCCATTCATCCCGTTTTACCTCCAGTCACACAAACACCAACAGCACCAATACTCACCACAACAACACCAACACACACCACAACCACAACAGCCCTCGCAACCACCTTAACTGCATACTCCTAAACGCCCGCGCCATCCACAAGCACGCCATTGAGCTCTGGGACTTGATTACTACACACTCCCCTGACATCGCCTTCCTCACGGAAAGTTGGATGAACCCCTCATCAGAACCCGCCATAGCCGTCCCAGAAGGCTACAAAATCTCTCGCAGAGACCACATAAACAAACCAGGAGGGGGCATCGCCATCATACACAAAAGCACCATCAAGATCACAACAAACACCCTCGACACCCTAGACAACGCAGAACACCTACACTTCTTAATTCACATAAACACCAACACCACCCTCAGAGGAACCCTCACTTACGGACCACCTGCCCCTGACACCCTTTCTGTGACGCCATCGCTGATACCATCAGCTCCCACGCTCTTACCTCCACAGACTGTATTCTCCTTGGTGACCTCAACTTTCACCTGGAAAACGCCCACAACTCCACAACCCTGCTAGACAACCTCACCAACCGAGGACTCAAACAACTGGTCACCTCACCCAATAACTCAGCAGGACACACACTGGACGCAGTCTTCACCTCCAGCAACCACATCACATTCACACACACCACTGAACTCCACTGGACCGACCACCACTGCGTCCATTTCTCCTTCACGAAACCCCCCACCCACTACCGACAACACACCACACCCTACCGAATGTGGGACAGGATCCCCATAGAACACCTGAATGCCAAGCTCACACAAACGCCACCCCCTTCACCAACGACCCCAACATCGCTGCTCATAACCTCATGCACTGGCTAACAACCTGCACAGCCTCCCTCACCCCACTGAAAATTAACACCACCGCACCATCAAGACTGACTCCTGGTTCACCACTGAACTCCAAGCCTCCAAGCGTGAATGCTGCAAAACTGAGAAAGCTTGGTGCCAAGAGCCCTCCATAAACAAATTCTCCACCCTCAAAACTACCATACGCAAACACCACCACCTCATCCGGACCATCAAAAGGGCTTACTACAAAGAACGCATGAATAGTAACTCACATAACAGCAAGGAACTCTTTACCATCAAAGAGCTCACTAAACCCAAATCCTGCGCCATCTACCCCCCTCACACACAAAACCCTCTCCAACTACTTCCACCTCAAAATCTTAGAGACAACAATTTCACACCACCCGCACCCACCATCATCACCACTGACATGACCAACATCACAACCCCCCCCCCAACCAACTTCACACCTGGACCCCTACCAACGATGAAGAAACCGAAAAAACCATTAACTCTAACCACTCAGGCTCTCCCACAGACCTCTGCCCCCACCACATCTTCAACAAGGCCAGCCCAATCATTGCTCCCCAGCCCCGCGCTGTAATCAACAGCTCCTTCGACGACCCCACATTCCCAGACTCCTAGAAGCACGCCGAAGTCACCGCACTCCTCAAAAAATCCAAAGCAGACCCAGAAGACCTCACTAACTACCGCCCCATCTCTCTTCTCCCCTTCCCCGCCAAGGTCGCTGAGAAGATAGTGAACGCCCAACTGTCTCACTTCCTAGAGGAAAACGACGCACTTGACGCCGCCCAGTCGGGATTTCGCAAGAACCACAGCACTGAGACCGCCCTCATCGCCTGCACTGACGACATCCGAACCAGAGTCGACAAGGGCAAGACCGTCGCACTCATCCTCCTGGACCTCTCCGCAGCCTTCGACACTGTTTGCCACCAAATCCTACACGCACGCCTCTTCAACGCAGGAATCCGCCACAAGGCCCTAGACTGGCTCACCTCCTTCCTTTCCGAAAGAACCCAGAAAGTCCGCCTCCCTCCCTTCCAGTCCCCGGCAACCAAGATCATCTGCGGGGTCACCCAAGGATCCTCCCTCAACACTACCCTGTTCAACATCTACATGGCCCCACTTGCCAACATCCTCTGCCCCTACGCAGACGACACCCAGCTCGTTATCTCCCTCACCAGGAACCCTTCCACCGCCAAGACAAACCTCCACCTCGGACTCCTCGACACCGCCAAATGGATGACAGCACGCCACCTCAAACTCAACTTCAACAAAACAGAAATCATCATCTTTGGCCCCCACAATACAGTATGGAACGACTCCTGGTGGCCCACCGCCCTCGGACCACCACCCAACACCTTGTCTTCAAAGTCCTCATCCACGCTCACAAATCCCTCCACAACACTGGACTAGCCTACCTCAACGAACGAGTGAACTTCCACACACCCACTCGACTCCTCCGCTCACCTCGCCCTCGTTATAGTCCCCTGCATCCAACGCACCACCTCTGGAGGTAGATCCTTCTCCTACCTCGCCCCCAAGACCTGGAACTCCCTCCCCACCAACCTACGCAAGACCCAGGACCTCCTGACCTTTAGAAAGCACCTAAAAACATGGCTTTTTGAGCAGTAAAACGGACCCCTCTCCCCCAAATAGCACCTTGAGACCCTTTCGGGTGAGTAGCGCGCTTAATACATTTTTTGATTGATTGATTCTGGTCACAGAGGAACAGGATTATGTGTATCCTTGACCTGCACAGAAAGGTCACAACCAAGCAGAGGCATTTCCTGTGGAAATGTAGGAATGGTGCACAGAAGTAGGCATCACACATGTTTAAGGACACTAATTCCTGTGATCCCAGTCCACCAAAACCTGTTCAAGTTTCATCATTTGAACTCTTCTTTTCTCAAGACTGAGTTCAGTGTGACATGTCATAGCATGACTAGCATCAGAAATAAACAGATTTACTGGGTGTATGTAAGCAAACTGTCCGGTACAATCTTCAAAATCAAACGTGGAGGGTGTAGTCCCTCTATGGCAAGAGAAGATCTTACTTGAACAAAAGAGGAGGCAAAGACTGAAGTGGAAAAGCGTTGGATACCAATCTCTTTTTGCCCAGTCTGTTGCACCAAGTGTCAACAGCACACAATCTTGCTGCAGCTTCCTTAAATCATAGGAATCACAGTACCATGACAAGTAAAATGCATCTCCTACTTTTCCATGTCATGCAAATCGCAGACCACAGAAAAGTGGGAGCAAAGCATTCTTCTGAGTGGTAAACAGGTCAACCTGAGGCACACTCAAGATGGCGAAGATTGACTGAACCACCTCTTGATGGAAATCACCATTAGTGATTGGCAAGATGATGCCTGATAGAGAGAGAGAGAGAGAGAGAGAGAAAGACATTGTGAACAGCAATTAAGTGCCACTATCTTAATGATTCACGACACAGGGAATAAGTATCCCACTCTGTCCTGTTGGTGTACCATATTGCAGTTGTGTTGTCAAGAGGACCTAAACTGTCCAACTATGGACAAGAAATGTCATCAAGAGATCATGCAATGGCTCAGTTTGAGTAGACATACTGTAATTCTGCTCTACAGGCTACCACAGACAATGGATCCTCAAGACATCTAGAATTCCCCCGCACCCCTCCAACTAATGGCAAAATACTTGCTACAAACATGATTCTGGCCAGTGGAGGACAGAAAGCAGCTTTCCAAAACACAGAAGCATTATGAATTGATTTGAATGGAGCACTCATGAGTCGAGAAATGAACAATATCCAACTCTCAAAAGGTCTTCTCTTCAAGGGGAAAACGTTTCAATGCCCTCTAGGAAATCCTTAACCACTGGTATCTTGAAAAAAAGCTTGTGAAGGACATTTTCTATAGGCTGTGGTGGTTGATAGATCAAATTTTATTGAAGGTAACTGTAAGTCTGATATGGCCAAATGTTGTAGGTATGGTAGGGAAGTTTATTCTTGACAGCCATTTCTTAGAACATCAGGTACAGAATCTCTTCCATTTAAAAGAACAGAAAACTCTTGTGGATGGATGGTAGCTTCTTTCAAAATGTCCATACAATCCTCTTGGGAGGGTCAAGTGTCCATCCTGGATAAATGCAGGAGCCAGGCTGCTAAATTCAAGGAAGGGAGGTTGGGATGCAGAATCTGGACCCGGAACCCCTACTGGTGGTTTGGTTTGCACTGCAGTTTCCTGTGTGATCATAATGGACGCTGAAGGAGGTTGGTGAAACTAACAATGACAGGGGGTCAGTCTGGTGCAATTAGAATCATCCTGGCTCTTGAGTATGTCAGCTTCATAATTACTGCTGGTATTAGGAAATTCAGTGGAAAGGTTTTAAGAAATTTTCCTGACAACTCACTTTCATATCTAGTTGGTAAAATCCTGAGATTGAGTTTAGTATTTTTTGTATATGCAAAGAGATACAACTGGGGCATGCCTCAGTTACAGAAAATTTCTTAAAGAACGGAATAGTTTTGGAACCACTGGTGAATTTCCTGCATCAATCTGCTGAGGGAGTTTACTTGAGTATTCTGGCCACTGGATAGCAGACTGAGTTATTCTCAGATTCATAGCCATCAACCGCTTCCAGATGGTTGTAGTTTCCAGGGATAAGGCTCTGGCTCTTGTTCCTCCCTCCTGTACAAGCATGGGGCTTATCCTGAAAGATGGAAGGAAGACTATCATGCCCAGGTGCACTGCCCTCAATTCCAGCAAATTGATGTGGTCCAACACCACCCTTGAGGACCACATTCCTTAGATCTGCAGGTGAGCCATTTGAGCACCCCAACCTGTGAGGGAGATATCAATCACTATGTCTAGGTTGGATCGCCTTGATGGAAGTTCACTCTAAACAAAATTCTCTGGAACAACGCACCACTTGAGTGACAGGGGTGCATAAGGATAAAGCATGAGATTATCTCTGCATGTGTCTTAGCACTTGCATCACTGGTTCCAGACACTGTTGTAGTGGTGTCTATAGAGACAGGTGTTCTTAACTAGGAAGATCAAGGGCTATATTAAGGTTAAGTGAGATGTTATTTATCTCACTATCGAGATGGATTGTCTTTAGAAGATGCACAATTTCTGATGGATAGATAACAGGCTCTCCTCTGAAGAATACACTTTTGCTTCCAAGGTGTCTAGTAACTGCTCTAGGATAATGCCTTAACTGTACTGGAGTTGATGGTTGTCTCTTGATGTGCAAACCCAACTGGTTGAATAGAAACGTATTTGGAAATTCTGGCAAGATTGCACAGATTTTGATGCCTTGATCAGCCAGTTAATCTAGGTATGGATAGACTAAGATCTTCTACTTCCTTTGGTAGGCTGGGACAACAGCCATGCATCTCGATAATTTCTTTGCTACCAACTTGAGGCTGAACTGAAGTAATTTGTACTGAAAATAGTAGGTTCCAACCATGAACATCAAAAATGTGTGACGCTTCTTGGCAATCAGCACATGATAATATGCATCTTGAAGCTCTTTGCAGCATAGCTAATCTCTCTGGTGGAGTTACTGGGAGCTTTGATGGCGTGTCTGTATCCTAAATCTTTACTTCAATATTTATTGGTTTGCTAGTTTCAAGTCAGAATGGGTCTCAATTTGTTTGGACCCCTTCTTTTTAACTAGAAAGAAAATGGAATAAATCCCCAATCCTTTGTGGGAAGAGGGCAGACTCTCCATGGGCTTTTTTTTGTAAGAGGATGCTGATGTTGAGAGGACAACGTATTTGTTAAACCGGATGAGAGGATAAGTGAATCGGAGACAGCAGCTCTTCTAAACAATATACAAAACCCATCTGTGTCTGTGATGGATATCTACTGTTCCAGGAAACTTTAATTACTTCCCAACCCATACGCACTGAAGTGGGTAACAAAATAGAGGGAGAGTTAAAGTCACTGTTTGCCCCCTGCAGGAGGTTTACCTACTACCACTAGTGCTTGATTGCCTCTCCCTGTGGACCAACACCTGTGAGAAGGCCTCTTATTGCTGCTGCCAACCCTGATGTCGCTGAGGGGGTCTGACCATTCTGTGGGAAATAATGGCAATAATAAGGTCTGATTGTTTGTTTCCTTAGATTTTTTTTTATTTCTGGGTTTACTATCTTGAGCGTGTTCATCTTAGACTTCATTTAAGTCATTTCGTCACCAGTGTGGCTGGCGAACAGGGTGTCCCCAGAGAATGGTAAATATAAAATCCTTTGCTGTGCCTGTACAATCAAAACAATGGCAATATATAGGTATGGGTTGTAAAATATGTACCTGTAGCTGCACTGATAATTTTATGTCTTCATGCCTTTAAGTTCCCTATTAAATCTTGTCGTGCTGTGGGAACGTCATGGTGAACTACTGTAGTGAGTCCCACAGTGATCTGTCACTGCTGCCTAAATGAACAGTGGCACTTGCAGTCCTCATTAGGGAGGGAAATGCTGCACACTTTTCTCCACACAGACTCCAGTTTCCTACTCCATCTCTTTTGGAATAAGGAGACAATGGCATGATACTTCCACACAGCAAACACAATTACTAAATCTGATGGGGGGATATATCCTAAGGAAAAAAAGAGGGCCTTGCTCAGGAGGTATATATTTCTTTTGTAGACTAGAAGGAGCTACTTTTAGTGAGGCTAGAAACGAGAATAGTTCTATGGAACATTAAGACCTGGGACTAGAAGAAGTCGGAGTCTTGTGGACAACATTTGGTGAAGGGTTTTAACGATCACTGAAGTGACTGAGGTTGCTGCGAGCAAGGGGGTGCTTAGCTTACTAGCTCCTCTAATAAGGACATTTTGAAATGTATTACTGTTGACCACAGGAAAAATCTTTGATGGTGGAGAGTCAGAGGGGGTTATTACAACTTTGGAGGAGGTGTTAATCCGTCCCAAAAGTGACGGTAAAGTGACTGATATACCACCAGCCGTATTACGAGTTCCATAGGATATAATGGACTCGTAATACGGCTGGTGGTATATCCGTCACTTTACCGTCACTTTTGGGACGGATTAACACCTCCTCCAAAGTTGTAATAACCCCCAGAATGTGTTAGAGAATATATTCCTCTTGAAGATGAAGTCCAGAGGTACGATGAGTGAGATCTAGCTCTGTATTTGTGTCTAAATAAGTGCCTTAATAAAGAGGTATGCCTTGGCTGTCTGGAGCGACGAGAATGGGACAGAGACGGATAAGTTACTTACCTGTAAATCCTAGTTCTGTTCCAGAGGTATCCTCATCAAAGTCATAAACACTGAATATTCCCGCCCTTGTGCGGGGACCCCGGAGCATATATAAAATACACACATATTATACATGTGCAAAACCGCAATGCAGGCTATAATTATAAAACAGGCTAAAATGCTTTATTTCTATGAAGTTTTTTTTTTTTATATTATAAAATTACAATAGAGAATAAATATCTACCCAAGCCCCCAAAACTGGGCTTAGGGAAGTAAGCAGCAGTAAACACTAGAGAAAAAGAGAAAAAACTACATTGAAAAACAATGGAGCATTCTTAGCCAATAGGCTGCATGCAGGTTAACACAGGAGAAACAAAAACGTTGGCGCTGTGCCTTTAAGACCCTTAGCACCTCCAGTATCCCACCATGCCTCAGGGGTGAAGAAAAGGTGACAGTTGGTTCACAGTTAGGTCAGTACTTTTTTACGGTGACAATCTGTGTAACTGATTCGAAAGACAATCTGTCCTGCACTTCTAGGAGACGTGAGCCCGGGGAGGAGGGTGGGTTGTTTATGACTTTGATGAGGATACCCCTGGAAGAGAACTAGGATTTACAGGTAAGTAACTTATCCTTCTCTTCCAGGGGATCCTCATCAATAGTCATAAACATTGAATAGATTAGCAAGCCCATCCCTAAACTCTGCGGACTGTCTAATAGAAGTGCAGGAATAGATACGTATTATGCAAATAAATTTCTCAGAGAGGCCTGCCCCACTTGGGCATCCGCTCTTGCATCTGAGTCCAAACAGTAATGTCTAGTAAACATATGTACAGACTTCCATGTAGCAGCCTTACAAATCTCAGATATTGGAACATTGTTAAGGAGGGCAGCAGTAGCTGCTTTTCCCATTGTGGAATGCGCTTTAGGCGTAGCTAGTAATTGTTTATTAGCCAGCTGGTAAGTATTAACAATACAAGAAACTATCCATCTTGATATAGTTTGTTTAGATGCTGCCTCTCCTGCCCTCAAATGACCATAATTTACAAACAAGCGGTTGGAATGTCTAATCGATTTTGTTTTATCCAAATAAAATTTCAGCACTCTTTTCAAGTCTAAGGAATGCAATGCTTTCCCTGCCGGAGTCTCCGGATTGGGAAAGAACGTCGGTAAAGTTATGGTCTGATTAATATGGAATTCTGACACCACCTTCGGAAGGAAAGATGGGTGAGTTCGTAGAACCACTCTATTGTCATGAAAAACCGTGTACGGTTCTTTTGCAGACAAGGCCTGGATTTCACTGACCCTCCTCGCTGAAGTAATGGCCACTAGAAAAGCCGTCTTCCACGTAAGGTGTTGTAAAGAGGCCTTGTGTATAGGTTCAAAAGGAGGGCCCATAAGCTTTGACAATACTATGTTCAGTTCCCATGGAGGAGATGGTCTCCGAATGGGCGGAAATACTTTTTTCAAACCTTCTAAGAAATCCTTGACTACAGGTTTCGTAAAGAAGGATTCCTGAGAAGGTGACTTACGATAGGCTGTAATGGCAGACAAATGTACCTTAATAGATGATACCTGCAGACCGGACTTTGCCAGATGAAGTAAATAGGACAGTATGACATCCTCCTGAGCCCGTATGGGATTCTGGCCTTGTTGACAGCACCATATGTAGAATCTCTTCCACTTAAAAGCGTAAGAACGCCGCGTGGAAGGTCGTTTGGACTCTTTCAAGATGTTCATGCACTCCTGTGAGAGCCCTAGGTGCCCATACTGCAGGAATTCAGGAGCCATGCTGTTAAGCTCAGAGAGGGTAGGTTGGGATGTAGAATCCTGCCCTCCATTCTGCTCAGAAGATCCGGTCTGCACGGCAGCCTCCTGTGAGGTTTTTCCGATAGGTTGAGGAGATCTGTGTACCAGAATTGACGGGGCCATTGTGGCGCTATGAGAATCATTCTGGTTCTGGATCTGTAAAGTTTGTTGATCACTGCCGATATGAGGGGAATCGGTGGAAAGGCGTAGAGAAATATCCCTGACCAGTCGATCAACAGGGCATTCCCTCGAGATCCCGGACGGTAGAACCTGGATGCGAAGTCTGGGCATTTCTTGTTTACTTCGTCTGCGAAGAGATCCAATTGAGGTCGACCCCATTGAGCGAAGATGTATTCGACGACTTCGCCGTGTAGGACCCAATCGTGTGCGTCCTCTAGGTGTCTGCTCAGGAAATCTGCTTCCACGTTTTGTTGCCCTGGCAGGTGAACCGCTGTAAGTGACATTCCTCTGGCCAGGAGCCAATGCCATATCGTTTGGGACTCTCGAGATAGGGGTAGTGATCTCGTTCCCCCCTGTTTGTTCAAATAATACATCGTGGTTGTATTGTCCGTTTGTATTAGGAGAGTTTTGCCCTGAATTAATGGTGTGAAAGACTTGAGAGCCAGATGGACCGCTCTGAGTTCCAGCAGATTGATGTGGTACTGCTTGTCCTTGTCTGACCACAGGCCCTGAGCTTGAAGGGGACCCAGATGAGCCCCCCATCCCTGAAGAGACGCATCCGTTACCAGAGTGTCGGATGGAACTACCTGGTGAAACGGAGCACCTGCTGACAGGTGAGGTCTGTGCATCCACCATTTCAATGACTGAAGTGCCGCTGCCGGTAGTCGCACTCTGTCCTCCCAGCGACCTGTCCTTTGGCTCCAGTTGCTCTCCAATGCCTCTTGGAGGGGCCTCATGTGCAGTCTGGCATTTGGGACAATGAAAATGCATGATGCCATGGAGCCCAGCAGCGATGTCATCTGACGTGCCGTAGGCGCGTTGGCTTTCAACAGGTCCTGACACTTCCTGTCTATTGAGGATAGTCGTTCCTCCGAAGGATACACTCTTTGGAGTTCTGTGTTTATTATAGCTCCCAGGTAGTGAAGGTTCTGTGTTGGAATCAAGGTTGACTTTTGGCAATTGACCTGAAGACCTAGAGACTCGCAAACCCTGAGCACAAAGTCCCGATGGCTTCTTGCCTGCTCCGGAGAAGAAGCCTTCAGTAACCAGTCGTCTAGGTATGGGTAGATGAATATCTTTTGTTTTCGAAGATGTGCCGCTACCACCGCCATACATTTCGAGAAGACGCGTGGGGCAGATTTCAGGCCAAATGGTAGAACTCTGAACTGATAGTGCTGTGACGGTACTTGGAAGCGCAAGAATTTCCAATGCTTGGGAGCTATTGGGATGTGAAAATATGCATCCTGCAGGTCGATGGAGCACATCCAGTCTCCCTGATGTAGCTGAGGGAAAATCTGGTGAAGCGCTAGCATCCTGAACTTCTGTTTTCTTATGTATTTGTTCAGCAGCCGTAAGTCCAGAATTGGCCTGAAAACGCCCTCTTGGCCCTTTTTCGGCACCAGAAAATAACGGGAGTAAACCCCCTTTCCTCTGTACGCAGGTGGAACCCTTTCTATGGCATTCTTTTGTAAGAGGGCGAGAGCCTCTTTGTGCAGCAGGCTGAGATGAGATGGATTGTCTTTGGTTGGTGGCAAGTGTGGTGGAGACTGTTTGAAAAGAAGAGAATAGCCATGTTCGACAATATTGAGCACCCATTTGTCTTTTGTGATAGAGTGCCACTCGTGAAGATAAGCCGTAATACTTCCCCCCACCGGAGTGGTGTACAGTGTCGAGGGAAGCGAGATTTCATTGCTTGGTGGGTGCTTTTGGAGTGGATTGTTGAGGTCTGCTTGACCCTCGCTCCCTTGTGTTTCTTCGTTGAAAAAGAGGTCGTCCCTGTCGCTGCTGTGACCTTTGGGCCCAATGAGGGGTTTGAACCCTCTGCTGGAAAGGGCGCCTATCATACGGCCTGTACCTCCTCCTGAAATCTTTCTTTCTTTCGAGGCCCACCGCCTTCAAGGTATCCACCTCTGTCTTCATGCGGGCCATCTCTTCGTCTGCATGGGCACCGAATAGAGAGTTCCCGGCAAATGGGAGGTTCAGGATGCGTTGTTGTGCTTCCTGTTTCAAGCCAGTGAGCCTCAGCCAGGAAGACCTTCTTGCACAGATTCCGTGTGCGTACCCATGTGCAGCTAAATCCGCCCCATCTGCCGCCGCGCTGATGATCCAGGCATCCCTCCTGCAGGATCTCTTGAAAATCTTGCCTGTCTTCTCTGGGCAATTTCTCTGTGAATCTATTGAGGGAGTCCCACAGAGAACGGTCATACCTGCCCAGGAGTGCAGAAGCACTGGAGACTTTCATTGCCGAAGCCGCCGTACCGCACATCTTTCTCCCCAGAGAGTCTAGATACCTGCTCTCTTTATCCGGGGGGGACCGTGGAGGATGATGCCACCGAGTGGGTTTTTCGGGCTGCGGCCAATATTACAGAGTCCGGTGGCGGATCCTTTCTTAGGAACAAAGGGTCCTGTTCGGGAGCCTTATATTTTTTCAGAATCCTAGCCGGGGCAGATTTGAGCGTAGCTGGGGCCAGGAAAGTGTCCATGGTTGGCTGCAACAAACCAGGCACTAGAGGCAGTAGCTTTTTTGACGCTGATCTATGCTGCAGAGTCTCAAAGATGACTGACGAGGAGGTAGATGGCTCTGGAACCTCTATGTTTAATTTCTGCGCTCCCCTTAACAGCACCTCATTAAACGTGGTAATGTCATCCACCGGTGAGACCCTAGCAGGTGGAAAATCTGTTAGGGTGGGGGAGTAACGCCCGACAGATGATCCTGACGACGACCAAGAGGGTGATCTTCTTCGTGAACGAGACCTGGATCGCCGTTGAGAACGAGACCTGCTGCGAGACGCTGTAGCAGAGCGCCCAGGCCTCGCGGTCGGTTGACGAGGAACAGAACGAGCCCGTCCTGCCCTTGCTGTCGGTGATGGCGTTCTTGGAAGGGAGGCAGTAGGCGAGTACATTCGCGAATACTGCGAATCCGGGGAGGCCGCTGGTCTGTTAAGGCTCTCTAGCCATCTTGGAGATAGGTTGATGGGCGAAACATGCCCAGATGATGCCGCTCTTGAACGAGATGAGTCGCTCGGTATGGAGACCACGGGAGATGGTGCGGCCTTGTCTGCTGGCGGAGGGCGATGTTCTACTCCCTGCGGGACAGGTAAAATCTGTGTCGACGTCGACGGCTGTGTCGACGTCGAAGGGCGCCCCATCGGTTGCTCTTGCCTCGACGTTGAGTGTCTCGACGTAGAGTATCTCGACGTCGAACAGCGATCTTTGGACCTCGACCTACTCGCCGTCGTGTGCCTCGACGTAGAGCGGTGGGAGGTCGACGGCGGATGTCTCTCATGCCGTCGTGGCAATTTCGACGTCGCGTCTCTTGACGTTGGGGGCGAACGGCCTTTGGCGGCGACCGGGCACGCCGGCGATGGCTCGACGTCGATCGGCGGGCTGCCGTCAACGGAGATCTGCTCCTGCAATGGTGTTCCCTCGCCGTCGTCTCCTTCGACGTCGGGTGGGTCGCCGTCGATCTATGCCGGTGAGACGGTGGCAGCGACGACGTCGACGGGGAACAAACAGGTACTTTCCTACCTGCTGACGTCGACCTAGCCATTCTCTCCTGAGAATGGCCTGCTGGTTGCCTGGGAAGTGAAGAGGACGATGTTTTCTGCCTCTCATGAAGCCCATGTAGCCTGATCTTCTCTCTGTCCTTCAGAGTCCTCTTTGACATATTCTTACAGTGCTTGCAAGTGTCAGGGCAGTGACTCTGAGGCCGGCACACAATACAAAGAGAGTGTGGGTCTGACTGGGCCTTCTTCTTCCCACAAGAAGGGTATTTGACAAAAAGTGAAGGCATTTTTCTGTCAGGAAAAAACTGCCAAACACAGACAAAGATGTTATCTGTTGAATGAAACAGGAAAAAACGCTTTTTGAAGGATTTTTCTGAGAAAAAACTCAGAAAAACAGAGCTCAATGCTCCAGGATCCTCTCAGAAGAAGCCGGAAAAAAGAACTGACCTAACTGTGAACCAACTGTCACCTTTCCTTCACCCCTGAGGCATGGTGGGATACTGGAGGTGCTCAGGGTCTTAAAGGCACGGTGCCAAAGTTTTTATGGTTCTCCTGTGTTAACCTGCATGCAGCCTATTGGCTAAGAATGCTCCATTGTTTTTCAATGTAGTTTTTTCTCTTTTTCTCTGGTTGGATACCAGGCATCCTTCTTGTAGTATCTCCTGGAAATCTTGTCTGTCTTCTCTGGGCAATTTTTCTGTAAATCTACTGAGGGAATCCCACAGAGAACGATCGTACCTGCCCAGGAGCGCAGACGCACTGGAGACCTTCATTGCTGAAGCCGCCGTCCCGCATATCTTCCTCCCTAGAGAGTCTAGATGCCTGGTCTCTTTATCCGGGGGTACCGTGGATGAAGCTGCCACCGAGTGGGTCTTACGGGCGGCAGCTATGATCACCGAGTCCGGTGGCGGATCCTTTCTAAGGAATAAAGGGTCTTGTTCTGGAGCCTTGTATTTCTTAAGAATCCTAGCCGGGGCAGACTTAAGCGATGCTGGGGCCAGAAAAGTGTCCATGGTTGGCTGCAGCAAGCCAGGCACTAGAGGCAGCAACTTTTTCGACGCTGATCTCTGTTGTAGAGTCTCAAAGATGATCGATGAGGAGGTAGATGGTTCTGGAACCTCTATGTTGAGTTTCTGCGCTCCTCTTAACAATACCTCGTTGAATGTGGTAATATCATCCACCGGTGAGACTCTAGCAGGTGGTGAATCTGTAAGGGTGGGTGAGTAACGCCCGACAGAAGAACCTGATGAAGACCAAAAGGGTGATCTTCTCCTTGACCGCGACCTGGATCTCCGTTGAGAGCGAGATCTGCTACGAGACGCTGTAGCAGAGCGTCTAGGCCTCGCGGTCGGTTGGCGAGGAGCTGAACGAGCCCGTTCTGCCCTGGCTGTCGGTGATGGCGTTCTTGGCAGGGAGGCAGTAGGTGAATACATTCGCGAATACTGCGAATCTGGGGAGGCCGCTGGTCTGTTGAGGCTCTCCAGCCATCTCGGAGATAGATTGATGGGCGAGACATGCCCAGATGATGCCGCTCTTGACCGAGAAGAGTCGCTCGGTATGGAGACCACTGGAGATGGCGCCTTGTCTGGCGTGGGGCGATGTTCTGCTCCCTGTGGGACAGGTAAAACCTGCGTCGACGTCGATGGTTGTTTCGACGTCGGAGGGCGCCCAGCCGGTTGGTCCTGCCTCGACGTTGAGTGCCTTGACGTTGAGTGCCTCGACGTCGAACGACGCTCCTTGGACCTCGACCTGCTCGCCGTCGTGTGCCTCGACGTGGAGCGATGGGAGGTCGACGGCTGATGTTTCTCGTGCCGTCGTGGTGATCTCGACGTCGTGTGTCCTGATGTCGGGGGGCGCACAGCTTTTGGCGGCGACCGGGCACGCCGGCGATGGCTCGACGTCGATCGGCGGGTTGACGTCGACGGAGACCTGCCCCTGCTCTGATGTTCCCTCGACGCCGTTTCCTTCTACGTCGGATGTGTCGCCGTCGACCTATGCCGGTGAGGCGGTGGTAGCGACGACGTCGACGGTGAACAAACAGGCACTTTCCTACCTGTCGACGTCGACCGGGCCATTCTCTCCTGAGAATGGCCTTCTGGCTGTCTGGGAAGTGAGGAAGACGATGTTCTTTTCCTCTCCTGAAGCCCATGAAGCCGGATCTTCTCTCTGTCTTTCAGAGTCCTCCTAGACATGTTCTTGCAGTACTTGCAAGTGTCAGGGCAGTGACTCTGAGGCAGGCACACTATGCACAGAGAGTGGGGATCTGACTGGGCCTTCTTCCCACAAGCAGGGCATTTGACAAAAAGAGAAGGCATTTTTTTGTCAGAAAAAACCTTCCTAGCTCAGACAAAGATATTATTTGTCGAGTGAAAAGTGAAAAAACGCTTTTTTAAAGAATTTTTCTGAGAAAAACTCAGAAAAACTGAGAGCTCAATGCTCCAGGATCCTCTCAGAAGAAGCCGGAAAAAAGAACTGACCTAACTGTGAACCAACTGTCACCTTTCCTTCACCCCTGAGGCATGGTGGGATACTGGAGGTGCTCAGGGTCTTAAAGGCACGGTGCCAAAGTTTTTATGGTTCTCCTGTGTTAACCTGCATGCAGCCTATTGGCTAAGAATGCTTCTGTGTTTTTCAATGCAGTTTTTTCTATTTTTTCTCTAGAGTTTGCTACTGCTCACTTCACTAAGCCTAGTTTTAGGAGCTTGGGTACATATTTATGCTCTATTGTAGTATTTAATATAAAAAAAAAAAACTTCATAGAAATAAAGCATTTTTAGCCTGTTTTGTTTTTAACATGATAGCCTGCATGATTATTTTTTACACATGTATGATATGTGTATATTTGATATATGCTCCGGGGTCCCCGCACAAGGGCGGGAATATTCAATGTTTCAATGTTTATGACTATTGATGAGGATCCCCTGGAAGAGAACTTGAACTTACTGTTGCTCTGTAACAGACCTAGAAGGTGGTGATGAATAGCAACAGAAGCCAGAAGTGGACTGGATGATGTGTCTCCAATATGATTGGATTTTTTGGTAAGGCGTCACCCACAGAGTGGGCAAACAATCCAGCAACAGACACATAGGAGATGGTAGCAGTGGGATATCCAAGGTGCTGGTTCGTAGAGGTAGCAAACCAGTGCAATGAATTGTAAAGACTAAGAACATTTTCACAGTGAAACCGAAAGAGGGAAACCAAAGGGAGAGACCAAAACAAAGAAGGAGTGTGGGAAGTTAAGGCAGGGTGTGAACTGGTATGAGAGCGAAGAAACACACAGCTGTCAGGAAAGGTATTCTCAATTGTGCTGGGTTAAATACTGCCTCTTCCACACTTGGAACTCTGAGATGGAAACGGGTACCATGATGGATTTGGAAGGATGCTAACATTGCCAGCACTTCTAAAGTCATATTAGGTGTTTCCAGTCTTTATGTACTTTTCCTATGCTTTGCAGCCCGTAAGACCTCTTGACACAATAGTCCTGGCGGTGACAATGGAGTCACTGCTTGTTGATGTACAGAAATTAAAGTGGTAGAGAAGGCAGAGGAGTCGTCGTCACTGGATGATGAGGAGAAGGTTGTGAAACAGGACTTGGACAATCTGGAATGGTCACAGGTGAAGAGGGCCTGTATGATGAACATGCTCTTTTAGCCAGTTAGACCTAGCTGGTAACTTTCTTGCTTTCATACTTCTGAGCCACTCTGCAGTTTTTCCAAAACAATAATAAGTTTGAGTGCCTTGACATCATAATATCACCATGAAGTAAAAATCTTCATGTTAGACCTGGCATCCTTAGAGTCGTCTTACCCCAGACCTTTTGCCTTTCACTGCCTGTTTTTAGCTGTATCTTTCTGGTGGCCTTAGGACTCTGAGCGTGTTACCACGGGTAACCACTGCTTAACTGCGGACTAATTTTAACTACCTAGTGAAACCTGTGATCATGGCAAGCGCCCGGCGACAATCTGACATCCTGCGCAGTTGGGGACCATTTCCAGCAAGCCAGACATTTGTATGTTGCAGAAGTAGTCCCTCAGTGAGCATCCGGCAGTCATTACAACAGTTCTTATCGATGAGGGGATTATCTGCTTGACCACTCGGGGAAGTCCCAGGCGGCAGCTGGTTTGCAGTGATGTGCTCTGCGAACTTGAGGGCAGACTTGGCGTCAGTAAAGAAGAAGGGTTTCCCCTCAAACGGAATGCGCGGCTTCGCCAATTATAGAAGAGAGTAGGGAATATCTGCCTTTGGAAGTATTATTTTGCTGGTAGGAACTCTCCACGCACTGCCTGCCTGGACTGAGTAAAATCAGGACAGAAGTAGAGTTAATTTCCCTGACAGGCGATCAACCGTCGGCCTTGTTCAAGTATCAGAATGGTATCCTGAGTCCTGTGGTTTAAAAGTTGTGTGACAATAGGGC
The DNA here is from genome assembly GCF_031143425.1 of Pleurodeles waltl. Lineage (NCBI taxonomy): Eukaryota > Metazoa > Chordata > Amphibia > Caudata > Salamandridae > Pleurodeles > Pleurodeles waltl. Next base: position 255,224,354 of record NC_090436.1, read on the forward strand.
AGGCTGGAGCCACTGGAGGGGGACGCAGCTCCAGCGAACGGTGCACTCACTCCACTCTGAAAACCAGAGAGAGGGCCTCACCTAAGAACTCACAGAGCAGGGACTTCACAAAGTCTTCCATTTTGTTGATGGAGGTGGATTCAGGGAGACCAGTGATCTTAAGATTGTTCCATTCCGATCTGGTTTCTAAATCCTAATTTTTGGCTTTTATAAGGTCCTCGATGATCTTATCCATTAGCAAGAGGTGTTCCTTGGAGTCGGCCTGGGCATTGTCACCTGAAACCCAGTTTTCTAAGTGGTCCAATCTGGTTTTGTGCTTATGCACAAGGTGTTTTATGTAGTCCAGATGGGTAGTGAGAATGTCCAGTTTTGCATCAATGGCTGATAGACTCGTCTTCACCTCGACCAAAAGTTCCTAATGTCTATGTCTGTCTGGGCGTCACCTCCTGAGCAGCTGAATAGTCCTCTGTTGATGATTCTTGCTCGGTCTGGCGGATGTGGAGCCTGCTCTCAAAGGAGAATTTCTGCTGCTGCGCATGCCTATGACGGTCACAAGGATGAGCCAGATCCTGTGGCTGTGGGACAGATAGAAGCTAGCTGGAAGAGATTGTGTGCCGCAAAAGCTGGTCTGTGAAGACACAAGGAGCGTGATGTGGAGCAATCCCCAAATGAAGGACGATGATGGACTGGTGGTCCTCCATGAGCCCAGCTACTCCCCAGATGACCTCCAACTCTAAGAGTTGTTGGGGGGACACACAGCAAACAAGCAATGCTGTTACCAGGAGGTCCAGGAGTGCAACAGCGGGCCGAAATAACACATGTCCCTGACATGGATCTCCAAATAACACTAATAAGGCTGGGGGTGGGTATGTGTGCTGTAGCTGAATAAGTAGTAGTTCTCATGGCCCCTCGCACCTGGAAAGGTGTTGTTTGAAACTGCCCTTTTTGCAGAGTCATCCTTAAACTTTTTGCCTCATTTCCCCTATTTTTTTTTCTTTTTACCAGTTTTTGTTGGCTTTAGGACTCTGGGTACTTTACCACTGCTAACCAGTGCTAAAGTGCATATGCTCTCTGTGTAAATTATACGGTTGATTGGTTTATTTGATTTACTGGTAAGTCCCTAGTAAAGTGCACTAGAGATGCCCAGGGCCCGTAAATCAAATGCTACTAGAGGGCCTGCAGCACTGATTGTGCCACCCACAAAAGTGGCCCTGTGAACATGTCTCAGACTTGCCACTGCAGTGTGTGCAGTTTTAAACTTTCCCTTTTACTACATGTACGGCACCCACAAGGTAGCCACAAGGGCAGGGTCTAGTGTATGTTAAAGGTGGGACATGTACTGATGTGTTTTACATGTCCTAACAGTGAAATACTGCCAAATTTGTTTTTTACTGATGCAAGGCCTATCTCTTTTATAGATTAACATAGGGCTGTCTTTGATTATCGTTAAAGTGCAGTTTCCCTTTGAGAGCAGATAGAAATGTGGAGTTTGGGGTTTCTGAACTCACAATTTTAAAAAAACATCTTTTGGTAAAGCTTGTTTTTAAATTGTTTGTTTGAAAATTCCACTTTTAGAAAGTGGGCATTTTCTTGCTCAAACCATTCTGTACCTCTGCCTGCTTGTGTATTCCACGTCTGAGTCAGACTGACAGTTGGGCTGTTGTGAATTCCCTCTAGACAGTGACACAAAGGGAGCTGTGGGGTGTAGCCTGCATATCCTGATGAGCCATCTGAGCTAGAGTGGAGGGAGGAGTGGTCACTTACACCTGAAAGGACTGTGCCTGCCCTCACACAATGCAGTCTCCAACCCCCTGGTGTGACTGGGGCATTGCCTGGACAAGGAAGGATCTTGAAAACAACTGAGACGTTCCTTTTACTTTTGCCTACTTCAAAGGCAGAAAGGGGTATAAGTATTGGACCCAAAACCCCAGACTTATAGAATTTTTCTCGAATCAGGAGGAACCTCTGCCAAGGTGAAGAGCTGGAGGAGGAGTACTG